>NC_138725.1:62279735-62684735 GCF_965113295.1 Leuciscus leuciscus
AGGGGGAGCACATATAGAGAGAGAGATAGAATAGACCTAGAAGAGAAAGATGTCTAGTGACGTGAAGTGAAAAGACAGCAGGCGTTTCTAAAAAAAACAGCTACTTACCGAAATCTTTTTTGCAGTATTTTTTCATGGTGACCTTCATCTTGCCCTTGGGGCTCTTACAGTGGGAGTCACAGTCTGAGGAAGATAGCAGACAGATAACTAGTGAAACACAGGTAAAATCTTCTGTGAGAAACAACAAAATTAGGTTTTGAGAAGTGTTTGCAGGTGGAGAAACATCTGCTATTTTAACATCTTTGGTACTTTCCCTTGTAAAGCCTGACATATGAAATAATAATCAGAAGAAAAAAAAACATTTTTGATTGGAAGAATTTATTGAACCTTGAGACAAAATCTAAATAAATAAAAAGCATATGTGTTTTTTTTTGTTTTGAGTATCACATTTGATACATCAGGCTTTTATGGCTCATTTAGTATGATATATGAGAATCTAAAGATCATACTCGAGGAGGAAAAAAACACTTTTATCCAGAGGCCCAAACTGAGCAAAAGTGTGCAATCTGGTGCAGTTGCTGATATTTATATTACCAAAAAGTAAGATGAAAATCTGATGGCTTGTAATGTAAATCAATGAGTTCTTTATAAAAGAAGAAGCTCTGTAGTTTTTAATTTTGGGGGGGTAAAACATATTGCAATGCAGTACAATGATGATTGAAAGATAGAAAGAAATAAACGTTCCTCAAAAGCCTGATGTATCATATTATCTTAACATGTTTTTTCTAGAAAATGATGAATTGATAATCAAGTAAACCTATGTTGCTTCAGTCCAGTAAGTGTTCATCTAGAAATATTACTAACAATATAAAAAAAATATTATTATATTTACTTTATAAAAATCAATAAAGATTCACAGCAAAAAGACACATGTACCACAACCTTAAGGGGCAAGTTTTTAGAATTATATTGAAAAAAGTATTTTACTTGCTAAAAAAAAGTATAAACTATCAACCAGACGACAGAAGGCATGTAATAGATTGTGTACAACAGGTTTTCCAGCAAATTTTTGATAATGTCGAAAACATAGAAGCCTTAGAAATTAGCTTATTAAATATGATACAGTAGGCTTTATGGTGTAGTTACTGAAAATGGTTTGGCTGTGGCACAACTGTATTAATATCAAAATATAAAACCAAGTAGTATTTTTTTTTTTTTTTTAAGAAAAGAAATTTGATTATACGTTTTCAATACATGCACTAAATGTCATCTTGGGACTCATTGGTTAAAAGTTACTACAAAAGCATATTATGTTTGTCAGTGCCACTTGTTTTGTATGATATTGTCTAATGCAATAGAATTCATGCACTTTTAACTGCGCCTCAAGTGTCCAGATGATTTTGGGACAGCTGTTTCATTCATACATTTAAAGAGAGTTACGTTAGACCTAATTAAGACTTAATGGGTATTTAATCATTTAATCTTTTCTTCACTTAACCCAGTCATTTTCTCACCCTTATTATCAAGAGCCTCCCCATATCCCCCCACTTACTCAGCAATGTCAGGACAGGGGGTTCACAGGTCATTTAAACTTCATTCAGACACAGAGCACCCCCGTCACAATGCCCACAATACCGAATCCTCATTTAAACGCAGCTTTCCACATATAAACCTCAGGGACGGCATCCAGCGCGCAATGATTTATAGCTCTAGTGCTCAGCGGATCTATTCGACACCACCATGGAGACCCGAACCCCACATTGAGCCCTCGGCGATGGAGTCGCTTCAACGCCAGGCAACTCTTGGACTGAGACCAGAGTGTTAAAATGGCTCAGTTCTCCTGTTGCAAACCGAAACCCGAGAGTCTCTCGTCGCAGCTACTTCACATAGCGTAATAACCTCGAGATTTCTGGTGGACTGGAAGAGATGGGAGCGAGAAGACCTTTCAGCTTTCGCCTGAATATGAACAAACTTCATTATTTTCTCCAGCCCTCTGTCCAATCCACCCTTTTCATGTCCCTTTATATTCCGTCTGAATGAGGTTACCTGGGCAACGGCGAAGCAGGAAAGAACCACCAACCCGAATATAAAAAAGTTTGAAGGGGAAAGTAAAAGGGGGGGGTGCTAGAAGAGCGAGATGTCTGGCAGCTTTGGGGGGTGGTGGTAACACAAAAAGGTGGTGCGCAGAATTAGGATGTGAAGGACCGTGGGGGGAGAACTGGAGGCAGGGAGTGAGAAAGTGCAGAGAAGGGGGTGGAGTCGCAGAAAGTAAATGATTCTGACGAGTCCATATCAGCCACGCCTGATTTCCATGTTAATGCATGAACGGAGGACGGGGCGGCTTTTGTGTGGCGATGGCCCTTGTCCGCCTCATCCTGCTTCTCTTTGATAAGACTGGGCGTCCATTAGGCATGCAGCACAATGCCTGACGCTGCCCATTACACCCACGTCCCCCAAATAATGGATGTCCCCTGTGGAGGGACAAATGTCTGCTTAATAGGGTCCCTCAAGCACAACTGTGCGGCTCCACCGGGCAGCCCCACCAGAGCGTTCTTCACAGTAGAGAACAGCAGGACAGGTACAGAGAATCAGGACTTAAGAGGTTAAATTTACTAGTACATTTAGGTTTTGCCCTTTTGCCCTATATTGTATGTATGATTTCATGAAAACAATTTTGAAAACATTAATATCTTATTAATATCCTTGTGGAAACCATGCTAAAAAAAAAAATTCTGAAATTACTGCATTTATTTGAAATAGGAATATTTTTTTAACATTATATGTGTCTTTACTGTCATTATTGTATCCTTGCTGAACAAAAGTATTAAAAGTAGTACAAATCTTACTGACCCCAAAAGTTTTAACAGTAGCGTTTATCTATTATGATAGTGATGTTTCAAGTCTTATGTTGTCATTCTGTAATTCATTTCCTTTATATTTTTTTTTCTTTTTTTCCCCCCCTCAGTTCTCTTTAGTGCTTTTAAAAATAAGTATGACAGAAAACCTAACATATTAGCTGATATAAAAAGAGAAAAAATAAGTGGTCTGAGTCCAATGTCAATGTGAATGCAAAGTGAACTGTTCTTTTTCACTCAGTTCACTTATTGGTGTGAGTTTAGTTATTTTGAAGGACGTTCGAGATTTAATGCTTTGCACAATTGTACAGTTTCATGATGAAAAGAATGGCTGGTGATGAACAGAGAATTGTATACACTTACCAGCCAATTTTATTTTCTCAATTATTAATATGGTCACACTGACCACCACCACTGTGTCTGTTACATGTGCGCTATCCAGGGAAATTGAAATACTCTTACTGAAACATCTCAGAGCCAGAAAGTGTTTAGCAGCTGAGTTTGGCTCCATGGGACGACTGCACGTCACGGGCGTTACTCCCACAGCGCAGACAGTGATCGGGCAGCTTGGGTAATTGAGTATGAATGAAAGTACAAGGGTGTATTTTCCCTTACGGCACAGCGCTGCGAGAGTGTGACGGAAAAGCAAACGTGTTCAAATGAAGCATGTAATCAGATTAAGGTCCCAGCCAGTTACGATGGTGACCGAGACAAAGCATGTGGAGAAGGAAAGCATTGGCTTATGTTGATATCACCAGATCATAAGTGTGAAAGATCCACTAATACATTTTTATGGCTCTGTTTTGGCAATCCAAGGTTTGCAGTACAGACACGAGAGGTCTTGTATCGCCCTGAAAAGGTTTACTGTGTAATATTGACACAGGTAGCTGATAAACATAAATGGACATGAAATATTGATCTGTTTAGGAGTGAAATGAGAGACAAGCTACAGTAACACCGCTACAGTATGTAGAGAATTTGTTGTTGAGACATACACATATTTGTACCACAGATTAATATACTATTAATATCATATTTAATAGAATTAATATGTGATTCACGTTTTTAAAGGTACACTATGTAGTGTTTTTTTGGTTCAAAATGAGAAAACGACAGAGCTTGTAATTAAACAAGAATCAACATTGACTTTGCTTTTCGGTGATGACGAGAACTGAGGGATTTAAAATGTAAAAGTGACACAGAGATGTCTGTGTTTTTATTACTCAATTGCCATATGTAGCTGTCCAACAGAGTTTATAGTAAAGTAAGTATAGAGTATAGAGTTTAAAGCATTATCTATTTTGAAGGGTCAATTTTATTGTGGTTGTTGTAGCGCAGTGTACCGAGTCTATTAATGGGTAAAGCTACATTGACGTCTTCAGCGAGTCAGCTTGAGATCCTTTCCATCTAAACTGATTATATCTCTTAAGCCTAGTAGTGAATGTTTTATGAGCAGTACGATAACCATATTCATCCTCACAGTCACGCAGAGCCGAAGCACAACCAAAACAATGTTCTTCCACAAAATACATGCAGTTTTGTTTTTTAACATGGTGTACCTTTAATTTAAAAAACGTATTTATTAAATTACATTATTATTAACATTATATTCATTTTATTCATCTTATTAATTATTGCGCTTAAACACATTTAAATTATGCTTTTAATTAAACTTTTTATTCTTGTAATTTGTATCTGTAATTTTATACTTTATTTCAAATTTTATGGAGTATATATACACGGTTCGGTACGTTTTTGATACAGCAAAAAGAAAGAAATGCCAGAGAAATTTCCTTGATTTAATTTGATTTATTTAGTTACTTTATCATAAAGTATGATTTTTTTTTATTTGAGCAATTCTTGAGCTATAATTGACTCTTCTTAGGAGCATATAAAACAAAACAGCTCCTTGGAAAAAATGAAATGTAATATTGTAGTAGTTATAAACAAGGTTTCTTTTAGTTCAGATTAACATTTGAGTGCAGCAATTGTATTCATAATGTCAAAATAAAACCGACGTAATGTTACTTGAAAGCATTATAGCCTACTATTCCTGCCAAACTTCCATGGTTGCAGTTAGTGTGTTACTGTACAGTAAATCCATGGTGAATGTTGCTGATCTGTGGACACTGGATAGTTCATTCATGGCACAATGTTTCTTCCAGGTTTCCATGTCAGCGCTGTTTGATCCGTTAATAACGGAGAAATGTGAATGTTTCTCACTAGATCTTGCAGCGATGTTATTACTTCAGTGGCGAATTCAAATGCTTTCTTTACTGGATCTCTTATTGGCGCTGTGTAGTAACAGTGTCGCATGATCATGATCGGCTCGCGCTGCACTGGTCCAAACTCATAAACGGTCCTTCAATCACGAGCAGTTTCGTTCCGCTTGCATTACGTTTGCCATTTGATGTTGGGCAATGTTGTGCGGCGTCTCTTACATTATGAGCACGCTTGCCACGCGCAACACGCCTACATTTGAAATAACGAAATTCTGGTCGGCAGGAAAAACGGTCCAACTTTGAAAATGCGTACCGAACACCGAACCGAAAGCCTCGTACCGAACGGTTCAATACAAATACGTGTATCGTTTCTTTCACCCCTAATATATATATATATATTCTTTTGCGATACTCATTTAGGCATTAGAGAGAATGTTTGAATCAACTCATAAAAAATCTAAACAAATTTGTATTTGGGATATTTGACCATATAGAGCTTGATGCCACAGTAATGCCAGTAAATGGTTTCATTTATTTTGCACTCACCTGTAGGCTCTTCTGAACTGCTGTAGGTGGCTGTGGGTGCGGCAACAGGAATTTCTGTAACAAACAGTCAAGAACAAACAATCAAAACCTCATGCCGTACATTTTCTTCTAGGCATTGCTGCTTTCAATATACATTGCACCTTCTTTTTTTTTCTTTTTTTTTTTTTTTGATACATTTTAGTAGACATATCAGGTTTATTAGACATATGACTGATGACATGAAGACGTGGTGATATCTAGTTTTAATGAGTTTCCTCTCTGAAGCCCCTTCTTCCTCTTTTAAGCGTTCTGCTGTTAGATATACGCCGATGGGGGAATCGAGGCTTGTTAAAATGTGCAGTTGGCAAAATGTGTGATGTCGCAAAAATTTAATATCAGGCTATTAAAACAAAAGCACGTTATATCACAAAATATATGAGAAACCAAATATTTTCCACTCGATTGTCGGGGCTCCCTCTCTCTCTCCAGATTTAACAGCACATTTGTTACTTACCCTGAGAAATTAGGGGAAATCTAGTTTCTAAGGGTTTCATTTGTCTACGTGAATCCTTGCCAAGCAAATCTGAATGGCTTCATGTCTATAGTTGCTTTTGTCAGAGGGCCAGATAAATCTTTATTTCCATGTCATCAGTTAGTGCATAATAGAAGCGGTTCACATTAATAGCCACATATTGTATTGCTCTCCCAGTGAGTATCTTATCGAGAAATGCCAGCTGCTGTGTGGGCCTGTCCTTAATCGCCACAGAGACCGTCTGCTGCCTTGTTGATACTGCCAATAAACATATCACCCATCATGCCCCTGGAGCGGGCGTGAGATTTATGAGTTGAAAGGCCGTCAGCAAGGTTCGGGGCAGACTAGGTCATGTCAGCCAGGGCTTTATGGTCTGTTTGACTTAGCGGAGGGCAATCAGCGAAATGTCCATCCAAGGAAATAATGGAACAGGGGAACGATACGGAAATTAAATGGGCCGGGGCCATGAAATCATGAATAATAATAGGTGTTTATGCAAAATTTCTTTGGAGTATTTTTATTAATGTCTCTGTGGGTGGTAATGGGAAAACAACTCATGTTGCACCACCTCATTTAGTCCAAGAATAATTTTTGAAGGAAGCTGCATAATAGTAGATTTCTTTCTTATTCGCTATTTATTTGTAGGTCGCACTCATTTTTCAAGAGGTAGAGACAATGAAATTTAAGATAAATCAGACATGTTTTCCTGAACATTAGCTTCCTATTTATTTGTTGTGGTTAATAAAAAATAGTAAATACTGAACTGATCAAAAATATTGTTTGATTGGTAGGAGGTCTACAATTGATCTTCTGGTACTCTCATAAATATTTATTAATGCTTTAGAAATACAAATACTATTTTTTACGACTAGTAAATATGAAGCTGTTCTTAAAGTTGAACAGATTTACTTAGATTGACTAACGATTATTCTTATTATGTTACCCAAATGTTATTTTTATATTCTAATTATATATTAATTATATATTCTATATTCTAATTCTATATTCTTTTTATATTCTAATTATGTTATTTTTATATATCAATTTCCCATAAAAAGGTTTCCTAGGCAAAATTTCTATTAAAATGTGTCTATTGCATTTTATTGCAGGCTTTCTTAATTCTAAAAGGTACGTTTACACGACAACGATGTACTAAAAACGGAAATGTTTTTCCTGTGCCTTTTTCGTGTACACTACAGACGAAAGCGTTATCAAAACGATCCTCATTCACAAGGATCCGCGAAAACAATTAAAAACGCTGTATTCTGCTGCCAGGCCAGTAGTTGTTGGCAATGTCCCAAACTTTTGAATGGATAGTGTAATTCATTTGTAAATTTTTGACACAAAAAATTAATAAATTTTTTTTTTGAAGACACAGTAGAAGAAAGAAAAAAAAACAAGCCAGATGAATCTTACTGATGCAAGGGGCGATAGGTGATCTGCTTTGCTGGTATCCTTTAGCGCAGCGGTTGCAGGTGATGCCAGTCACACCATCTTTGCATGGACACTGTCCAGTCGTCTGGTTACAGGTCTTACCAGCTGCACCGACCGGATGACAATCACAGGCTGAAGAGAAAACATAAAACCAGTGGTTACTGATGCAGCACTTTAATGATCTAGTGACTCATATTTGCCTGATTTTTCACTTTGTAATACTGTACTGTGGCTCTACATACATGTTTACACTGCAAATTATCACTCAAAAATATAGAGACCCACTGAAAATAATAATTACTTTCAGCTGCGTAAGGATCGGATGTTGATTCAGTTACAGCTCTGTTGAAATCAGTTCAGTGAAAGAATTGTCGACTGATTCAAAATGGTGAACTGGTTTTGAGCTATTCATTCTTTTAAAGCAAAGTACCATCATTTGTTCGGGAATCATGTCATGCTGTATGTTTTTGATTTCCTAAAAATAACTGGCTCATAAGAGTAATTTGGTCGCGAATGAGGCTCTATGTTTTTGATTCACTAAAAAGAACCGGCTAATAAGAGTCATTTGTTCAGGAATCAAATGGCTTATTTTGCCTTGAATCGGACCACACTGGTAACTTTATATGTTGTTTTCTCCCACAAGGAAACTCTATATAAAGACATCTCTCGCCATTATTTCGCAGATCACTGTCTTTAATTGCATTGCATTCAATACAGACTTCAAACACACATTCGCAACTTAGGTAAAATATTATTTCTGTTGCCATGGCATAGAAGATTGCACAGCGGGGGAGCGCAAAGTTATACCTGGGTTATGCCCCTTAAAATGATATATCAAGTCTGGTACTTTACTTTGCCGTATCACAAACCAGAAACTTCAGTTTAAAATAAATTAGTGGGGTTTTAAGAACAGTTACGGCCCACACCTGTGTCCATGCACTAGGTCTGGATCCTGTCCAGAGAGTGTATGTGGATATGGTGGATACCCGCCGTGTGGAGGAAACAGACCTGTCATGCGTTCACGTTCTGACACAGCGCTGTCATTCGCATAGGCCGAGCACCGTCTGATCAAGTTTCTCTTGACTCTTGGCATCGAATAACCCTCACAAATAAAGGCTGAATAATGTTCACATTAATGACGGAACGGCGTGTACTTCAAAGGTGCTCTGGCTGAGCTGTTAGTCGAGACGATCACACGTTAAAATGTGAGAATTTCTTTGTGCGCTCACGCTGCCAAACGTTTACCATAAAGCTGCTTGTTTGAAGTCTCAACTTAACTCTTCCCATCAGGCCTTCAGCCGTTTTTATGTAGCCAGGGATTAATTTGGAAATTATATGAAGGGGTCCAGCCGTAGTGAGAGCTAAAGCTCTTGGGAATAAAAAAAATGTGATGAATATTAGAAGTCACTTCTTGAATTAGTAACAAAGGCAATTGTTCGTCTCAGATTTATGTCTGCCCTGGAGAAGCTGTACACAGTCTTAGCAGTGCCAGAACAGAAATGGTTGTTCTGAAGAGACGAGTCATTGCGCCGTTAATCATTTGGCTTTTTTTTCTCTGTGAGTTTTATGCAACCTCACAAGTGACTGATCTGAACGCACTAAATACTGTAGACACTGTTCAAGCGTCTGTCTGTCTGTCTGATGGGTGGTCGTTCTGTCTGTCTCTCTGTCTCAGTCTCTCTGTCTGTCTGACTGTCTGTCAATCATTCTGTCTGTCTCAGTCTCTCTGTCTGTCTGTCTGTCTGTCTGTCTCTGTCTGTCTGTCTATCTATATCTATCTATCTGTCTCTCTGTCGGTTGTTCTATCTATCTATCTATCTATCTATTGGACAGTTGTTCTATCTATCTATCTATCTATCTATCTATCAATCATTCTATCTATCTATCTATCTATCTATCTATCATTCTGTTGGTTGTTCTGTCTGTCTGTCTGTCTGTCTGTCCATCCATCCAACCATCCATCTATCTATCTGTCTCTCTGTCGGTCTATCTATCTATCTATCTATCTATCTATCTGTCGGTTGTTCTATCTATCTATCTATCTATCTATATACTGTATCTATCTATCTACCTATCTATCTGTCAGTTGTTCTATCTATCTATCTATCTATCTATCTACCTATCTATCTATCAATCTATCTATCTATCAATCTATCAATCTATCTATCTATCTATCTATCTATCAATCTATCTATCTATCTATCTATCTATCAATCATTCTATCTATCTATCTATCTATCTATCTATCTATCATTCTGTTGGTTGTTCTGTCTGTCTGTCTGTCTGTCCATCCATCCAACCATCCATCTATCTATCTGTCTCTCTGTCGGTCTATCTATCTATCTATCTATCTATCTATCTATCTATCTATCTATCTATCTATCTATCTATCTATCTATCTGTCGGTTGTTCTATCTATCTATCTATCTATCTATATACTGTATCTATCTATCTACCTATCTATCTGTCAGTTGTTCTATCTATCTATCTATCTATCTATCTATCTATCAATCTATCTATCAATCTATCTATCTGTCAGTTGTTCTATCTATCTATCTGTCTATATATCTGTCGGTTGTTCTATCTATCTATCAATCTATCTATCTGTCAGTTGTTCTATCTATCTATCTGTCTATATATCTGTCGGTTGTTCTATATATATATATATATATATATATATATATATATATATATATATATATATATCTGTCCGTCCGTCCGTCCGTCCGTCGTTCTATCCCTCTCTTGGTTGTTCTATCTGTCTGTCGTTCTGTCTATCTGTCCATCTATCTGATTGAGAAAATTGACTGTAGAAGAAATTTCAATAAACATTTTAGAACGCAATGTATGAAATTCAGATTGTGAAGTATTTCAGTAAAGTATTGCATTCACATTCATATATAGAATACATATTAGGCCTTAGCATTTGGCTAAAGAGAAGAGAATGCACTCTGCATATTGTTTTCTGAATAGAAGGTCCACATGGAAGAACTGTAGAAATCACTAAAAACACATTTAAGAACAGTGTTTTAGCAGTGCATCAGTTTAATTTGGATTGCTTTCGCTATTCCCCATCACTGATGATTTAGCTGATGTTAATAAATGCCACACAAAGTGGTGGGATGCTTTGAATTTCAATGCTCACTTAACATTCGGTTAAAAGCAGCTACAGTTCTGCACTCAAGCCACCCACCAACCAGCCCACCGCCTGCTGAATTACGACACCGCTCTTACGCCTTCACAGGCGACCCTACAGCTCTACAGCACATAATCTAAACCAGAGCTACTAATAATTCAGCGGTAGTAAGAAGAGATGCTGGGGAAATGAGCGTGGGGCAATGCGGCATAGACTGTAAGTTCTCATGGCTTTTGAAAACCCCTCTCCATGTTTAAAGGAACAGTTCACCCGAAAAATCATCATTTGTTCACACTTATGTCATTCCAATATGACAATTTCTTCAGTGGAGCACGAAAGGAATAAAAAAAGCAAAAAATTCTTTCAGCAATTGCAATTAATGGAGACTTCAAAAAGGATACAAAAGCACGATAAAAGTAGTCCAAATGACTTGTGCACTATATTCTACATCTGAAGTAATAGTTATTCACAAATAGTCCTGCAGAGGGCAGTTAATTGCATTGAGTCAGTGAACTACTCATTTAGACCCGTTTTGTGAACTGAATTAATTGATTAATTAAAAGATAAAACAAATAATTGAAAAGAGCCGACTCAGAAGAACAATTTGTCCACAAACCAGATATTGCTACTTTCTTTAGAGAAATAAGCACAGAGATCTAGGTTGGATTTTTACCATTTTTAAAAAAATACATTTTCAAGTTTGAATTTACTGAAGGGCTGTAGAATACTTATATTTTTATGGTGAATTTTGCATCGTTTTTGTATTCTTTTTTCATTGTAACTGCATGAAAAATAACTTGTGTTTCACAAAAGAAAGAAAGTCAAAGGTAGGGCTGCATGATTTAGGGGAAAATCGAATTGAACATTTTCGGATAAAAATAATGATTGGGACTTAAGGTGAAATTTATCTTTTTATTTTTTTAAGACCGCACAATTTGGCCCAACATTTTTTTGATTTTATATCAACATGACTATAAAATAGTCTATAAAATTATATGACTATAAAATTATTATTATTACTATTATTTGCATTTTCTGCTGAGTTTGTGTGGAGCAGCATTTACATGCAAATCAAGCCACTTCGAGACTCTAGATCATGAGCTGCTCGCATATAAAAAAAAACTTTTCACGTTTCACTCTGATTATATTTATTCCGTTAAACCCCAGCCTTTACAATTTGTTAGTTGCACAAAGGCATATAGTGATTTCGGTTTTATTTTGATTAGTCGAGCAGCTCTAGTCAAAGGGGTTAATAATGATATGAAGGTGAGTAAATAAATAGTGACAGATGTTTTATTTTTGGATGAACTTTTCCTTTAAGCACAAATATGGGACAGAAAGAGATGTGACATGGTGTTTATTCTGAACTCAATGAGGGATGAAGTTGTTAATCTGGGATATAAAGCATGAGGTGTTCCAGACTGCCACTGACAATGGATCTGGTTTTGGGTCTGATTTGTCTTGGTAGGTGCTCTGCCGTCTTGTTATTTACAAGCAATATTCCTTCCTTTTCCAAACGACCCCCTATAGAATTTCCATACGCGCGGAACACTGCTGGCACGATGTTGCGTTTCCCATCCAAAATAAGCACAATGAGATGGTTGGCTGACACGAACAATAAATACAGCAGTCCGCTACACGACGTCACAACGTTGAGGAGTTTGTCACCTGAGACGAGTGAAGCAATCAGCTTGACAATGGTGACTGGAACTCCTCAGCATTTCCCGGACAAGCTTCGACTCTACCGGCCATATTCTGTATGTTAAGGTCATTACAAGACCTTACAAGCCCGTATCCCTCGCATCTGGCCTCCGAGCATCCCATATATAGCCCGAGTAAATGTTTTGGCTGGCAGGGGAAAGCTGTTTAAAACCATTTGTAACCTCCCCTGAATCAAATGCATTCCTCTTGTGATAACACACAGCAATGTCAATGTAACATGGGCAGTGTTTGCCATCCATCACATCTGCACATTAGAACCCGACAGTCCGCAAAAAAATTAAGCTACCCCAGTGATTGGGTTAGCAGCCTCTCATATCAATTATGCTGTGGTTTGTTGAAGCTTTCAGTCCGTCAAACTCTGGGTCCGCTGGAGTCAGATGAGAATACAAGTTATCTTGGCTTGAAGGTGGGAAATATGCAATAGCAAAGAATGTTTTGTGAGTGAATGGACTATGGGAACCCGGGGGACTGACATTGTGAAATTCATCTGTGGACCAACCGTGGATAAAATCCATGCATTTAAAACTAAAGCCGCCTTGGAATGTCTGATTTCGCAAGGCTGTGAACGGATTTCATGTTTTATATGAATAATTTAATATATATATTTAAAATAATATAATATATTTAGATATTCTTATCTTTAGGCATGTATTTGCACAACTGTATGCCCATCTTTTTTGTTTCTCATTTCATGTCCACAATCAGGCCCTGTTGCAAAACCTAGTGAGTAGGAAAGTTGCATAAGTGACTGATTTGGGCAGCAGGTGTGTCATATGAATTATGGTCCTCATGTGAAGTGCATGGGAAATTACACTCACAATTGATTCCAACAGTGTGTGCAACAATAGCATTAGCATAAGTTTGCCAAGATAATTTCAAAATACTCTAATAAACATAGAAATACACACTGGAATATTATTAATAATTTAATTTAGAGTTAACTGTTTTTAATTTTGGCCTTAAAACATTATTTATAACCAACATTTCTCTCATTTATCCATCTTGAATGGTTCTTTTCACTAAGCTTTTCACAATGCATTGCTTTGTTTGCAAAGGATATGCAGTGATGCCTTAGAAATTGGCCAAAATAAAGCATAATCATGCTACCTACTGTAACTTTTGATAGGGTTGAATTGAGGTTGATTGGGACACTTTTTTCCAGTCATCTCAATGGCAAAAAGTGTCCCAATCAACCTGATTTCACTATATCAAAAGGCCACGATATACTTCAAACGAAATCGAAGAACGAACTGATGTGACGACATTTCGAACAAAATCAGGCCAAAACAAAGTTTGTTTGGAGTACATTTTGGGAGTTCGAAACAACTTGCCAAAGCAAACTTTCTGGAAAAGTTTGCTTCGGCTGGTAAACACCTTCGTACTACCATTGGTCCGTGGTGATTACGTAATGGGTAGGTGTGCGCTGAGGCTCCGCCTTCTTTCACATGGAAAATCTTTTCCAGTTCATTTCTCCTCACGAGTCCGTGGAAGTCAGACGTTCACAGGTGAAAACATGAACACTGGAGAGCTGCTTTATAGTAGAAAATGTAGTAGTACTTTTGATGAAATGAGACACTGTCACTGTTTTTCATGTTTAATACGGTAAAGCTGCTTGATTTTAAGCAATCTATTGCTATAATAAATTGCTATTGCTATAATATTGCTATAATCTAAGCTATAATATAAACGTGACGTGACTTAACTGGAGTGCCGATTACAGAGCTCGTGCAAACAAACATATCCACGTTGCTATGATCAGATGCTTTTCTTATGCTTTATTTAAATTGCTTGCTAGTTTTTTTATTTTGTTGTGTGTTTATTTTGTTATTGAGAGTAAAGCGCGCTGCACATATTTACATATTCATCTAACCGTCAGATGTTCGATAACAGAATATCGCTGGTCACATATTTCGAACTTCGTTTTACCCCTAAACGAAGAACGAAAAAGCACTTTGCTGTGAGTATATCGGCGCCTTTAATTAACATTGGGTGTGTGCCCATGATGCTTTAAAGGCAGCTCACCATGTTTTTTAACAGGACCTTACAGCCCATCTGACCACTAAGTGTGAACATGAGGTCTAGAACATGTGCGTAATCTCTGGTGTCTTTACATTTATTTTCTTTCATGGGTGAGTGAATAATTGGCTTGTTTCACTATTATTGTTAATATGCTCTGTTGTCCCAAATTCTATGGCAGTCCTCCTTGTCTGCTTGGCCTGTGCTCATTTTCCAGGGAAACCCCAAACGGTCTTATTCTAATCTCTTTCAGCTCAAAGTCATTAAGAGTTCTGTATATAATGAAGCAATTAAATACAATTTTATATAAAAGACCTGGGGCCTATTTGTTCATATGAAGAAGGACATTTTGAATCCAAACCCAAATTTAATGTTTTCATTATGTAGTTGATCCTCAAAATAATTTACATTCAGAAATTGTGTAATTTATTATTTATTTAATCACATAAATTCTTCTGGATAAAAACAAAAAAAGATTTTACTGGCTTAATAATTGTTCTCAGTACTGCTACTTTTGTTTTCCCAAGTAAGTGTATCCAAGTAAATGCAAAAATGTCTTATTCAATTTAATTCTTACATATGGATTCTTTACATATGGACTATTAATATGAAACGCTCATTTAAGCAAAGCTAATAGTGTTTTGTCTTTTCTCTACTTTTCTGCATTTTAGTTTTTGCTCTTGTAACTTAGCAATTGCTAAACTGTGAATAATTTTGATTCTCTATGATAAATTGTGTGTGATGTCCTTTGCTTAAGTAGCTTTGGATAAAAACATCTGATTAAAAGTAAATGTATATTACATAAATACACAGACCATCTACAAACCTCATTATAGTATAACTTTGACGATTTTCAACCCGCTTTGTATTGTTACAATGTCGGTAGTACTATTATGCTCGTTCTCTGTTGCCCCTTTTCCACCAAGGCAGTGCTGGTGCCGGTTCGGAGCCGGTGCCTACTCGCGAACCAGTTCTTTGTGTTTCGACAGCCAAAGAACCGGTTCTCGGCCAGGAAAATTGGTTCCAGAGCGGCACCAACTCTTTGCTGGACTAGAACCGTTCTTTTACCACGTCATGCTTGCGTCGGGGGCTGGGGGCGGGGTTATTGTCGAACTTCTTCTCAAACGTAACCTCCGTCTATAGTAATCCAGACGAGCAGCACAAATGTGTTCTAAACGTCTTCTTCTGACCCCCATATAGGATCGCAAAGCCAGGAGAAACATTTGCAGAAAGACGATGTAGTCCGCCATTGTAATTGTTATGCTTGAATTTGGTGCAAGCGTTTCTAGGAAAGCTAAGACGTAGCCTATGGCAACATACACAGTGACGTAACGACGCCGTTCGCTGGGCTCTCTAGTCAGTGGAAAAACAAACAGGTTCTGAGAAGGTTCGCAAGTTGAACCAACTTTGAACCAGCACCAGTTCCGAACAGTTCTTTTTTGGTGGAAAAGGGGTATGTGTCACCAGGACTGAGAAATTCACGTTATTTGTCAACAACAATTCAGGGCTTTCATAAAAACTACAGAATATACTTCCGCATTTTTGTGTCCCCACCCACAATCGGATCGACAGAGGGTTAACAGAACAGTTATTGTAAGGGTATGTTTATCACTGAAAATTGCATTGTTTGTCTACTCTTTAAACAGCATTATGGTAAAAATAGGACACTATGGCAGTAGCTTTTTTACCTGTACGCGGCGGTGTGTTTCTCTTGGGCGGAACTGACAGAACAACAGTTCCCTTTAGAGTTTGGTTCTCTCGACATTGTGTCAGTAGCTGATGCTATGGGTAAACACTTTTTTCAGAGAATACTGAAGCCCTATATCTCGCAAACAATGGCATTCAAGCGCGAAATAGAGGCGGGCTCTTCCGCTCAATAAGGCGCCGCTGAACGTCATTCTCTCAGAATCGTTCTCCTTCAGACAGCTACACTGTCTTCAAGAAGCCATCTACAGCTCGCCGTTGAGGTATGCTCGCCAGAAGACGGTGCCTGGATTGCATTCCCGTGAGTATGACATCTTTCTTTCAGATTCCTTCCTGACCGCTGTGTTTTCTGCCTGGGCGATGCCCACTCAGAAGCACCGCTGCTCCTGACTCCTGTGATGAGCTCATGCCTACAAAGTGTCCGCATTTCTCTCACCCAACCCTTCAGGAAACAAACCCGGCTTCTCATGCTCTCCCCTCTGTGGTGAAAAGGCGAGCTGAGCAAGGAGAATACAGCTAAGGGTTCTCTAGTTCCACAGGTCTCTGCCATGTATAGAAGAGAAAACATTTCCCGCCGCTCACTCATTCACACTATATAAGCATCATCCCCCTGCCTCAGAGCAGCGGTTGGTCGTGTACAAAGCACAAAAAGCTTCCGGCCGCTACGATATTCACACGATATCCACTCACTCATTCACACGATATGTCCTGCCTTGCATAAAGCGGAATGTGTTTCGGCTTAGGGTTGGGCGATAGGGCCAAAAAAATAGGGCCAATCAAATTTTTCATGTCACTCGATTTCGACAAAGATTTTTATCTTTGCCACTTTGGCCTAAATGTCTGCCATTCTTTTTTTATTCTATATTTTGTCACTTTGTAAGGTTTTGTTTTTTAAATAGGGACATTAGTTTGTCTGTACTGCTCAGTCACTTGCAAAATAGTAAAACCAACATGAAAAAGAATTGTGATAAAATCGTGAATCGTGATTTTCCTGAAAAAAATCGTGATATGATATTGTTGCAATATCGCCCACCCCTAATTATGGGTGTTTTAAGTCTTCCTACCTATTTGGCAAAAGGGAAGACAACAGCCTTTTTTCTCCGTTTTCTCTAGTCAAGTACCATCGCTACATTTTTTTTTTTTTTTTGCCTTTCTACTGTATAGGCATGCAGCCAAGTTTTATTGAAAGCCCATTTTGCCAGCCCTCTAAGTGCAGATGATCTTTTAACCTCACTATACAACAAAAAACGAATAGTAGTCAGACAGCAAAGCAACAATCCCATAACGTTAAGTTACCACATCAATTATTCATGCGGTGAACTCTCAAAATGCTCAATCAACAGCATTGGGAATGTTTTGTTCTCTTTTAGGCTGTTTTAGGCTAGTTTGGACAAAACTTTGAGGAATATTAACATGTTTTTATTTATTTATCTAGATTTAAAGTACATTATTTGCAGTGATTGCTTACCTTTGCAGGCTCGTCTGTGTGAGATGGCCTTGGTCATGTCTCTGTAGTAGCCCTCTTTACAGTAGTGGCAATGCCGTCCGGCTGTGTTGTGTCTGCAGTTGAGACACACTCCTCCACTCCTGCGGCCCGATAGCTTGTACAGCTCCATGTTGAAGCGGCAGCGGCGGGCGTGAAGATTACAGTGACAGGCTTTGGAAGAGATGGACAAAAAACAAGAGATATATTTAGTGGCAGTGGCAGTTGTTCAATTCTCACAAATACATTCCCTTGTCTGTCTGTTTCTGTTTAAAAATAATTTTTTACACGTTCCTTTTGAGAGCTTTAACTGACAGGAAATTGCAAAGGGAAAATGACTGCGAGATCACATTCCCACATTTTTACAAATGCTTGTATCTGTAAAATACCCATGAAGTACCTTTCTCACAGAGTATCATATATTTTACTGAACAATCATACAATTGCTTTATTGGTGTTGAAGGGTGTACCACTTCTGGTAATGTGGAGTCTGAATCTGATGTGATGTGAAATGATTTTCTGTCCCCTGGTGATCATAAAAGACCCTTAACACAGTGAGCGAGAGAGTACAGGCCAGATTCATATGACATATGACTAGTATCCTGAGAGAGCTTTATTATTTTAATGACATCATTGGATCTCTGGGCTTCCGTCTATTTACAGCGTTTCATTAAGAGACAATGGCTTCATAAAACTAATCGCTCCAGATCTTGCACACACACACACCTGCCCATGGCTTTGACCTCTAACCCTTACTGGCAAATGGTGTTCAACCTTCATCTATCTACAGGGGTTGGACAATGAAACCGAAACACTGGCCAATATAGAGTTGGAGGTTTCATGTCTGTATATGCGGGGCCTGGTGGCCAATCTTCACTGATTCCACATTCCATCAGTAAGAGCAGAGTGAAGGTTTAATTAGAAGACAAACAGCACAGCTGAACATAAAATATTGCAATACACAACATAACGGGAGACATATCAGAGATCAAAAGAGGCAGATTGTTGGTGCGCATCTCGCTGACTCATCTATCTATCTAATTGATACAAGTGTGCCACACAAGTCCTGAAAAGTGTAGCCAAAGCTTCTCGATCGCCCCCAGGTGGCTGGATGCAGTATAGGTCATAATCCCCGCCCTCTTCATGTAACCGAATGGGACGCAAGACAAACTAAACAATCAAATTACACTTCAAATACATTTTTTCCAAAGATGTTTTCTGTCATTTTTTGTAGTTTTTATCATGCTGGTGTAACTTCAAGTGTTCGTTCTTTAAATAAGTTTAGTTTCAGTTAGTTATTTGATGCTATAAAAACGGAGGTGTGACGTCATGATTGACAGCTGAGATTGACAGCTTCTCTGAGGGAAGTAGCCTAGTCCCTGAGGCACCAAAGGACTTTTTGGGGGATTTTCGTGAGGAGATTGGAGCTTTAACTTTCATTTCTACATTTCCATAACTGTTTGTTTCACTCCAACATAATGAGTTGTTCTGCAGTAAACTGTACTAACCAATTCTGCAGGAGTGTGGGCGGGGCCTTGATGACACGACTTTACTTTTCTACAATGGAATAGAGTGAAGCTACGTAGTCCATTTTTTTTCACAATCTATGGATCGATATAGAACAGAGATGGGTAACTCCATTCCTGATGTACAGTATGAGTATATACATTGAAATAACCACGAAAGAGAAGCCACATTCGTACTGCTACACAGAGACTGCAGGCACCATCACACCTGCTGAGTGAGACTAAATAGGGACATGGACCGTCACTCAGAAAAGAAGTGCTAAGCAGCTGTCATGTTTTATCCTGCCGACACCTAGAACACTTCAACCACTCATCATAGTGATAACATACCAGACCTTGACTATCTTTCTCTCTTTACCACACGATCTTCCATGCTACTTCTGATAGCGACAACATTTTCACTTTAAGAAGCGCATTAAAAAAATTAGTGTGGTCATACTTAGTCAAGTCAGTTCTGAAATGAGGCCTCATGTTGACGTAATTTTTTGAGACTTTTTCAGCTGGAAAAACACAACACAAATTGATATTGTAACAGTAAATTATAATTGAAATTAATTGCTCTCCTTGCACCAGCTTAAGGGCACTTTCTTCTTTTTTTTCTGAAAAGAATGAACATGTTTTTCCATTATCAAACCCTAATTCATTATGATTTTATTTGTGCCGAAATTTGTTTCTCACACTCTGTGCTTGTGTAATGTTTGTCAAAACATTATTTGCACATTAAATCTCTTGCTTGTTTTTACTCTGTTATCTTCTGATAGGATCACAATATTATTACAAATATATATGTCACAATGTCAGTTAATCAGACATTGAGGAGATTATTTATTATTGATTGCCTAAACTAGTTGGAAATGGAAAAAGTCTGTTACATTTGTCATTCATCCAGGCACGCCAAGCTTGCATGTGAAAAGACATTCAGCCAAGCATGGCTCCATTATTCACAACAGAGACCAGCAGCTCCTCTCACTACGAAAGCCTTGCAGGGTTTTTTGGGTGAGTGACTGGTAATCCTCAGAGAACTGAAAATCTAAAGCAAGAGGTGTAGAAATGGGGCAAATTATCAGGCTAAACTCAGATGGTTTAAACATGGTCAAATGAACTGAATCCTGCCATTAATGTTACCACTGAGTGATTCCAAATGGTGCATGTGCAAGAGGGCAGATACATTGGTTAAAAAAAAGACAACCCATCAGTGTTTGCACATCGTTTGTGGCCAAATATATATATATATATATATATATATATATACCCCTTATTGCACATTTTACTACACCAGCTACTTTAAGAGTTTAAACTACAGCTCATTTCCACAGCATCTTTTTTGGAAAGTAGCAAAGGTTCCAGGAGAATGACTGTACAATAATGAATCACATTTATCTATCTGGAATGCCTTTGATGGCCTTGATATCATAAACTGCCATGTGTGAGTTGAGAATACGTTGGAAAGGTTAACAGAGTTGACAATATAGCAACTTTGTCACTAGATTAGTGACTTTTCGACTTTTACTGTAGCGAGCGACTTCCCCCATTAAATATGTAAATGGAAACAGCTTTATTGGATATTCGGCTATATTAATATTAAAATACAGTATGTGAGCACGGATTAGGGGAGAAAGACCGTTGGCACGACATCATCTAGTGACATTTAGCGAATTTTTTAGCAGGCTTTAGCTACTTTCCATTGTCTCTATCTTTTTTTCATTCCGTCAGAAATAAGAGTTAATATTTCTGTTTGATGTAGGTAAAAAAAACACATGATTTTAGTTGCTACCAGCTATTTGAGTAGCTTTGGAGCTTTGGGGGTAAAATTAAACCCCAAGTTTTGCCAAGTTAAAAACACACACACTGCTAACTTACCTAGTTGTGTTTCCAGTAGCAAGGTAGTTTTTCCAATGAGTTTTTCCACAACCAAACGCTAGCTACATTGTTTTTCAAATGCCTGAGCTGAGGGAATAACACTCACCTCAACAGTCCTTTCTCCCTTTCTCTCATTTACTGTAGCGCTAAAGCTTGAATCATTCTAGTGAATCGATTAATCTTAAACGAATCACTCTCTCTCTCTCTCTCTCTCTCTCTCTCTCTCTCTCTCTCTCTCTCTCTCTCTCTCTCTCTCTCTCTCTCTCTCTCTCTCTCTCTGTCTCATACTGCGCTATGTGATTCATTCTAGTGAATCGATTAATCTTAAACGAATCTCTCTCTCTCTCTCTCTCTCTCAAAATGCGCTGTGTGATTCATTCTAGTGAATCGATTAATCCTAAACGAATCTCTTTCTCATACTTTGCACGGTCTGATTCATTCTATAGTGAATCGATTAATCCTAAACAATACTCTCTTTCTCTCATACGCAGCAGTGAAAAGTCCAATTCATTTTAATGTATCAGTTTATTCGTCTGGTTCAGGTAAAGTAAATAAATTAATAAAATAAAAAATAAAAAAGTCCCTGAACTATGTAGCCTATTATATATTTTCGGTGAATTTTTGTTTTTGTTTTTTTTGAGTTAGCAAAAAATCTGCTCTTATTAAATTATGAAATATATAATTGGATTCTTATGTTTTTTTTATTTGGGCCTATAAAAACATATTGCCCCCTTGAGTAACCTTTTTTTTTATTATTGGAAAAGGTTTCAGAGGTCACTGTTATAATTTCACTATTCGTAATGATTAAAGAACTGTTTAAAAAAAGATGCAAATGCTCTCACAAACAAAACGCTCTTCTTCAAATAGGTTTGCTGCTTCTCATTTTTAAAAATCTTTCCTCTCCCGCGTGGCCACCTGGAAGAGCCTCTGTTCGCCCGAGTGTGCTGTGATGTAATGACGGGTGAGAATTAAGGGGGAGTTTCCGTTACGGGCCTCTGTAATCGTTTGCCAGCACCAATTAGCGGGGCAATCGGACCTCCCTGCTTTTTGTTTGTGTAACTGCTTGCCACAGTTGCCTAGTGAAAGTGATATACAATGTCTCAACAAATACGATCTGACCAAATAAAGCCACAGCGTGCGCTTAACTAGCAAAAGACAACAAAGAGCTTATTCTGCCACTAACTGGCTGTGAAATTGCTACAGCATTCATCACAAATCGGTATGATTTTGCACGTTTAAAGCAAAAATTGATGTGACCTTTGAATGGCATCATCATTTAACCTGCTTAAGTATTAATGGATTATACAAAGTAGATTGTTACTCATACTCAGCCTACTACTTCATGTGATGTTTTATGATTTAAAAAGCCAAAAAGACTATCTTGGGGATCAGCACAGGGACATGTGCCAGTAGCAAAGTTGTAAGACAACATTATATAGGCTAGTATACTCTTTTAGACTTAGTCACAATAATTCCTAAAGTTGCTTCTGGAGGTCATGAGCCTCTTAAGGTGTGGAATCTTGGGACAACTCATTGCAAAATAAAGATTTATATAGATAAATATATAAAAATATTAATAAATGTATAAAATATCTATAAAGATAAGTATAAGTGTGCAGCAGGGCTGGACAGACATTTTAGGGGGGAGGTGTTTAAGTGAGAAAAAATGGCACCCCTCTCATAATTACTATACAAAATGCATAATATGAAGATAGTTACATACTAAATATGTCTTTTGTTGGCATTATGCTGGAATTGGTAAATGAGCAAAATCAATGTTGTGCATTACTGACAGAAATTACTATTTATTATTACTATTATTATTATTATTTAGATACATTTAGACTGCAATTAGTTGCAAGAACAATGTTATGAAATTAGTGTTTTAAATGTAAATCTTTTAATATAGAAATATGAAATGGAAAAAAATGAAATTATACTTTTCTGTATATGATATCTTTATATTAAACTGAAACCACCAGTAGGTGGCGGCCAGTCTAAATATGTGAGTCAAAGAATAATTAATTCACTGATTCGTTCAAACCAGCTGATTCATTCATGAACGAAACCATTACACCCGCCAGCTGGAGTACTCAGGATAACCCCCAGAGGGCCTGTCTCCTGTACTGCTTTCCCATCATGAACTACACTTCCCAAAACCCATTGCTTGGACTCATTATGGTCTCATTAATCCCACCTGTGTGTGATCAACTTGTTTGTGTTTGCCTTTTTAAGCTCTGTGTTTTCACTCACTCATTGCAAAGTCTTGTAAGTCTAGCATTGCAAACGCTATTTTACACCAATGCCGGACCTGCCTTTTTTGTTGTAAAGCTAATGTGGGGCTACTGCCTAGTTAGGCGGCTCTAAGATATTGTGATAGAGGTTTAATTTGACATTATCGTTACCTGGCTGTCACCAGAGAATGCTGCTCCGCTTGATTTGCAAGGTGGCTATGATGAGGGACGTAGAATTAGATATTAATGCAATTTTTGGGTACACATTTAATTGAGAATTGATGCCATGGGCCCAAAAAAAAAAAAAAAAAAAAAAATATGACTTAGGTCTTAGGGTACGTTTACACGACAACGATGTGCTTAAAATGGAGACGTTTTTCCTTCAAGTTTTCTGCGTACAGACGAAACCATTGTCAAAACGATCCCCATTCACACGGATCTGCGAAAACTACCAAAAACCCTGTATTCTGCTGCCAGGCCATTAGATGGCGATGAAACACTATAGACTGAACACGTACAGTACTACGCATGTGCATGACATCATCGTTTTCAGAGATTCACGTTTTTGCTGTTTACACAGAGACCGCTTTCAACTAAAAATGTAAAACTTTGTATGCGTTTTGGCCCTTCATTTACACGGCAACGGCGTTTTGGGTGCCTGAAAACGCAAACTTTTGAAAACAGATTTCAAAGTGCAAGTTTTTGAAAAAGGTCTCTGTGTAAACAACAAAAATGCGAAGCTCTGAAGACGATGACGTCATGCACATGCGTATTACATGTTCAGTCTATAGTGTTTCATCGCCATCTATTGGCCTGGCAGCAGAATACAGCATTTTTTGACGTTTTCGCGGATCTGTGTGAATGGGAATCGCTTTGACCATGGTCTGTACGTGGAAAACTTAAAGGAAAAACTTCTCCATTTTAAGCATATCATTGTCATGTAAACTTACCCTTAGAAAAGGGCACTTATCTAGTCTGAGACCAAAAAGGAAGGTGCTTGAGCACCACTCGGGGTCTATCTGTGCACATGGCTGATGTCCAGGTCTCCATTTCTTTCATGAATAAATCTCGCTAGTGCATTGTGCCAATGATAACAACATGAAATGGATAATAATACATAATAGCCAGAATATCTCTGGCAATTTCTCCTGTTTAGAGTGTTGGAATTGGCCCAGGTTATCCCATAAGGAATCCGGCTGGTACCATTACTACGCTCAACTCTCAGAGGGAAGCGGTCCAACTGTTCTTAGAATCGTAACTTGTTTCTCATGGCCTGTGTATCTTCATGTCACACTCTATTGACTCCTCGTAGAACCCCTGTGCTGTGTTATTAAACCTCTCTGAGGCTTATTGAATCAAAATGGCATTGAGTATACAAGACCTTACAGTAAGAGTGACTAGACTGCTTGGGCGGGCGGCACTGGAAAACACTGGCCCATAAAAATTTCCAATTAAATCACTGGCTGACACATTAGTCGCACTAATATTTCAGGGCTTCTGAGCAGTTTGGGAAAATAAACAAAATAGGTGGATGTGTCGGCATGTTCTGTTGAGGAGAGTATGTTTCTTTTTGGAATATAATCACAGGCGAAATGTGCCAGGGTGAAACTCATCGCACCACGCTGACTTATTGCATCAGCGAATCATTGCGCGGCTTGTTAGTCATTTGATTTATCTACGAGTTTTGCCTGTTTGTTTTCATAAACGCAACACACCCATTGAGTAATTGGTGATTAATTTGCAGCACTTTAATTTTTCTTTACATGTACAGTGTTAAGAGTGTGAGAGCAGCTGCAAATCTCAGGGAACAGTCAACCTGCCAACGGAGCTGTTGCGCTGTAACTTTGTAGCAAGAGTGGCCTTAGGAAACGTCAGATGCTTTTCCAATTCAAATGAAAACATCCTGTCCAATTAAGACATCTAACATCAAGGAATATAGAAATCTTGCAGGATCCATACCCAAGATTTAACATGTCTAATTGGACTTTTACTGATGTTCCTGTAGCTTAACTAGTATAGCATGATGACGCTAGCAAAGCCAAGGTTATGGGGTTTGTTTCCCAGGGAGTGCTTGAGCAGGGTTGTGCACCATTCAGAATTTAATTGAGAATGTTTTGAGGTAGCAAAAGGGATGGGGAATTGTAATTAGAATGAGACTAATAATTCGAAGAAATGCAGAAATTAAATTGTAATTAAAAGGCAAACTTTGAATGTTGAGGAACAATGTGAAACAAGGCCTGACAAAGCCTTGTTTGAAAGTTTTGAAAAAAATCTAAAAAGAAGCTTAAAATCTTCAAGCTTGTATGCAGATTGATGCGTTGCTTTGAAGTACAATTCAACAAATGCCTCTTCATTTCAATTAATTTAGCAGAATTCATTCTGCTACTGAGAAATTCTGGTACTTTGCATGAAATTGCATGTTGCATTGCCAACAGTTGTGAAATCCAGTGAATTGGAAATCCAACTACATGAATCGGATATCGAAATTTCTGATTGGCAAGTACAATGTATTTGAGACTGTGACTGTAATTCTCCCAGTTCATGCATTTGTCAGATTGGCTTTTATTTCAAGACATATTTTATCTTGATACTGTCTGTACTTCCAGAGAAATCAACCCATTGCCTTGTTGGTACCATATTCTATCAAGTTGAGCAACAGGAACACCTTATGATCCAGCATAAACATTATCATAGTTTTTTTTACAGTTAACGTAAGTTTTGCTTGGATTTCTCACGTTTTTAAAGTCTGTTCTTCTTTGTATTTACTGTATTACCCTGAGTAAATGTTCCTTCAGTCATTCAGTAAACTTCAATAAAATATCTCATGTTGTCTCAGAGTTGAAAGCTGAAGACAAGTGGAACTGGTGGAATGGAAAAAAATTATAGATTGGAGCTGAGTGCAAAAGATAAAGACATTTGAAGCAGCACTGGACACCAGACGCTGAAGAATTTGGCAGGACTGGATAGGCTTCCCCATGGAACATAAATCAGTTTGAAAGAGGGGGACCGCAATGTGAGCGCTTCCCATCTTTTTGGCATTCCTTCTGTTTTTCGAGCCTATGTAAATCATCCTCACGACAGGCCCGGGCTGCAGATGTGTGGCCAATCGGTTCCATCACAGCTGGAGTCTGGGGTCCAAATCCCAAATGATCCGTAAATAGGAATCTCCCTCGGATCACGCTGTGATGTGGCACGGGACGGAGGGATTGTGCTTTTCCACTGCAGGTGTCGTCACTCTGTTCTCATTGTCTCTGACCAGCTGAGATTTACAGCCCTTGAACGGCACTACGAAGCCTCATTGACGCTGCGTTACTGGAATGCAGCTCCACGCTGAGGAAAGGCCTCCGTGATGAGCTTTACAAGGTGTGCAGTTGATGTGGATGATTGAAAGGCAATGAATGACTACAGTGTGCTTAACTTAGGTATTAATTTTCAGTGTGAATTCAGAAGGGATGCAAGCCTATCAAGACTTGTATTTGTCAATATTGGATATTGTGGATGCTCATTTCGCTAACTATTTTAATTTCAACTACTCAACCATTTTATCAACTTCATCTCAAAATTAGGTCCAACAGTCATATTTCATACTGTACATGATAATATTGTGATGCATAAATTCACTTAATTATTAATAACATTGGTTTGACATTGACAAAAACTATTAATTTGAGTTATTTAGAGTGTTTTCTTAAGGAGATGGATGTTGAATTGCAATTTAGTAAAATGCTTAGAATATTAATTCTGGTAATGAGAAAACAGAGCTTGGATGCATTTTAATTCTGTTTGGATAAAAGCGACTGCCAAATGCATAAATGATTTTGCAGGTGCAGTATACTATTAATTACAGTAATCTATATAGATGCATTAAAAAACAAACTTAAATGAGCATGTTACAGTTCTGCTACACCTAAAAGTCACACATTTGGGGCATACAATTAATAATTTTTACAACATGCAATTTATTGAAACATTGGCATTTTGATGGATACTTGCATAAAATTGCATTTTGTTAATTAGTGTTTTTTACCACGTTTTTTTAAATTAGCCATTTATTGGTTAACATCCATAGCATTGAATATGCTTTCACTTGTGCTTTAAATTTTACGTTTGCACCGGTTTTCCTCCAAAATCTGCACAGAATATGCAGGAAAAAGTCCTTTAATGTCTCAGCGCACAAGAATGTGGGTCATATCATGGGGTCATATCATGTGGAATCAAATTTTCCTTGATCTGTTAAGATTTTTAAAAAAGAGAGTTTAATGGACTTTGAAAACATAATGTAATTTCAGAACTCAAAACATCAGTGGAAAAAGTATTTTATTGAAGCTATAAGCTGCAAAAAAAAAAGGCTTGTTCCAAAATGGAACTCGTAATGAAAAAAATGACATGATATGACCCCTTTAAGGTCTTAGCCATTTGTATTATAGCATGCAAGTGCTCTGTTTTTACCATTTAAGTCTATTACAATAAGGAGCTATAGCAAAAAAGGGCAATACTAGGAGATGTAGCTACATATCCATAAGCTAAACCCAACTAACTGCAAACAAAGAATATGAAGGTGTGTCTAGAGCTATTAATTAAAAGTTTGCCTGAGGAACAGAGAGCAATGGCCTGCTGTCAGTCAGACTCAATTATAGAAGCACCAAGAAAATGAGATGAATCTCTGAGGCTGGAGGTGTATTTTCAGTAGACGCCACAGCGGGCTGAACCTCAACCAATCTGCCACACGCTCTAGCTGCAGTTACCCCACCGCGGACAAGAAGCCGAGTAGCAGAGCTGTAAATTACAAACTTCAGGAGGCCATTCATCCTAACTGTGCTTTGACTGTTTTGTTGCAGGCCTGTCGTACATAACACTACAAACTCCTCCTGACATATGTTGAATTGTGTGACTTATATAGCCTCTACACGTAGTATCGGCACTTCTATATGTTAATCTAAATAAATATTTAATAGGGATGCACCGATATGAAAACCATTGCCGATACCGATAACCGATAAATCTTTATATTTGAAAGCCGATAACTGATATTTTGGCTGATAAATCTAAACCCAAATTTTTCTATAATTTTTGAGAGCCTGATTACAAAATCAAAAGTCTCACCATTAAAATCCATGTCCCAAACACACAATTATAATGTTTTCATTATAATTTTAGGTAGCCTATATGACAGATTTGCGATACGCATGTTGGACTTTACTGTATTTTCCTTTATTCAAGTGATTCCAATCATATTTCAAGCAATTCAAAACCATCATGGCGAACAGTGCACATCTGAAGGAAAAATCATTATTTTTCTGCTTTAATATATGAAGAGTTCAGATGCAAAAGCCTCTAAGTGCCATCTGAAATATTCTTCTAAAATGATCATTTTTATCAAGCTTGTATATTTAAGTTTAGTAATTTCACTTAATTGGCAATGAAAATGACCTATTAATTGTCATTTAAGTGAAATTACTAAACTTAAATATACGAGCTTGATAAAAATGATCATTCTAGAAGAATATTTCAGATGGCACTTAGAGGCTTTTGCATCTGAACTCTTCATATATAAATATATATATATAACATTAAAAATGAATATGGTAGCATCCCTAATATATCGATATATCGTGCATTCCTAATATGTATTTAAAAATAATAAATCTGATCACTTCTAAAAGTAACAGCACCCATCTTTAACAAGCCATTATGTTTTCAGCTAGCACCATTATTTGTTATAACATGAAATGGCAACTGTGTAAAGAAAGCCTAGCCGCACTGTGCCACATACAGCACACTTTATAATGAGACACACTTGTAGCTAGGTGGCTTCCAGCAACAGGGTGGGAAAGGAAGAGGGAGAGAGCTTCCTGCTGTGAGCCAGAAGTGTGTTGTCCCAGGAAACACACTATAGCCAATTGCATCCTGAGCAAGAGAGCACACACAATGATCTGACATGCGCAACTGTTTGTCTGGTAACCCTTGGAAACACCAACATGCAATATGTCATCATCGCTCTCGGACCGGCTTTCCGCATCTGTCAACACGATGTGGCGCATCAGCTCCATGGAATATCTGAAGTGTTTGGAACATCAAATGAGTTGTAGATTCGAAAATTTGCACTGTATGTGTAAGTGGCACATCATTACTTCAGCATGCCTATTAACAAGGTGCAGTATTAACACACTGGAAGTAGTTGACTTTTAAGCTGTATACATGTTTGTGGGCTGTACATGCATTCAAGTTTGGGGTATTTATAGTGTATAAGAGTGTGCTAAGGAAACGGCGAGTGTTTTAGCTGGAGCAGCTGTTGAGTGATCTTGACGTTTGTGTTTTGTTGTGTCGAACACAGGACACAGAATTCACTCCGTTTCCCATTAGAGAGTGTAGAGGGCAAATAGCATATCTCAACAGAGATATCCTGCGGAAATAGAGCTTGCTATCTGGACAAATATACCAGTAATAGGGCTCCAGACTTTGGCGTGATTTGAAAAATCTCCAGCTAAACGCTTCGCTTACACAGGAAGGATTCACCAGTTTCCAAAAAGTATGTTTTTCTGTATTCATTTACTGAACAGAAAAATGATGTTCCACACTGAAAGTGAAATGCTGACGTGAAGTGATGAAAGTTATGATCTAGTGGGATGTAGTGAGTGTATTCATCAGTATAGGTGGAATACCAGTCAAATTTAAGGTAAAACTTTTTATCAATAGTCCACTTTAGACATTCAACGTTTTTTTTGCAATTACATATTAACTAACTCTCATTAGAGTATTAATAGACTGTCTGCTTAATATCTGCTAACATTTTATTTTGATGCTCACCAACAAACATTCAACTTATTCTACTGACCTGAACCCTACCTAACCCTATCTAACAGTCTACTAACAGTCTAATACTCTAATGAGAGTTAGCTGACATGTAGTTGCAAAGTTATTTATAGTCAGTATAGAATGTCTACAGTGGGCCATTGAAATGAAAGTGTAACCAAATATAAAAACCTAAATCTTTCCAGATTTGTTACATCTTTCCCCATTTTAAACCATTTTTCTGCAGATGTAACCCAAGGCTGATGGATAAAATTATCAATAATCTAATAACTATTGAACCATCTGTATTTAACATCCGTATGTGATGTATTTCAGAGTGAAATTTGTTTTCTTGAAATAAATAACATACGGAATTTAAATGCATTGCAAATGTTTCATTTTACTTGCACAACCAGTAAGCCGCAAATACACAGCAATGATCCCAAACTTGTTTTACAGACAGAAATCTGATCTTCTAAGATGGTACAATATGCAGAAAAGTAATTGTGGCTTGAAATTGCCTCTACTTTCTGACAGTATAAAAGTATGCCTGAGTCATCTCTCAACAGCCAATGACAGAAGACCTTCATCCATCATTTCCTCCTCATTGGCAGCCATTGCGCAGATGTAGTCATGATTGGAATGCATTCATTTCTGCTTTTGCCATTGATGTTGCTTGTAGTGACTGTAACAGCAGTGTTGGGAAGGCTGGTTTGAAGCTACTCATCATTTAAAGTAAGTCAGCTACAGTCAAGCTAAATGTCAGCTTTCCTAGCAGATTGATCTGAAAGGAATTTGGGGCAATTGGCTAAAAAAAAAGAAAAAAAAGTGTGTATTAGTAAAGGAATCTGATCATCTGTGTGTTTCTAACCCTGGCTTGGTCATGTGGCGGCACAAAACGTTTTTTGGCGGCGTGTCCATTGTGTTAAGTCGTGAAGCATGAATTCTGTTGGTGTGTGCCAGTGTGTGTAATCCAAAAAAGTGTGTGTGTGTGTGTGTGTGTGTGTGTGTGTGTGTGTGTGTGTGTGTGTGTGTGTGTGTGTGTGTGTGTGTGTGTGTGTGTGTGTGTGTGTGTGTGTGTGTGTGTGTGTGTGTGTGTGTGTGTGTGTGTGTGTGTGTGTGTGTGTGTGTGTGTGTGTGTGTGTGTGTGAGAGAGAGAGAGAGAGAGAGAGAGAGAGAGAGAGAGAGAGAGAGCAGAAAATGTGTCCATTTACTCTAGCATTCATTATTCCACCTTTTCTCTCTCTAGCTCAGGGTGGTCCTGCCTTTAGCCAGGGGCGCTATCACAAATGCAGGCCATAAAGATTCAAACCTGCACAGCAAAACCAATAGAAACATGCATCTCACCATGCACAAGCAGATTTTTGACTTTCTCACACTTACACAACTATGCAAGACCATTTAACCTCAAATTACATGTTTACTTCTGAGCTGCTGTTGTGTTTGTCCACTGAAACAATGTGAGCTCGGTCAACATATATGCGTCATCGAGAGCCAATGATTTTGTCTGAGCTATATAAAAAAAAACGTATTATTTTTTATTTGTCTTATCGTATAATTTTAGTTTAGAATGAGTAAAGCTGTTTGTTGTTAGGATGACAAAAAGTTGTAAAAGTTAAATTTTTAGGCTGCCCTACCTCAGCAGTCTAACAGCACTCATCAATGTAAAAATGATCAAGATGGCCAATCAAATCAAAGAAGGCAGGTCTTACTGTTTTACTGTCACTGTCACATCGCAACGTGAGTTTTTTACGATAGAAATGTTCAGCGGCCGATGCAAGTGATGCAAATTTACCCGTTTTGAATTGAAAATATGTGATCATGATTCATAAATGAATGTGACGACACAAGAAACATTTGCGTTTTTGACACAATAGATATACATAGTGAATGTGTGCACATTTTAAAATAAAATATTCAAGTTTAAACTGAATACTTCATAAATACAAATATACCTAGAACTTATTTTTTACCATTCTTATTTATTTCCTTAAATCTTATTTAATCCCGGGTCAGCAAATGTCATCAGTTTAATTCAATATTTAGGCATATGGTGTGTTTAAATACTTAAATTATGCTTAAGTTACTTTTTAAGTTACATGTGAACATGTGGTTTATAATGAGTTAATGGGTGATTATGTGGAAGGCTGAAGACAGATATATTAGCCTACTCTAAATAAATACTCCAATTTAATAAATGAGACTTAAAATGGATTAAACCTTAATAAAGACTTGTTTAAGATCATATTTAATCAAGTTTTTTTTTTTAAATGTGTGTGTGTATGTTTTTATGTTTTGTTTTGTTGTTCATTAGCCTATGGTTATTGGCCTATCAAAATACAAAAAAATGCTCAAATATGGGCTGTTTTATTTGCCTGGCCTATACAGTATATCCATGTCATTCATTCAGTATCATAGTAAATATCAAAGCGACATGGTATTACCATTTGATATCCATACTGTACTAGGGTACAATGCTGCCACAGAACCATTTTATTAAATTCCAGCATTTCACAGATGATGTTTCATTTTCCCAAAACAAGTGTATTTCAAAAGTGACATCATCACAGGACCTGAAAACTGCCGGAAAGCTTTGGCAAGAGTTTCAACCCCCGGGATGAAACACCGGCACAGACATCCAAAAAGAGATTCAAATAATACCCAAAAGGCCGATCGCAAATATACACTGACTGACAGGGGATTCAAAACATAAATATTAGTGGGGAAACAAGCAGAAGGCCAAAGCAAGCAGACCCTTCCACCAGAAAATGGACCACCTCTCCTAACCAGCCTCTAAACCCAGGATATATCGTGTTTTCTCTGAACTCCCATAAAGCCAAACAAAGCCTTTTGGCTCATAAGTCAAGTGTGTTTTGAATTATGAGCTCAACAAATCAAAATCCCTAAAACATGGAGCTCTTTGCCCAGAGGACTGCAGATACACTCGGGTTTGGATTTTGAAATCCTAAAATGCATCCCTTTTGTGTTTTCTTTGTCTTGTTCTGTTTTGGTTTTTTTTTTCTTAACCGCAAGAGCACAATCCTGCGATCCTACAGTTTTGGTTTGTCAAACAATGCTTGTGGTTTAGAGGATGTTTTTTAAAATGGCTATAAATAAATGAAATGTTACATTAAAGGCTTATTCTGTAGAAGACAAAAATAGCATAAAAACTGTAAGTAAGAGCATAAATATTATAGAGCCATTGTTTTTTGCTTTTTGTTTTTACTTGTGAGCAAACCCATATCTCTAAGTGTTAAACTACAGTGCATAACTTGTGTTGAGGAGAGATGTCACAACTAACTTGGTGGATAAAGTAGGCAAAAAATCCTATAGACTTGCACTGAAGGAGGGACCTACTTTGGAGTAGTAAGCCTGAAAAACCTTAGCAAACATAACAACGAAGCATTTAGAACACTTTGCAACCACATAGCAACACCTTGGCAACAGCCTAGCATTATGGCGGCTCATATTTTCTTCTGAAATCGAGTTGTCTTTTCAAGAAGTAGCAATGGCAAATCTTAATACACTACAGATTATTTCGGTTTTCTGTTCTGATGCAAATGTCCAACAGTCATCTTGAGAATTGAATGGTTTAACCTGAGTGAGTCATCGTCGAGTCATCTGACTACAGGGTCCCGCAGGGGTATATCAGGAGATGTGTGAGTTTACATGTATTCAGGGTCAGTAGCAGCTCTAAAGGACTGACCAGCAGCCCACCTGCTTCTGATTAGCAGCTCTTTCTCTCTTTCTCCTCTGCATGTTTTCATTTTTGTGGTTTCATTTTCTTTTCATTTAGGAAAAAGGATCACACCGAGGTAGTTTTATGAGATTTGAACAATTTCATTTCCTGTTTTTAACAAATAACTTTTGATTTTCTTGAGGCACGTAACACAAAGTCATAATCAATTTGTCCATCCGCAAATTGCTGCGTTGCAAGAAAAAAATCAGTGCCAATCAGAGGATATGATTGTAGTTATGAGTAGAAGGATTTTGGACCAATCAGATTTCACAGTAGGTGGGGGTGTACTCATTTACATTTTATGCATTTGGCAAAGCGACTTACACTGCATTTAAGGTGTACATTTAAACACTTACACGAACATGCATTAGTGTTGTCAAAAGTACCGACTTCGGTACCAAGTCGGCACTGAAATTTAAAAAAGTTTATTTCACACCTCTGATTGGCCATTGTGTTAATCCGCTCATCAGATATGTCTGTGATTGGCTACAATGATCTACACAAGGGAGCGTCTGAAAGTGTTTTGAAAGCGGGAAAAGCGTTGAAAGGCACAAGCAGGCGTCTATCAGCAGACCGTCTATAAATGCGATTTATATTTACAACATGTTTTTGAAGCGCTGATCATTACAGCCAATCACAGACATATCCGATGAGCGCGTGGGTACAATGGCCAATCAGAGGTGTTTACGATTCCGCTCAACAGCGCTCAAAGCGACTTGGTACCGAAGTCAGTACTTTTGACAACACTAACATGCATACTGTCTGAGTAGGTACTATGTTTGTATACTATATTTTACTATAGGTACTTCATGGACGTTAAAAAAATCCGTTTTCTAGGCTAATATGGGTGGTATGAATAAAATCCAGACGTACTACATCCGCCATGTTGTCAGTTCACTGTCATTCACAAATCCTCTCCCGTGGCCCAATGAGATAATAAAGTGTTCATTGTCCACACTTCAGAATCTCTCCTGAAGTAGTAGGTCATCCGGGAACTTTTCACCTATTTGGACCTACTACTCTGTTGGCGTACTGCTTTTCTCATACTACAGGGAAATATTTGATTTCAGACACAGCATTAGTGCTTTCCCTGGGAATCGAACCCATGACCTTGGCGTTGCTAGCGCCATGCTTTATTGTCTGAGCTTTTTACTTTAGTGGGATGCTGAAGCAATGGAAAACCGGTAACTGATAAAAAAAAAAGTTGTTAAAAAAAAGTTATAAGCTGCTAAAATGAAAATTGTTCCTGAAGCCTCATTTAAACACACATGAGGAACTGAAAGTCATTGTTTTCTGCAGGGGGACCCGAGAGGTCTTATGACATCATCCTTTTGCACAATTCTTTCATCAGACTTATGGTCCGGCAACACCACTGAGAAACCCACAGATGGTCCACAGACTTCGAGCAGCTCTTCATGGTAGCCCAGAAATCTGCTCACGGTTCCTGTTAGTCTGCTCACATCACAGCAGGCCAAAAACACAACGACTCAGAGGACCAGAGTGGAACAATGCACAGAGATCCAACGGCAAGACAATTCCAGCCGTCTGCTCTGTGTCAAGGGCTGCGACGCACGTCTGGCTCAATCAGGTTCCACCCGCGGGTCAACTTGCTTATGTGAACATTTAGTCAATGACAACATTTTGTCTAAACTACATTTACATTCAAACTACACGGCACAATGAAAACCTCCTGCCTGCTGAAGACATATTTATGCACAATAAAAATTGACTGAGAAATTTTCAGCTTTTATCAAAAGAGATTTTATCACTGTAGTCTTTTTAAATCTACAGTAGATGAGCTGCCTTGTGGGATATATTACATGCAATGGCACATTTAGTTTTTTAAACCACACAAAAATTGTCAGTCAAAAACATGTTCATGTACAGTAAGTGATGATCTTTCTGAGGGATCTTAAGTCAAGCGCAGATTATTTCAAAATATTTTCTTGATATCACTACTCATATCTTACAAAGATGCACAGTTCACATACCAAGCTCTGAACGTACTCTGAAAACTCCAGTATAGTATACTGTGATCTCTAACAATTTGAAACAGTTTATGAAAGGAAAAATGCATCAAAACGCTTTTTATGCACGTGATTTTTGAGGAGGCGCCAGTGTCAAAACATTTTTTTGACCAAAAACCTTTTTTTAAACTGAAGAGTTCAGAAGTGCCATCTGAAATTTTCTTCTAGAATGATTATTTTTATCTAGCTTGTATATTTAAGTTCAGTAAATTCACTTAAATGGCAATGAAAATTACCTATTAATTGTCATTTAAGTGAAATTACTGAACTTACATATATGAGCTTGATAAAAATGATCATTCTAGAAGAAAATTTCAGATGGCACTTAGAGGCTTTTGCATCTGAACTCTTCATATTTCGTGTAGCACAATTGTCCATCTGAAACAAAGCATCTTGATTAGATGTACACATGCAAATGAATGATTTCTGTCACAGCATATCAGAGCTTTTTTAAATAATTGCATTTTTCAAAAATGCATGCAAAGCATGTTTAAAAGTTTAAAAATGTACGCACACGTTTGAATGATGGATCTGATTGTGAAATCCAAAAACTAATTTTAAACACTTTTTGTGTGACGATGATTTCGCATCATGTACAGACGAGATGTTTAACACGTATTTCCTATCAAATCATTTATAGAATTTATTGATAATATCAGTGACATTAATTTTAACCACTTTGAGGATAGACTTCCTGTTCTCTCATTAGGACGAACCATTGCCATCATGTGTGGCCATGAAACTAATTATATTCTCTATTCTTAAAATATTGTGGTGATATTTAATGCATTTCAAACAGCAAGACTTGTTTTAGTGTTTGCTAATGAACTAAGGTGAGATCTTTAAAGTTATCTATCAAGTTATATTATCATCAAAATGCACAATGTAATACATAATTATAAAATAAATACATTTATCTGTTCAACATGACATGTTTTTGTCTCTGTCTGATATGTGGTGATAATGGTTTTTTGCTCAGCATGTTTTTGCAAGTTTGGCAAGAATTGTACAGAACATACATCAATGCTGGAAGTATCTATCTAGATAACAATCCTATCATCCTGTGAACGCTACACTTAATTTCCCTCAAATACCTGCCTTGCCCACCTCATTCCACCGAGAAGAATGGAAAGAATCCGCACTGAGAGACTTAATCTTAACTATGAATCATTTGATCAAAGCAAGTCAATTCGTACCAGATGTAACAATCTCTTTGAAACTGTTTGAGACAAAACTTTTTGTCTTTTTTTTTTTGTTTTTTTTGTTTGTTTTTGGATTCTGTCACAGATCTCATTTACAGCTTCATCATCAAGCCTTCCTGTTCAGCTCTACATTGTCGTGTGCAAAAGCACACTGTGAGAAAACAGCTTCTGTCAGTCATCTCTCATATCATGATGGTGCCCTCATTCTCCATTCATGGGAACAAACTTTTATTTATAACCACAAGCCTACTGACACACATTCATTTGCCGCACAACAATGTTCGCATATGCGTGACGGCCATCTGTCAGGAGTGTTTCATATCTATTCACACATTTTTAATTTACTTTTTGACTTTGCCAAGTGACAACAACCTCATCAAATAAAGCCTTTGCTGACAGCTTGATGACTTTTGTTATGGAGTCGTGCTTAACACGGCATGGATGGAAGAGAGAAAATCTTTTTACGGCGGCAAACGTGACAGACCGTGAAAGCAACTTATCATGAAATTTAAAATCAGATGTTGATAAAACACCTGAAGCCCATTTTAAAATTGAGAAAGTGAGAAGAATCATCTGGTCTGCCCAAGTTCTTTCGCAATAACATCTTAATGCTCATATATCATTTTCTTCCTTGACTGGGGAAACTAACTTTTCATCTGGAAACAAGCAGTTTACTTTCAACTTACCAAAACAAACAACAAAACTTGATGTAATCTTTCCTTCAATCTGATAATGACACCTGCCTTGAAATAACACCACAAGCCTTTTCTCTCCCTCCAGAATGTTTCCTTCCACAGAATGGATGTTGAAAGGCACTTCCAAACTCAGTTACACCCACACCCATTGAACTGAATAGAACTATGGACACTGTAAAAAAAAAGTTGGATCATTTATGTGATTCAGATAACATCGTTTTTTGAGTTTCTGTTGATTTAACCAATCTCCTTCATTGTATTAACTATTTTTTATTTTATTTCAATGAACTAAAGATTTTAAGGCAACCCTGCAGGTTACTTACTTTTTTAAGTTAAACCAACAAAAACGTTTTACTGTGTAGATGTGAAAGATTTCAAGCTAAATTTGATTCAAAACAGCTGCAATAGGTTTGAAAATCAGATGATTTTCATTTAACTAAATGCAAGGAAATCCAATCAAATGTTACAAATCTAATCAAATGATTACTGTTGTAAGAGCAAAGATTATATAATATGCCTTATGTGGAGAACGTTACACATGGACATAGTCAGGTGAAATGTTGTTTCTAGTTCAATTTAGTTACTTTTTCTGAAGTATTCCTGGCATAAAATGTGAAGAAAAGGCACTGTAAAAATTATTGTTTGTTTAACTTAAAAAGTAAGTGACCTGGTTGCCTTAAAATTTAGAGTTAAATGGAGATTGGTTTAATCAACAGGAATTCAAAATATTGTTATCTGAGCCACATTAATTATCTAAGTTGATTTGACAAAAGAATAAATGTGATAATTCATGGAAATTTTTTCTCGCAAAAAAAGTTGCAATCTAAACTGATGTAGATATTTTAAATTAGATTGAATGCAGTTTATTTAGTGCATTGATAACAAACTGTTTCAGTAAAGCAGTGTGCAGTGTTTCAGGTCGGATATTAAAGTTCATACAACTCATAAGATTTTAAATCATAAGTTTGTAAGATTCTGTTTGCCGATAGAAAATGACATATGAATTGATTGCATGAAATTAATAAAGATGAATCTGATATGTTCCATTTGCATTATTCCTTTTTGAACTAAAGTTGATTAATTCATCAAGAAAAAAGAATGAATGAAACCAAAAGCTGACAATTCATTAAAACAAATGCTGTATGATTTGCCTAACATAATAAAACGTATTATTACCTTCATTTTACATTTGGCAGACGATTTTATCCAAAGTGACTTACATTGCTTTTCAAGGTACACATTTTAAATTCTTATCAGTTCTTGCTTTCCCTGGGAATGGAACCCATGACCTTTACATTATGATTATTTTGGTTACACTTTAGTTAAGGGTCCAATTCTATTAACAAGTTGCTTATTAGCATGCATAATAGGATATTGGCTGTTTATTAGTACCTATAAACCACATATTATTTGCCTTATTAATTACCATATTATACAATCCTACCCAATACTGAAACTTAACAACTACCTTACTAACTATTAATAAGCAGTAATTAGGTGTTTATTGAGGCAAAATTCATAGGTAATAGCTATTTAATAATGAGAAATGGACCCTAAACTAAAGTGTGACCGATTTTATTTTTTATTTATTTAAAAAAAGATACACTTTTCGTCCAATCTTTTAAACATTTTGGAAATGTCTACCTCTGGTGAGGTCCAAAAATCTGAGGCCACTAATGAAATGGTGTTTATTTTGCTTTTTTCTCATTTAATACACAATTTTTCCATCACAAACTATGCCATCATTACAATTGAATTGACAATTGCTTTCAAAATCCAAGAAACCCGTTCATTTCCAGGTTTGAATTAATTATATGTGTGGTCTCTCAGACTTTTGGACCGGGGAAACACTTAACAAAGTAAATAAAAAAATAGCACATTCAAATAAGATATTTCATTAATATATTCTCATATTTGAATATGCCATCATTAAAACAATTATTAAGGAAACCTATAATGAAGTGTTTCCTTTCAAAGAACCATCAGCACTTGACTCACCGACACATTCGTTCGCCTCTCTGGCCGTCGCGCGCTGCCACGGCCGGTCGTAGTGGAACGGCTTACACCTGTCACACTCCGGTCCCGCCGTGTTGTGCTTGCACTCACACACTAGGTTCCCTTCCCGGTCCTTTACGCACTTTGACGCGTGCCCGTTACACTTGCAGCGACCGCCGACCTGCAGGTCAGACACCGCGTAAAAATACGAGTCCCTGGCGAGCTCCGAGTCATCCTCATTCTCATCCCCGAACGTGTGCAGCCGGTTGAAGGTCACTTTGATATCGGTGGCCGTGACCCAGTCCTGCAGGACGGGAGAGTTGTCGAAGTCATGCGCGGAAGGTCTGCCATCCAGCGTGCTGAATGCGATGAGCCCACCTGTTAACGGCTGCATGTCCGTGTGAGAGTCCGTGCAGATCGCTTCCTGCTCGTTCTGCTTAGTGATCGCAGCTTTGCTCGGCTTGTTGTACATTTTCTTGCACTGGGTTGAGTAGAACTGAAAGGGCACCCAAGTTTTCCCATAATCCATGGACTTGAGGATGGCCATGGATTCAGGACGAGGAGAGCAGAACTGGAGGCTCACATATGTCACCTCGAACTTCTTCCCCAGGGACAGCGTCAGAGTCACATTTTGGGGGTACTGCACGTAGTTCTCCGATTGCCAACAGGTGAGGTTGTGGGGGTTGTTGAGGTCTGTGAGATACGCAGGTGGATGGGTCTTCTTGGGGTCCGTGGCGTCGCAGATGTTGCAGTCCCTCGATCTTTCCTCGCCCTTCTCGGTCACCACGCAGTACCGCGACGCCGGGGTGCCGCAGGTGCTGGATACGCGCACGTCCTTCCCGAACGCGGAGTTCACAAAGTCGGGGATGCAGCGTCTGGGGTTGCCGTTCTCGTCGTAACACGGGTCCGGAGGAGAGGACTGAGCCGCGAACATACTCATTCCGTATCCACCACGACCACCAGCCACCATCGCGGTGATAGACACCATGGAGACGCAAGTTACCAAAATCCTTAGCATTGCAACCCCTGGTCCTCAGTGTCCCTGAAACTGCACTGAACAGAAAAGAATCGTTTTTGCATGTAAAAAATGACTAGTTTTGCAATGCAATATGCAATCTAGCATGGAGTTTCCTACATGCTATGTTGAAAGTGTGTGAAAGATTTGTGCGTAATTATAGGCGACTTTTCTTAAAGACAAATCCACAAAGTGCACTATACCTCAGAGAGACTGCTTTATTCGGGTGGAGAAGTATGTCAAACCCGTCTAAAAAATAAATTATAGGGTTCTCTCCCTTTCTTTTCTCTCTCCCGGATATGTTGTAATCTCTTTCCCACTTTCAACCAAAATGAAACAGAAAACCTGCTATTACTTTCCAAGTCTCCTTTCTTCCTCTGCCTAACTCACTCACACCTCTGCCTCTCTGTGACTGAGTGTCGCAGCTCAGCCCTTCTCTCTTTCTGCTGCTCTGCCTGTATTCAATAGGAAGGGGGTTCAGTCATTTACCATTCTCTCTGTGCGCCTGCATGAGTAAAGCGCTTTATTGCCCTGTGTTCAAGCACAATGGAATTCTGATGTACGTTTATCTAGTTGCATTTTGAGTTATTCGTAATTATAGGGTAACGTTCGACTACTTTCAGTCTTGAAAACTTCACATTTAAACCGTTTTATTTATGCGCAATGACAGCAGTTTTGTGGAGAGCATTTTAAGGAATGCCATTTGAAAACACGCACACCAAATCATTGAACAAAATATATATATATATATTTGAAGTTGTTGTGAAAAAGGGCAAAGTAGAATTTCCCCTGACTGACACTTTTTTTTTTGTCAATTTGTAGATGGGGATTAAAAAGTCGGTGTTGGGGACAAGCGCGAAATAGAGAAATTCTGGCAAATATCAACACCTGATATTATGAAAAAATAATTAAAGTGACACAATAAAATGTCTTGATCTGTGTTCTTTTTTTATTACAACTAAATGAAAAAATTATTTAAATTATTTTTAATTTAATTTAAATATCGTATAGGACAACATTTCCCATAAATAGCCCACGAACCACATACTACAGCAGACAATATACACTGCAAAACATCTAAAGCACAAACAAAATAAAAGAATGGATGGATGGATGGATGGACAGATTGACAGATCTTCTTGACAAACTTTAACATTGCATGCAAAATAAAACTTTCCAGCTACACAGTTGAAAAGTTTTAGCCTACATTGCATATTGAGTTATAAACCCTAACCCTTTTTCACAGAATGCTCCTTTTCATCTTTGAAAACGGAAATAAATAGCATATGCACATCATACATGTAGGCTACATTAAATTCCAGACGCAGTTCTGATTACGCAACTCTTGGCCACCCACCGTGCCCAGTTGTTGATTCATGGTTCCTCACAATAAAGAAACAACGACACCGTGTGGTAGAGTGGAGAATAGTCCAATCAACAGCGAATCACCAGACCAGAGGTCTCTCTTCACTTACCTTTATACGAGAATTAAATAGGCTACTTACTTAGCTATACTTTCTTACTTTACTTACTTTTTCAAATTTTCTAATAGCTAGCTTGTAAAATGAATCTACTCTGGATAACATTTAATATTCGGCAGCTCCCAACTTGTTACCCGTTTTATAGGATTTTATCACTCAGGAAATGTCAATTTTAGTCTTTTTATTTTATTTATTATTAGAAACAAATATTATGTGCCATTGTTGCTCCATAGTTTTAGGTTTCAAGCTATAAGAACTTTGCCACCTTCAATTCAATTTTTATGTTAGGCCTCTGCATGCAAACACACACATACTGTAATATGCTCCCAATGTTGACATCCACCTAAAATTATCTATATTTTTAGCAGGCTACAGTTTACAGAGTGTATGATACTTCTAAATAAGCTGAAGAGTAAAGATTTAAACAGGGAACAATCATTAGCATTCGTATTCTTGGCGTCATTATGTATGTGTTCAAGTACAGGTCCACTGAAAGCAACAAGACCACAGGCAACTTTAAAGTCACCATGAAATCAAAGTTGACACTTCTTATTATTTTGATATTGTCCTCGTAATGTTTAATCCTCGCTCTTGTAACAACATCTCTTCTCTGTTGATGTCTACTGACGCGAGGGCGGGACAACCTGTCACTCATACATCACAGCAATAGCAAACCACAACCATCCAATCAATTCCTCATGGACAAAATCAAGCCCCGCCCTACATTTGTTCTTGTCCGAGACCCCGTTTCACTCACATATAGGCCTACGTCACAATAGGGAAGTAAAGGCTATCACAACTTCCGTTTTTATGCCGACTTTAAAAAAGCAACAAATTCATAAGCAGAGCATCTTCTAAAATCACTAAATTGGATCAGATGTGTTCTTTTTGTTTCCTGGCAGCAGAAAGTATGTTTTATTTTTTATCCTGCATGTCATTTTTCCTTGCCACTGTCCTTGGTGCTGAAGTCACGGACAAACTGGAATAATGTCATCATCACAGGTCTCAGAGAAATAGCAGATTTTCCATCATTACCAAAGATTTGTCTAAGGATACTAAGACTAAGGTTCACTGAAACTGTGGCCATCTAAAACATCATTATATACAGAGACTATTTTAGCACTGATGTGTCGTGGGTACTTCCCACTTGCGTGGTAAAAGATGACTTCAGATTTTTCCATCAGTATTGGGTTTCATTCGATTCACGTAGGCACAATGGATTTGTATGACAACTGGCCTATGTTTGAGTCACACATAGGTCAGTTTAAAACCACTGAAATAAGGAAATGCATGCGCATGCAAGGCAGTGTCAGGTTTCTCATGTCCTCTTTTACATCAGCAAAGGTAAATGTCGCAAATTAACTTCTTATTGTACTCTTTGGTGGTAATGTCATAACTCTGGCTACTTCAGGTGGAAGTTATTTGTTACTTAGTGCAAACCAGTGTTTTAGTTCCCATGTGCTATGAATGGATTAAGAGCAGGGGCTGGTATTGTGGTTGTCACTGTAACTGCAACATTTGTGCATGTAAAAAGCACGATAGATGGTCATCTATCAAGCAGCTTATCATCTCGTTTTGGGGTGAAATGAGAATTAAAAGCTATACATGTGAGGTGTTCTCTGAGTGCAAAGCAGGGTTGTGGTATATGAATAGGAAGTAGACTGTTTCCTCACATACAAAGAGAGCTGTGTGTGCAGATATAACTGTGTACAAAATGTTTTCCCTTTTATGTACATCTTACTCGTGTATGGGGGGGTTTGCGGAGTCCGTAATCTTAGAAAGCAGACATGCAGATTGGATTGGATTGCCAAAAATTATACTTTTATTATGTTATATACATTAGCCTATATGTGGTATTTTTTTATTGAAATATTATTATTATTTTTATATATATGGTATTAATTTGATAAAAGTTATTTATGTAGTTCAGTCTATATATTTATTTACTTATTTATTTGTTTGAGTAGAGTTCCTCATTTAGATTATTTATTTATTTATTTATTTATTTATTTATTTATTTATTTATTTATTTATTTATTTAAAGAGTTCCTTATGTATGTCATTTCTCAAAATTGTATCAATCGATCAAATGATTTCAAAGACGCCATTAATTTGCTTTGTTGATTGTAATGGGAGTGCTCCGATGGGAAGTGACGTTAACGATGTGGGCGGGGCTACACAAACGCTGCGCTCATCTGTCATCTGTAAAGTGTGAATGAACTGAAGCGGATCTGCATAAGACAAACACGAGAGGTAGGTCGATTGAAAATGTTCTGTGAATTTTCATAACTAGCTTTTTGTGAATCTCATGGCTCAAAAATCTGCTTCCTATGAACTTCTGTTATGTTGTAACGGTTATTATAACTTTCATTCTTATGCGTTGTGTAGTAGCCTTAGACACTTTTTAAGATCCAAAGTAGGCTATGAGAAGAGTTAAAATAATAGCGATGCAAATTTATTTATTTATTTTTGTTGTTGTTGTTGTTTGCCGCAGTCAAGCTGCTTTACATGGTGTCAGCGTAATAGATCTAAAAAATTTTGCTAATTATTGTTGACATTTTAATATAATGATTCAAATATATATGCTATTAAGCCTAGGCTATATTCATAGGGGAGAGCGGGGCACAAAGTAACGCTTTTTGACTTTCTCAGTTTTTGTAAATCTACTTATGGTTCAGAGTATTTATTTTTTCCCACATTCATTTCCCACATGTCTTGTACAATTATGTGGTTTTGTTTTATTAATACAGTATATACTTTTTTCATGACATACCCCGAAAGAATGGAAGTGAAATGTGACAACATGCCCCATAGTACATTGTAACATGACCATATGACAGCTTAAAATGTTATCTGATCTAATAAAAAAAAATATACAAGACAAACTAAAATATTTTCTAAATAAAATACAATTATTCACTTTTTCATATAAAATAATGGCATTTTTTAATAATTAAATATAAACTAATTTTTGAGTTTTGATTATGAACACAGGAAAACAGCTATACAACATAGTTCAAAACAAATAAATAATTAGTCATTTCTGAACATTGACTCTTAGTCTTTATTCACCTTTTTCTCATGTTTTCTCAATAGAAATAAAAGTATAGAATATAATAGCATATTTCTAATAGGGGCACATTGTAACGCAGTGTGACAACATGCCCCACCTGCACAACTGGGATTTAAACCCTGCTAGTGTTTTCTGCTAGTTAGCGAAGCATTAAAGAACTAGGCCTATCTCAACTGTTAAATAACATATTGGAGATTAAAATAATATCAGATTTGTCTAATTTTAAATAAACACAAAAAATAGAGATACAAATTAACTTAAGTAAGAAATGTACTTTTGGTTTAATAAATGTCTATGTATATCTTCCAAAAAAAATTTTTGGGGCGTAATTTTTTCTCTATATAGTGTTGATATGGCAACTAATACACCAAGTTACGTCATGCTAGCATGTGTGGAAGTATTTAAAACAAGTGTGTTACAACTAGCCCCGTGTTAGGCCTATAGCACTTACGCTTGTAGTCTTTCATATATTTATGAAAAAGAACAAGTGTTGCCCACAATCATTTTTGAATCACTCTTTCCGAGAAAATTAGGAAAGAAGTTGGCTATAACAAATACATTACACATGATTTTTAAAAAGAAGTCTATTAATATATAGAAATGTCTGATTAAGCACAATGTGGAAACACTTTATTTTTGTATCATTGTTACATATGTTACTTGTAGTTACTATAACTACAAATTATGCATAATTACATGCAACTAACCCTAATCTAAACGCTGATCCTAACCCTATAGTAAATACATGTTACTCAATATTACTCAGTACTTAAATGTATAATTACAGTGTAACAAAGACACCTTAAAACAAAGTGTATTACTGGACCAAGTTTACGAACCTTAAACACAGACATCATGTAGAGTCATTTAGGTTGGTCAAGGCGTAGGAGAGACATCTTTACCATTGTCGTTAATAAGTAAGGAAAGATGACAATTTAAATATTATATGACTTTGTGACTGAAACCTGTTGGTTTCAGTCACATAGGTTCAGATGTTTGAAATCCCCATGTGGGTAATTCTTTAAACCACTGTTGTCCTCATTCTGTTTCTGTAAAGATTGAATTGGTCAGTAATGTAAAACCAGAATGACCACATCCTTTTTTGATGAATGTGCTGACAGTTATTTATTAGTTTGTTTGTTTTTCCAGAAACTCGTTGGCAGGGGTCATCTGTATCAGTATATCTGATGTTACTCGCAGTTCCCTTTTCATCGCTAGATCAAACAGGGGTGGAGCTCAGGTTTTGGTCTCTGCAAAAAAAGTGTGATGTCCGGTTTTATTTGCACAATAAAGGAGATAAAAAAACAAAGTATGTGTGATGAGCATGAGGTTTTGATGTGGGCCTTTCTGGACGAAAGGTGAAAAAAAAATGACAGTGCTAAAAATATATCCGCTTAGCTTCATTTAGCCACACATTGGTATGGCCGGAAACCAACTCAGTCTAGTCTTCAGTCTGTCTATGTTTGAAAGAGAAAGAATATCTTGGCAGTAAAGAGCCTGTTTCTTCATTTTATCACAGGCAGGCATTCACACAGATGATCAGACTGAGGAAAAGAGACGTCCTTATGAGCAAGATTGTTGTCAAGATTATTCAAATACCTTCTGCTCTCGCTCGAGGACTGGGATTATCATATTTTCATCGTTCCTTATAGGAACAGCAGTTTTATGCATGGAAGGTAGGCTTGTGTTATGTAAATTTACTGTGCATTTCTTTTTTGCTCATCATTTTTTGTGTCTGGATAATACAATAATAAGCAAAGAATAATTTATTAAAATGTAGCTATAGCTATAGGATGAAAGCAGCAGCATTTGTTTTAGTCTTATTATAAAAAAATTGTTTCTTTAGTTAGCTAACGTTATGGCAATGTTATGAACAAACATTCTTCCAGTAACATTAATAGAATGTTTCGTTCAAAGTTATCTGGTCTTTAATGGTGTTCTCAAAACATTAGCACTAAAACAAAGTGCTAGCCTAACACATGGAACGAACACTAAGTTAAGTATTGTATCAGCATTATTCATATTATCAAATGGTGAATTAATTTGTGGAAAAGTGCCATACATCCTTTGACGTGAATTACTAAAGATACTGGAAGTGTTTTCTTCTTCCTTTTAAAAGTTGCCTATTTATTTTGCCAAGATTATACGATTAATTGCATTTTATTATTTGTATTTCACATTGTCTTTTCCCTGTTGTCCGCGACCCTATAAGAACAAATCTGCGGCCTGTTTCTGAGTTGCGACTCAGTTGAGAACTGCTGGTTTAGTGCATGTTAAGCTCATTCATTTGTAAAATGCAAATGTTGTTATGTCTAACACATGATTTATGAGAAACAACAACATTTCTCTCGCAACATGAAAACCTGTGAGGTTTTCACCCCTTTGAAATCTGCTTCCTGTGCCGAGAACTGTGGGGTCTTTTCTGCATCCGTGTTGTGCTCACTGAATTTACAAACTGTAACCTCAATGCAGGAAATGGGCATAAATGCAATATATTTATATATTGGCTATGATTAAACCGCTTGTTAAAAAAAACTAAAACTCGATCCTACAGAATTAGTCAATTACAGGCCGATCTCGAATCTACCTTTTCTGTCATAGATACTAGAAAAGGCAGTATCTTCACAACTATGTTCCTTTTTTAGAAAGAAATGGTGTCTGCGAGGATTTTCAGTCAGGATTTAGACCATATCATAGTACTGAGCTCTCATTAGAGTTACAAATGATTTGCTCTTATCATCTGATCGTGGTTGTATCTCTCTATAAGTGTTACTGGCTCTTAGTGCTGCATTTGATACCATCGACCACAACATTCTTTTAAATAGACTCAAAACTGATGTTGGCATTAGTGGAATTGCATTAGCATGGTTTAAATCATACTTATCTGACCGTTATCGGTTTATAGCAGTAAATGAAGAGATGTCTTATCGATCAAAAATGCAACATTAAAGTCCATCTAGAACATTTAAACTCCTTGCCTATTTACTAAATTTGAAAATGGGAAAAAAAATGTTTTGATTGCTAATTTGATTACAGCTTTATAGAGAAAACTATTCAATACTGTGTACTTTACTTTTTCAAGCTATCAAATGCAGTCAGAAAAGTGTACAGATATTCAATATTATTGTATGAATGTAAAATGAATAACAGCTGTGGTAACTTAAAAAAAAAAAAAAATTAATTGTTGCTTTTACAATGTTGCATGTATGGTGTACCACAAGGATCAGTACTAGGACCTTTGCTGTTCACCCTGTACATGCTACCCTTAGGAGATATCATTAGGAAGCATGGCATTAGTTTTCACTGTTATGCTCATGACACTCAGCTCTATATTCCTTCACGCCCTGATAAAACTTACCAATTCACAAAATTTACGGAATGCATAGCTGATATAAAAAATTGGATGACTAGTAATTTCCTACTGCTTAATTCTGAAAAAACAGAGTTTCTAATTATTGGACAAAAAACCTCTGCACGTATTAACCCAGAATACTGTCTAACAATTGATGGCTGCTCTGTCAAGTCTTCGTCGTCGGAATCTGGGTGTGCTCTTTGATACCAATCTTTCATTTGAAAGTCACGTGTCTAGTATCTTTAAAACCGCATTTTTCCATCTTAAAAATATATCTAAATTACGTCATATGCTCTCATTGACAAATGCGGAACAATTAGTTCATGCGTTCATGACATCAAGATTATTGTAATGCTCTACTGGGTGGTTAAACAAAGTCCAGTTGGTCCAAAACGCAGCAGCTCGTGTTCTTAGAGAACCAGGAAGTATGACCATATTAGCCCAGTTCTGTCAACACTGCATTGGCTCCCTATTAAACATAGTATACATTTTAAAATATTGCTGACTACTTACAAAGCACTAAATGGTTTAGCTCCCCAGTACTTGAGCAAGCTCTTATGGTCGCATTATAGTCCTTCACGTCTATTGCAATCTCAAAATTCCGGCCAGTTGATAATACCTAGAATATCAAAATCGACTGCTGCCGGTTGATCCTTTTCCTATTTAGCAGCACCAAAACTTTGGAACAGTCTTCCTAACATTGTCCGGGAAGCAGACACACTCTGTCAGTTCAAAGCTAGACTAAAAACACATCTCTTTGACCTAGCATAGCATACACATAACACATTATAGACTTCTATAATTCAATGTTAGGCTGCATAGATTAGGTCAGCCGGAACCGGGAACACTTCCCATAAATATCGCATAAAGCGATAAAAATTCTGTATTATAAATTTTAAGGCCAGACAAGTAGTTTGTTAAGGGTTGGTTTGTAAAGAAGGACGACACACCTGCGCACATATATTCAAACGCGCATACCTGTGGACTAAACACGTAATACACATGTGCACGCCATCAGCGTTCTCACAGGTTCACGTTTTTAAAGTTTGCGCAAAGAGAACTTAAGGGGTTTCTGTAAGAACGGTGTCGTGTTAGCGGCCTCTAAGTTAAAAACTAATGATTGTTGCGACGGAAGTGAATCAATCAAAACTAACTTTAGCTGGACAATAACTTTATTCTAGAGCTGCTGTAAAGCCAAAACAATCTCTGTTACTTTAATTTCCTATTATCACTGTAAAGCTGCTTTGAAACCATCTATGTTGTTAAAAGCATTATATAAATGAAGGTGACTTGACTTGACTTGACCTGACAAAAGCGTGTTCTCTTTATTTTGTGCTTGCAGACATGAAGAACCCTCAATGACATGTGGATATTATCTGAGCTGTGAACCCCACCATGGAAGAAACATGTACTAAAACACTCTTTCCTAACACTTGCTTTTCTGTTATAGACTCGCTTCCATTTTATACATTACGTTAGTTTTATTATTGCACGGAAACATCTGAAGGCTTGATTTTATTTCAGTTGTATTTTATAGTTTCAACTTCAATTATTTTACCATAGTACAATATTTATTTAGTATTGTGTATGCAATGGGAGTATATAGTACTACCATATATTACTTTAGTACTTTACTATAATGGATTATTAAAGTTTGCTTTTATTTCAAATAAATGCTATTCTTTAGAACATTCTATTCATCAAAAGAATCCTTACAAAATGTATCACTTTCCAAATATGAAGCAGCACAACTGTTTTCAATATTGATAATAATAAGAAATGTTTCTTGCGCATCAAATCATCATATTAGAATGATTTCTGAAGGATCATGTGACACTAAAGACTGAAGAAATGATGCTGCAAATACAGCTTTGCATCACAGAAATAAATTACATTTCAAAATATAGTCAAATAGAAAACCGCTTATTTTAAATTGAAATAATATCTCACAATATCACTGTTTTTACTATTTTTTAATTGAATAAATGCAGCGTTGGTGAGCATAAGAGACTTCTTTCAAAAACGTTCAAAAATCTTACCAACCACAAACTTTTGAAGGGTAGCGTACTGTATACATTTACACGTTTCATTTCTTATTAGTCTAAATCTGCTAACTGAAGACTGAAGTTTTCAAACATCTGTAATGTTGATGTTTCATGAGGTTGTGTGAACTGTTTTGCAGTCGGTGGCGTCTCCTCAGTCGTGGAGTCTAGTCTCTACCACAATGTCCATTCCATCCTCAGAGAACTGGACTGTGAACCTCAAGCTGGATCAGCCTGCAATAAAGGTACCGACGCTACCTTTACTAATAATGCATGTTAAATCTCCAAAATGTGCCTTGAGATATCATGGCTTTCACCCTGAATGATCCACAATATGCTATTTCCTTGTCCAAGATGTGAAAATGAACCCTCAGATGCATTTTACTTCAAAACAATAATATATAATAATAATTCCTAATGTTTTTATTCCATCAAAATAGTGTATTCTGGGTTTGGGTTTCCTTTTGGTTATTTCTTTGGGAACCGAATCATAACATTTGTGGAAACTTCTTTTAACGTAGTATTTTTATAACCAAAAATATACCATGTTTATATACAATTCATAATAAAATCTGAATAAGACAGACACATAGAATTATGGGAAAGGGTCAAAGGTAATTGTCTATGAGGACTTTTCGCAGTGGACTTCATCATGCTTCAGTGGGTTAATGGAACAGTTCACCCAAAAATGCTCGACTGTTCCAAACCTAAGCATTTTTGAAGACTTTTCCCGCAGCTCGATATTATAGTTTATGCTAATCACATCTGAAAAGGCCAAAAAAGTATACGATTGAAGTTTATATGTTATGTCGTTTTGTTTAGGCATGTTGAGATGGACTCTGCATAACAGGGTGGACAGAAACCCGTCTATCAGTGTCCCTCTAGTGAGGGTTCTGATAAAAGAGCTCGAAAAGGTTTGTTTCTTTAACGTTAAATATGTCTGTGCGGAACATCCAAAGATTTTAGAGTTGCAGTCGTGCAATTTTCTCTGTGAATGATGATCTGATTATTTCTCTCCTTTTTATATGATTTATTCCAGGCGGAGAGAATCGATTCCAAGATTCGCATCATTCCTTTACTTCACACACTTGCCTACGCAGTCCTACAGGTCAGATTTCTGTGAATCCTTTTGTTTGTTATGTTATTGTTTTCCAGTCAGTGATGTGGAATACATCTGCAGGCAGGTTCCCGGCAGATTTGTTATTGTAGGAACAGTTCCTTGTTGCTTATCTGGAAATCAACATTATTGGTTTGTTTTTTAGCCATGTGTGATGCATGTTGCTCATCAGGTTCTCTGCTTTATTTCAGTCTGTATTTATTCCAGAAGACCTTTATCGAAGGATGTACATTTGCCTGAAAAGTTTAGTTACATTACCTGTACCTTACTGTGCAATTGCACTCAACTATGCAAGACAGATGAAAATGGAACAAATTGCACCAGGTAATAGTTACATTAAAGCAATAAAAGCATTTCTGGTGTTCTTCTTCATGTGTTGTGCATTTGATCAGAATGAAACTGGGATGCCGTCTATGTATCGAACTAATTGTTAAACTGGAGTTTTGAAGTGTTTTTCAGTTTCATTTCTGGTAACATTGTTACTAGCATACACTCATTTAACCCAGTTTGGTTTGCATGGGTATTTCTTACTAACCACCATTGGTGCACCTGTAACTCATGCGAGGAGATGGCAAGTTTGGATGTGGTTAATCTAAATCTTAGTTACTGCATTCAAAAAATGCACCAAAGAAAATTTGGACTCAGATATTTCCTTTTCGATTGCTACTTCAGGTGTGTATTTCATTCTGTGGAAATCCCATCCTGCAGCAGTTTTCAAGGTGCTGTTTTCAATCTGTTCCAGGAATACTGTTTCAGAGGAGAGTCATTGCTGAACACAGCCTACGTAATGATCTTTATCCACATCATGAGAAGTAAGATGATGCCAATCAAATAAGATTCCTGTACTTTTTTTATACACTACCGTTCAAAAGTTTGGGGTCGGTACGATTTTTTCTTTCAATTAATGAATACCTTTATTCAGAAAGGATGCATTTAATTGGTCAAAAGTGACAGTGAAGACTTTGAATTTAACTCTGATGAATAGCTACATATTTAAATTTTACCCATATGATCTGCCCACGTTGGTTAGTAAGTCAAACTGTAGTGACTCATTTACGATTTGATCACATTTATTTTGAACATTCTAAGAAATGTCACCTCATTTGTAGTGTGCATTCCTCTTTTTATTTTAGGCATATGAAATTAAAGTGTTTCCGTGCCTTTTTACAAGAGGGAAGTTTTAGTGACTAATTGTTTTTATTTATAAATGCGCTTTTATGGTCTTTGTATTCACTGTGTGCAACTCTCTGTGTTTCTTTGATCAGGGTGTTTGTGTTCATAGATCCCGCTGTGTTTCCTCTGTCTCTGCTGAATGCGCTCAAGGCGGACGTGGAGTCTGCGGACGCTGGTGGTGGAGACCCGCTGATCTGCAAACGCAGGGTTTTACTGCACACAGTGATAGCTGGATTAGGAAAGCAATGCCATGTTGACCAGCTCGCACATGCTCTAGAGGTTTGTGTGCGATTAAAAACACCTGTAGAGCATCACTATATTCACAACACATCCCATGGGATTTCAAATTAATACATTTATATATACCGTACTGTTCAAAACTCTTATGAACTCTTATAAACTCAGGGCCCTATCTTGCACCCAGCGCAATTGACTTTGTACACCGACGCATGTATCATTCCTATTTTGCACCCGCGCACGGCGGACTTTTCCCCCCACAGACGCACGTCGGTAAACTAGGAAATGCATTTGCGTTCCCTGGTGCTATTTTGCAGGTTTAGAAAACAATTCCGCCACTAACCAAGAAAAACCTAGTCTAAAGTCAGTGGCGCGTTGCGCATGTTATTCATATCCTATTTAAGGGCGCATGCTTGGCCATAATCAATGTAGCGTGTGCACTTTGCTTATCTCATCTTCACACAGACGCAGCAGTTCTCATTTTTAGAAAACCATACATTATTACAAGTAAAAATATTACACGAGGGAAATCATTGTTGTGTTCATGAAGATGTGAAAAAATAGGCATAAATCTAGCTTACACATTTACCCAAATTTTTATACGCCTGTTTAACTGAAGCTGATTTGGGTGGGTTTCTCCATCCCCATACAATGTCACTTTTCTGTCTTTTACGGCCCTGACGAGAACGTCGTTCTCCTCGGCTGTGAACCGCTCCTGGCGTGTATCTGGCAAATCCGCCGTTATAATAGCAATCCGCCATGCAACAAGCGTGCCTGCTTTTAAAGGGAATGTGAGATGTCGCTCTGATTGGTTTATTTCACGTTACGCCCAAACCACACCTATGAATAATGAAGCTACTTCAGACCAACCCATTTTAGATTTGCGTCGGGCGCAAGAGTCATTTATCCCGCCGGTATAATAGCAACAGCGCCCAAGACCCGCCCACAAAGTTACTTGCGTTTCGCGCTTGATACTTGCGTTTCAGATCGTTAAAATAGGGCCCAATGTCTCTTATGCTCAGCAAGGCTGCATTTATTTGATCAATAATACAGTAAAAAATATTTTCAGCATCATTCCTCCAGTCTTCAGTGTCACATGATCCTTCAGAAATCATTGTAATATGCTGATTTGGTGCTCAAGAAACATTTCTAATTATTATCAATGTTGAAAAAAGTTGTAGAAACCATGATACGTTTTTTTAGGATTCTTTGATAAATATAAAGTTCAAAATAACAGCATTTATTTTTAATAGATTTTTTGTAACAATGTAAAAGTCTTTACTGTCACTTTTGATCAATTAAATGCTTGCAAATGAAAAAAATATAAAATATATATATTTTAAAAAAGTGTTTATTTTTTAAAAACTCACTGGTTCCAAACTTTTGACAAATGGGATAATAACAACAATATCAATTGGGATGGGTGCTTTTATATATATATATATATATATATATATATATATATATATATATATATATATATATATTTAATACTGTAATCAGGTTTAAACCTTTCGTACATAAGTATTTAATGAAAAAAACTATACCCTAAAACAGGGGTTATTCATCTATTCAATTATAAATAAATTAGAATTAAAATAAACAAATAAAATGTTTGAATAATAAAAATAATAAAAAATTTGATCAAAGTTTCACATTTAACAGTATATTTCTAGTGAGTATACAAAATATAAAATAATGTAGCTTAATAGAAACTCATTTCAGATTTATAATATTAATTTTTCAATGTTTTTAAAAGATAGACGGGATGGGGGTCCCTCACACGGGGATGCACATATTTGAGGGCCCTTGGCATCTAAAATATTGAAATCTCCTGCTCTAAAGAACACTATGGCCCAGATTTACTAACAGCTTACGCCAGCGCAAACCCTGTTTTGGTGTTAAAAACAATATTTTACTCAAGATTTACTCAAGACATGCAGTGAAAAATAAGCGCTGAAAAGGAATGGTCAGGGTTATTTTTGCGGCTGAAATTATTGCATAAGCATTTGTAGTATTTTGAGTTTTACTTTCAGATGCAAAATTTATGGGAGGACAGTATTTAAAGGTGACATATTATGCAATATATTTGTAATATTTAACTTTTGCCATTGCGTTAGAACTGGTTACAATGTTGTCGCTTGCGTAAACCAAATGGCGGCACCGTGGGTGGAAATGTGCAGATTAAGGGGCGGTAATATTATAATAAGATCCCCTTCCTACATCAAAAGGGAAGCGAAATCTGATCAGCTTATTTTTAACATGCTTGCAGAGAAAGCCTCACCAAAGCAAAGTTACTGGGTTGTCACTTTTCATGTTTTCTGGGTTGGTAGATGCACCGGGGACCCAATTATAGCACTTAAACACGGAAAAAGTCAGATTTTCATGACATGTCCCCTTTAAATGAATCACGCAAGTTGATTTACTAAGGTTTGCGCTCGTCAGTTTGCTGGTATTTGCAGCATTATTTGCCTCCCAAAAAAAGCACGTCCTAAACCAGACGCTAATTTGCGCAGAACTTTCCACTTCCATCGACGCTTTTATGGGATTGCGCTCTCACACTAATTTGCCCTGTTTAGTAAATCTGGCCCTAAGTCTTTTGTTTCTTTCAGCATTTAGGTGAAGACCTAGAGCTGCACTTCCAGAATGTTGTCACCATCCTAGAGCAGAGAACGGAAGATGGAGCTTCTGATGATAACCAGTACAAAACAAGATTACAAAAGATCTACCAAGACATCCTGACTGCTGCAAAAGGTAGAAATGTCCTCACCACAATCCAATAAGACACTATTTATAGACACAAATAGACAGACTCAAACATATAGGCACGGTTTCACAGACAGAGCTTAAATTAAGCCAGGATTAGGCCTTAGGGGGATAGTCTTTTAATATTCACACTTTTGGTCTGTTCAGATTCATCATGTCCAGCCTCGAAAGTGGAAACTCAGCTGCCATGTCCTGAGGTCAGCTTCCATGTCTGGACCAAAGAGGATGAGATATGTGAGCTCAACTGCTGTTAATTTCAACTAATGCCTGTACAAATCTGACATTGGACTTAGTTTGATTGTTTTATGTTTTCTTTAAAACAGGGAATGAGCTGGTTAACTTTGCACTAATGGTCCCTGCCGACGGAAACTCTGCTTATATGGACGAGGATGACCTGAAACGTGACTCTGTAATGTCCACCGTGTCCACAGACAGTGGCATCGAGGGAGACATGCCCATCAGTGAGTTCTCCTCTATAATGATAGAGTCTCAGGGCGGCCCAGAGGAACTGAGCAGCTCCCAGTCCTTCTACAGGAGGCCGTGTGTGCGATGTCCTAAAGCTGGGAACAGAATGGCGCTCATGATGGAGGCCATTAAGGGAAATGGAGGATACGTCCTCAATAAAGAAGAAAGGAACCTCACGGCTCGTATTGTTATTATGGGTGACGACAGAACGCTAGGACGGCTAGCCAAGACTCTTCACACTATACGGTAAGATGTATTCTTTTGTACGTTTCATTTGCATTTGAAAAAGTAAAAGTCTAGTTTAATGATTTCGTCTTGCTGTGTTTGTGCTCAGGAAAAGGGAGGCACGACATCTGCTGCTGACAAAGAGAGTGAATCTGGAGATGTATTACATTCCAGTCACTGACCAGTCGCCGCCTTCCAATCAGGTAATAGATTTTGTGTTTTTAGATGCTTCGGTGTTCCTTTAAAAATGCACTAGCAATCTCAACAGTGTTTCATTGTAATGCATGTCTTTACCAGGGGGGTCTTCCTGAAGACATGCTGACACTCGCAGGGTACTTGGGAAGCGTGGATCTGTGGTATGACTGTAACATCACCGGTTTGGGGCCCATGATTCTTAAACTGGCCCAAATGGTAATTAATAGTGTATTCCGGTTCCAATTCCTCTTATCTATTCCGGTTTCTTAGTGGTTCCATTAACAATTTTTTAAATGATTTTATGGGATAAATATATGGAAAAATACATGTAATTCCACTGGTAAATGATGATAAAATTTCAATAATAAATACATTTAAAACAATCATTGCAAAAGGTATGTTTACATATTGAATGTTAAAACCCTAGACAGGTTTTTAGATACAACAAAAGTGTATCTAATTATTGGACTTAAAGGGATAATTCACTTTGAAATTAAATTTTGGTATGTTTTAGCTTACCTCAAGGGCATCCAAGATGTAGGTGTCTTTTTTTCCGCAGTAGTTTCAATTTTGATATTTTTAGGTCAAACCGTTCTTGTCTGTCAGTCATATAATGCAGGTCGATGGTCACTGTCTCAAAGAGCATGCACAGAGTCCAAATTAAACAATTCCCCATCGTAAGTACACATTGATGGCCTAAGACACGAAACGAGCGGTTTGTGTGAGAAAACGAACAGTATTTATATCGTTTTTACCTCTTGTACACAGCCACGTCCAAGTGATCTGATCTGACGTGTACGCAGACTGGTGCATAGATATATACACTAGATGTCGCCTTAAAGACATTCGTTCCAATGAACTGCCATAGACAAGGCGACATCTAGTGTATATATATCTATGCACCAGTCTGCGTACACGTCAGATCAGATCACTCGGACGTGGCTGTGTACAAGAGGTAAAAACGATATAAATACTGTTCGTTTTCTCACACAAACCGCTCGTTTCGTGTCTTAGGCCATCAATGTGTACTTACGATGGGGAATTGTTTAATTTGGACGACGGGGAATTGTTTTAATTTGGACTCTGTGCATGCTCTTTGAGGCGGTGACCATAGACCTGCATTATATGACTGACAGACAAGAACGGTTTGACCTAAAAATATCAAAATTGAAACTACTGCGGAAAAAAAGACACCTACATCTTGGATGCCCTTGAGGTAAGCTAAAACATACCAAAATTTTATTTCAAAGTGAACTATCCCTTTAACTATATATTCAACTACAGTACTAAGATAAAGAAATATATATTCTTTTATTTTCTTTCATTTATACTGGCAAAGTGCATAATACATATCTTTTTGTTATATAAACAATGGGTCAGAAACAACACTGAATGTCTCGCGGTTAGTTGTACATGTGATTCACTTAAAAGAATCGGCTCACAAAAGTAATTCGTTCAGGAGTTGGACTACACTGGGAGCACCGTATGAGTTTGATTCACTAAAAACAACCATCTCATAAGAGTCATTCATTCTGAAGTTGAATTAAAAAAAATTATTCATTTTAAAATTAAAATTCTGTCATCATTGATCAAGTTGTTTCAAACCTGTATGAATTTCATTCTTCTTCTGAACACAAAAGAAGATATTTTGAAGAATGTTGGTAACCAAACAGTTGATGGACCCATAGTATTTTTTCCTACTATGGAAGCCAATGGGGTCCAACAACTGTCTGGTTACCGACATTCTTCAAAATATCTTCTTTTGTGTTCAGAAGAAGAATGAAATTCATACAGGTTTGAAACAACTTGATGAACTTAAATGATGACAGAATTTTACTGAACTAATTCTTTAAACTTCACTAGTTGTGCTGTATTTTTGATTCACTAAAAAGAATCGGCTCATAAGAGTCATTTTTTTCTGTAATGAAACCGGTTCTCGATTCCAACCCACAGTCATATATCATCCTCTGTCTTTTCTGTACTGTTACTTTAATAACGGTACATTTGCATAAATACTGAACTTAATGTGAGAGCATAACTGTGTTTTTAAGTGCAAGAAAAAGATTGACAGCTCTAAAGCATCTGTGCAGCAATATAGAGAAAGGAGGTTTACTGTACTGTCTTGGTGCTTGAAGAATGGAGTAAAAATGTATATTTTTCCAATTTCAACTCCAGTTTTTTTTAGTTTCAATATGTTGACATTCATTATCTGTGAATTGCATTACATTGACAACATTTGGGATGAAAACACATAATGTAAATGTGCTGGCCCTGAGAGTTGATTACTGTATTAATGTATTGAGTTGAAACTCAGAACACACTTTTTCACTTGCTTGCCTGAAATTGTTTTGATGCATGTATAAATGTAACATATTCAAGAGCAGTTTGAATACAGGTGGTTTTTTTATTTATTTTTAACCTTCCTCTTAATTGGTTTCATTGTATAGCAGAGCATCAGTCAAAGCGTATCTTCAGACCCCAACACCTTCCTGCTAGATATCATCTCGTACTACACGCGTGTCAGCCAGTATCCGGTGCACCTTCCCGTCTACTCTGTCAAGGTAACATTCAATCATGCAAACCAGTGAATGACTACTTGTGTGAAAAGGACATTGCTTTTGTTCTCTCCAAAATTTAATCAATATTGTGTAAATTGTGGGTTGTTATCAATGACAAAAGCCGAATATCTGTATGCTGTCACATCTAGATCTGCTTCTCTGGCCTCGGCACCCACATGGTGGAGGAAGTGTTTGTGGCTCAGCTCGCGATGGACTTCCCCGAGGTCAAACGCTACAGAGCTACATTTAAAGACACAATTAAAGGTACTCATGCCATTGAAATGTTTTAAAGTCCCCCTGTAGTCAATCATTTTATCCCTTAAAACTCATCTTCGATCCCCAAATTGACATATTTAAATGTTTTTTCCTTCATGCCTTAAAATAGCTTGAATGTAACTCTACACCCTTGCCTCATTTAGTTTATACGCGGTTCTATGAATATGCAAATTATCCCCGCCTCCATTCACTCACACCAGCTCAGAGATCCACTTGTTGAGGATCATACGTTGATGTGATTGGTTAAATGGTAGTTTGTGATGTCAGAAACACCCGCGATTTCAAACCACGTTTTTGAGACTCTCTTTGGTTCACTGCAGATTTAAAGAGAAAATACTCAGCAATGGTGTTGACTTATGAATTTTCACATAGCTTGTCTTAAAGCATATTAGAAACATCACATAGACATATGAAACCATTAAAAACTTGATTTTCACCACAGGTTTTTTTTTTTACTACACCATATATCTACTGTATGTGCTGTTTCATTGTACTAAATGTGTACTAAGTGCTTGTACTAAATGTTTGTCATTAAATTTTGTCTTGAAGGTTCAGTGCGTTACAAAAAATACAACTTACAAGAATTTCATGGTGCAGTTGTGTCAGTAAATTATAGAAAGGTGAGTTTCCTCTCAAACTATTGACTCTTAATAAGGGAAGCTAACTAGCTGACATTATTTTGGAAAACATATAAAAGAATGTAAAGATTTAATCCAATGTTTTAGTATTATAAACAGTTTGGGGTCAATATGATTTTTTAAATTTTTTTAAGCAACGTTTAGTAAGGATTCATTAAATTAATCAAAAGTAAGAGCAAATACTTTTTTTTATTATATTTCAAATAAATTCTGTTCTTTTTAATTTTCTGTTCCTTTTTTTTTACATTTTTGATTCAATAAATGTAGCGCTGGTGAGCATAAGAGACTTCTTTCCAAAACATTAAATCATCTTACTGACCCTAAACTTTTGAATAGAAATCTATGTAATAAAAAAGATTTGTTGTTAACATTTCTCTTAGGCCTCAATAAGTGACCGAGAAGTTGAGAAGGGAATTTCTTTGTCAACAAGTGGCATGTTGATGAGGGTCACACCTTCCTGCAGACTCAGAAGTACGTCAAATATTTAAAATACTACATTCTTCTTTTCAGTTTATTTATGGGCAAACTCTTAGAATTAACATGATGTCAGTTAGATTTTATTTTATTAATAATATTAATATTTTTTCTGTTTTCTGTTTTATTTTCTGTTTCATTCTGTTGTGTTTTTGTTGTTTTTTATTTTTATTTCAGTTTTAGTTCTTGTTATTTTAGTACTTAATTTCAAAATTTAAATGTAATTTCTTAGAATTTATATATACATTTTGAAAAGATTATTTTTAAATATATATATATATAGTTTTAGTTAACGATAACAACACTGGGTCATGGCTGACAGTATTTATTAAAGACTTACCAAATGTACTTTCATCAACAATAAGGTACTGATACATATTTTAGATGAGGAAAATAAATAATGATGTTAGTTTCCTTGTTTGTAATGTGACGCTTTGGTTCTACAGGTCTACATAGTGTCAGCATGAGTTTCAAAGATATGAATCCCACAAGGCCTAGCATGGTGAGTGAACGTTTGGACAGCGCTTATAAAATAGTGTTACATTCTAGATGTTGTATTTAGTAATCTTGAATGAAATAATAAAGTAAAAACTGTATTTTCTCTCTAGCCTTCACTCAGAGTTGTCAGTGCCAATATCAGGGTTCTGGAGGAAAGAACATTCACAGTGTGTTTGGATAAAGACCCACATAAAACATTCAAGAATGTCCAGAGGTGAACAGTCAGATTATGCCTTTCTATACATAAACTATTCAAAAAAATGAACTTAATGTCAAGCATTACCTATTAGGTAAACCATATATATTCCAGAGCCATTATGTGTGATCTTTTGCCCACAGCATTGAAGTTTCTCCATGCTTGGACCCGGGATACTGCCATCAGCCGACTGCCAAGTCCAAGTACAGTCTTGGAGAGGAAGGCCAATCACTGAGCAAATATCTGAATAAAACCCTCACGCTACCAATCAACACCTTTTGTGGAAATGAGCAATGACATAATGACTCCAATTCATGATATGAGCCCTCGAGTCACGAGACGAACTGAAACCATATACCTCTCTGAGGCTTTTAGTGTTTGAACATGTGCATTTCCTCTTTTTGCCTCTTCTCTGTTGTCTAAAATACATGTAACCTCAAGAGGCCATGACTTCCTGCTGAACTGTTAACACATTCAGTTTATATAGACTGTGTGAATGTGTAGTGACTTATGTTAAAATACTGTCTGAGGATTCATCTTGATCTAAAATGCATGATTTTTGTAAAACGTCCTGCAGTCTGCACATTTTAATATGCCATGATTACACTACTTTTATACTTTCATGCATGACAATAATGTGTTTGTATATTACTTTGGACATTTAACACTTTGGAAGCACTTAGACTTTCATGTTACACTTGTAAACGCTTGGATTATTTTGTTGTGGGAATTTTGGATCAGAACAGCATGCTATCCCATGTTTTTCTGCCGTATAGGCCTAAACACTTTGTGCAGTATGCAAGTTTGGAAACCTGTTACGTTTGCCAAAATGTGCAGTATCATATGTGAGATGTTGAATTTCACAACAATGTTCTCGATTTTTATTTACTATAAGACAAATGAACCTGAGCTAATAGAATTTTGTTTAACATTTTCTTCTTGACTCATGATTTGATCGGATTTTAAAGAACTAAAGAAAACATTAGGTTATATTAAATAGGCACCATACAAATGTATAACATTTTTACAATAGATCTGCAGTTTACATTTTTCACTGTCTGAAGTGACTTCATTGACAGAGCAAGTTCGTTTCAGAAATCCTAATACAAAGACGGAGGATTTTGATATTCGGTATTTATGAATAAAGAACTTGTCATTCAGAACTTCTTGCTCGAAATACAGCTTCTTTTTTTATCTTTAAATGAGATTAAAAAGCGCTCATATGACCATGCCATTCCTTAATTTTAAACTGTGAGTTCGTCCTCTCACCAACAGATGGCGCTGCAATCTCAAAAAATAGAATTTGCTCAGTTTGCTGCAGATCGGAGGTCGGCCATTGGTTGTTTGTCAAAGAGAAGGAAAACTTTTTACACCTCAACTGGATACGGTATGGACATGAAAAGTCAAAGAAAACTTTAATTGACGATATTTTGTCAAGCAAACCATGCTTTTACGGATACGACAGATCTCAGGTAAATAGTAGCTAAACGTGTTACATGACGTGTTACAACAGGTGCACGATTACGATTAACCTGTTACTGAGAGTGTGTCGTGTACTTGTAGATACTGAAAAGTGAAGGTTTTTTTCTTTAAACCATCACACGCGATTTAAAATGACGTTTTACAGACTTATTAGAAAACATCGGTGTTATAATTCTTATGTATAGGTTTCATTTTATGAAATTGCGATACTGACTGCATGTTCTCTTCCGTATATTTTTAATAGATAGCCTACTTTTTATTTGTTTTGCTCTCATTTGATTTGACATGATGTTTCGTTTTCTATAAATGTCCTGTTTAAAGAAATCATGATGATAGGATGTGTACATATGACTAAAAGGCAGTTTACTGGACTAACGTTAAAGTAATCAGTCTTGTTCCATATGGAATTTATTAACCCATTATGTTACGTGACGATATCATATCATGGAATTCTATGAAGCGCCATTTAAATGCTATAGAAGCCTACATTGTTGTCTTTTGTGACAATTCATGTGACCCATTAGAAAGAGAAAATATAAAATGAAGTATAATAATTTCAACTTAAGAAAAATAACCATTATGATATTACTATAAAACTTTTATAACACCACGTTTTTGGAACATAATAAATAATATCATCAAATTAACAATATGCAATTACATCATAGGCCTATATGTAGCAAAAATTCGAAACATTCCACAAGAAGTAGGCTACCAGTCTATTACCATAATGACATACTGTGTTATTTTTTAAAATACCTGCGGTATGTGAATTCAGTGAATGTGTCAATCATTCACTAAGCCTGTAAAGTTGCCAATATTTTTTAATTTCAGGTTATTTTTCTTTTCTTTAAACCACACAGAACGCTAACTCAAGTCGACAAACATGAAGAAGGGAGCAATGCAGAAGAGCAAGCAGTGGAACGTGAAGGGAGCCTTGTGGATGGCTGGCATCTTTCACTTCCTCCATTCCTGTGGCTCCGGTTGCCTCCTTCCCTTCCTGACGCTCTACTTCCGGCACCTGGGTCTCAACGCCGCCATGATCGGAATCATCATGGCGTCCAAGCACCTGCTCGCCCTGGTGTGGCGTCCGTTCTCCAGTGTCCTCGCCAGGCAGTACGACAAACGGCGGACGGTCATAGTGGGCTCATTGCTCAGCTCGGCACTGGTGGTTTTGACTCTTCTGCTCTTCCCGTCCGCAGGAATCCAAGCTGAAAGCGGACGTTGTAACGCTAGTCAACCCGATGCTGATCCTACCGCGCTTCTAGCCACGCTAGAGCAGATGACGGTCTCATCGCAATCAAACGCTACTGTTTATTCAGTGAACCAGACTTCTTTAAGTACCGAACAACCTGTCGAAGTTAACACATTTGTAAGTCCGAACTGGTCAGCAAGAGGATTGAGATCTTTGAAAAAGGAGGAAGGTCTTCATACTGAGTTCCTGGGGAGCCTGAAAGCTATGGATGCCCAACACCAGATGTTCTTTCTGGTTCTCATAGTGATGGTTTTGTGGGAGTGCATGGCCGCCCCGTTGGAATGGACGGCAGATGATGGACTTTATGAATACTTGGATTTCGTAGATGCCACCGACCGCTATAGTGGCGTGAAGGTCTGGAAGCAACTTGGGGCCGCTTTTGGCAACTGTGCAGTTGGTGTTCTAGTAACCAGCCTGTTTTGTCTTACAGGAACTTCAGTGGAGTTTTATTCCTACACCGTACTCATGATCCTAACCATACCTACTGCCGCCCTACTACCAATCTACCTCAGAAAGCGTGAGCGCCTCACTAGTGGCGGCTTTAAGGCACTGCAATTGGTGCATGGGAACTCACAGGCGATACTTTGTGCCATCACTGTGGTTTTGATGGGCATGGTGAGCTCAGCTGTGTCGGATTTCCTCCTCTGGCAGATGCAGGACTGCGGTGCAACGGAAATCCACATGGGAATCTGTTTAGCCCTGGTGCACCTAAGCCAGACTGCCTTTGCGCCACTTTCTGGGAATCTCTCCCGGTTTCTTAAGTACCACGGTTGGTTACTAGTACTTGCCGTCGTCATTTTAGCCCTACAATGCCTTTATTATTCCTTCTTGTGGACCCCGTGGGCCGTAATACCCGCTCAACTGATGGCGGGATTCAGCACCGGCGCCCTCTGGTGGTCTGTGACATCGCAAAGCGAAGACATCGCCACTCCTGGCACCGAAAAGACCATTTTAAGGCTGTTTGAGTCACTTTCTCTGGAGCTGGGAGCTGCATTTGGCAGTCTGACGGCCGGGTTCGTTGTGCAAAGGTTTGGGGTCATGTTGCTTTTCCAAGGTGCGGGGGTGGTTTTGGCTTTGTGGAGTAGCGCTCTTGCTGTACTCAAGTGGAAGATTCCTCGGCAGCGGCGGATAAACTACTCACGGCTGCTGGCCGCCGACACCGAGATCAGTGAGTCCGAGTCGGACCAGGAGAAAGATTGGCTGGAGACGGCAATGGAAGATGACGGAGGGAAAACAAGTGGACAATGGAAAGTAAAGTAAAGAGTGACTTGTTTACTTCTACAGAGAGCAATTTAAAAGAACTGAGAGTAAAATGGCACTAAGATTGTTTATTAAACTGTACTTTCTCTGTATTTTTTGTCTTGTATTCCATATATCAAATATCAAAATATTCTTAAATCAAGATACATTTACTTGAGAAGGAAAATGATTTAAGATATTAAGACTTGTTTCAGGAAAACTGATCAAATTTAAGTACGTTTTTGCTTAAAACAAGACAAAAATATGTAAATGGGTCAAGAAATCTAAACTTAATTGAAAGGGAAGACAAGATTATTTTTTTTAACGCACTGACACCCCATTTAATTTTCAGAAAACAAGACTTAGAGTAATATCTTAAGTAATTTTCCTTCTCAAGGAAATGTACAGTATCTTGATTTAAGAATATCTTGATATTTATAATGGAAAACGAGACAAAAATACCAAGTAAGAAAATAATAATTTGCATTGCACGACTTTGAGAGTGCTATGAAGATGAATCATCATAAAGTCCATCAGCGATGAAGACATCAGTACTCTTTCAAGCCGGCTAAATCTCTTTCTGGGATCATTTAAGGCTTTGAGAGAAGCATTACAGCTCCAACACCAGTATAACACTTGAACATCCTAAAATGTACATCATTCTTTTATATACGGCAGCTCTTTGGTAAACTGATGGACTATGACTGGAGACGAGCTGATCTGGTTTGTTTGCTGACAGTAAGTGTGTCGTCTCTGCCAAACGGCGATAATCACGTGAGCAAATAGTGCCTATTGTTTAACAACTTCACACCCTTTCTTTCCCACTCATTCTCATGTTTTGAAAAGATTTGTGATCTGAAGGTAAGCTTCAGTTACCTGTTATGCAGAGACTTTTTTGTATTTATTGTGCATGAGGCACTCATGTTTTGCACTATTAGGTGTCCATAAAAAAGGGGGAGAGGTTTATTGAAGATAATCATAATCACAAAGTGTCATATTTACAGATTAAGGGATTGAGAAAGAGACTTGGCTTAGATGTGAGGTTTGCCAAACTTGTATTGGGGTGGGGGGAAGCTTCCTAAACTTGTTCTTGAGTAAATGATCCTGAAGAGCTGGTCTGACTGCAGAGCGGTCTAGTTGTGACTGACAACTCTTTTTTTTAAAAATGTGAGGAAGGATTGGAATAAATATTCTTTACATTTCATATATTTGAAATCAAGAACATCTATTAAATGATTATTTCCACTTTCAACAAATGCATAGTCAAGTGTTGTGTTTTCTTTTTTCTAAAATGTCTTGATAAGCCCTGCATCGTAAAAAGTGGTGTACTTTGATCCTGTTTGTCCAGCATTGACCATTTTATGACATTATTATATAATGGAATCAATAACCTTGAATTTGCCGTGTTGACATTTCATGGCATAGCATTGTGTGTCAGTGCTGATGTAATTCCTTTAGATCGGAACTGATGCTGCTTTAATATAACAGCAAGTATTGACACTTGGGTCACAGACCACATAGCTAAAAATGTTTTCTCCTCAATTGCATAATCTATCATTTAATCATCGGTTCAGCAATAGATGACTTCATACCGTAACACATTCTTTAGCTGAATCCCAACATTTTCTGTAGGCTTCATTCCCAGTGCAAAAAGTATGTATTGTTTAACTTTTATGTCCTGACTGTTAAACCACTTGATTTTCAATTCAAATTGATTTATGCGCATGCTCATATTATCACACATCGAGGAAAAGCCTGTATCATGTGGATGATAGATTTACGTTAGTTTGCTCTTATAAAACTTTCTAAGAATTTGTGGATCATGGATCATTCTTTTACAGACAGGGACAGTGTTAAAATTGTATAGCTAGTCTTACAGCTTTTGTAATGAAACTGTAGATGCGTTAATGTTGTCTGGTTGTAAACCTTGTCTGGTTTTTACTTTTCTGAATATGAACATGACAAAGGCATCAAATCAAATGACCCAAAGGCTGAGGTATTACTTTTAGATGTGTGAATTTTGACTTTCCATAAATGTCAACTTAAACTAACATAAAACAACAACATGGTTTTATGTGAATTTTTACCTCTAGCAAGTAAATAAGTAGCTAATAGTAGGCTTTTTATTCAAGTGGTATTTTCCATTTTGCATCTCAAGTGATTTTGTTGGGTAGGCCTACTGCTAATTGATAATTACAGGGATTTTAAAAATATTTTAACTGGCATTTTAAGCCATCCACCATAATACATATGCCAAGAATTTTATTTTATGTGGAAGAATACCCACAATGCACTGTGAATTCCCACGTCTGACCAGAAGATGGCGCCCGCAGCTCAATCATCCATCCATCCGGTCCAATGTGGCTACAGCATAATATCACGCAGGTATACATTTCTTTTTGATTGATTTTTAAATAGTTTAAACGAGGTTTAGTTTCCGTGGCAGGGTTCAGGATGAATATTTTTATTACTACTGGAGCTGCTATAGTTTGATGAGATTTATAATAATTATTAGACACCAAGCAGGTGCAAAAGCAACGGGCAGTGTCCGAATTCGCCAACTCCTTTTCCTTCACTCCTTCAAGTAGACTTTATTAGTGGAGTAATGAAGGAAAGAGTGAATGAGGGTATAGCCAGGGCAGGGGCCAATTTTGGACACAGCCAGACTGTAGTTGTTTACATTCATTATTATTGCAATGTGCTTCTAAGACATTATTAAGTAATTTAACGCTGTCTCGTGACACTTTGCAGACTCTGGCTGCTGTGCTCGTTGACGTGTTTGGGAGGAGGTGTGGCTTTGGATTTTCTCTAAAGTGAGGGTGGGATCATATGCTTTCAAAGCAGTGTTGCCAGAGTCCAGACATACCATAACTTTTGTATTTGTTTGATACTTTTGACATCTGTATGATGTACGATCAATAATGGGGGGAAAATCCCATAATGTATGATCATTTCAGAATTTTGTGACACTTCAAATGATGGTTGTTGTAATCATAGGACTTCTATACATGATTGATCTAGCTGTGAATCCTACTAGCAGCTATCATGATTGCGAGGAGAACGTGAACGTGCGTTATGTCTTCTCGGACAAAAAAAAAAAAAAAACGTCTTCTCGGTCAATCATCGTGGAGAAATGATTCTCTCTCACAAGCACAAGTTAACATTCCTGCCACAGCGCTTAAGTCAGAATTGTTTCAAGCTGAGGTCGATAGTTTAGCAATAAAGTAATTTGCTGGTCATATCAAAAAGTTGTTGGTCTAAATAGCTGCATTCTGTAGCCTACGTTTGGCTCGTGTAAGTTACAATAATTTTATTCCAAATACGATAACTTTGAGCTTCTGGTATGAAACTTGGACATTTTCTCGTTATTCACAGGGTGGCGCTTTCAGGTAATGGGAGAATAATCGTGTTGAGCATCTCTATCTCTACAATGTGTCACACTCACACACAGCCTCACACAGCAGCATCGATCGGCAGCAGGTGCGAGCGCGCGCATCACTCTACATCACCGATGACATGGACTTAAAAACCTCCATCAGTCAAACTGCGCTTTAATTCACCGGCCGAGGAGCAAAGCAGCGACATTCTGCTCCAGCTCAAACTTCAAGTGTGTTGTGGTGGAGCTTCACATAATGGAGAAAGGGCGAAGCACCCCGAAACAGTACGGATCTCTGGATCAAACAGAGCTCTGCGAAGAAACAGGAAAACAAGGTGGGAAGAATGTTGTGATAAAATGCATCCGTCTCTGCGTTTATGAAGGTGTTTGAGTGCGTTCACATTGCATAGGCTACTTGACTTCATTTTGACGTAGGCTACTGAATGCACGAAAGAACTTACTTTTACATTGCTGCAGTTCTCTTTAACATTGTCAACTTGCTTAGAAATTAAGTTATTTATAGTGCCACTAATAGTTACAGAAAGCTACATGCAATGCAACGTAAAGACATTATTTTAATTAAATATTTTGAGAGTGCAATTGACTCATTTATATTAATACAAATAGACAACAGGATACCATTTTTTACAACTGTTTTTATTATGAATTATGAAAAATTCACTAGCTGCTTTTTCACAATTTCTCTTCCATATCTTTAGTGAAAATTATTTTGATCTTAATGTTAGAAAGACTGCTCAATTACTTTTTGTTTCAGTCTGAAGTGTAGCCTAGATTACATTTTAAAGTTATTTTTCTTGTCAGGTCCCAGTATCGCTTTCACCCCAGGAATGCGGGTGTATTTATTGTGTTTTTATATATGATCCAACAAAGGAAATGCAATAATGTTTTCAGCATTATACAGAAATAGTGACAGCAGGCTGGAAATAGAGACTGCTTTGGTTTATTTCTGCTGTCATGACTGATCCTGACTAAAGAAATCCCAATAAACAGACCTTGTGGGAACTGAATGCTCATTGCTCACCAGTGAAGATTGATTATCAATAAATACTTGTTTGTGATGCCCGTTCAGCAGTTATTCCTTAAAATATATTCCTTCTCACTTTAGTCGTAATGGAGACAACAGACTCGTTCTGTGATCTTTTTGTTCTTTAAAGGATTACTGGTCGATTATACTTGAGCATAATGTGTTTTTTACTCAGGGTGTGTTCAGTTTATTTAACTAAAGGCCATTAGATTTGAAGTGATAATTAGTTTGAACAAACATACTAAGTGTGATACAACCACTTGAAGATTTGTGTGAAGAACAAAGCAAAATTAAGCCATTATTTACTGATAATCTTCTCCAGTGGGATGTCAGTGAGATGAACTTTAGAACAGTCTGATTTGTAAACTAGATCAACTGCGTGATTCGTTGGAAGGATTTGAGATGGTTGTGTATCACATAATGAGAAGGTTGTAAAACAGATGGGGTCCCTTCAGTATAATGTGATGATGCCAACACCATTCTGTTAAAATCCCATCATTATATTTTTAATCATGAGGCACAATATTGCAAGACGTTAAATCTGGATCATGCAATTAAAACTGTTAGAGAAACATTCAACTTCATTGACTGAAAGAATTCAGTTCTCCGCATGACAATATGGCTCAGCAAACAGCCGTGTGAATGTTTAAATCAGAGTGCGCTGCACTAGAGATTTTTATGCAAAGCGACAAAGCAAATTGGAAACTGTCTTTGTGATTCAGCTTTTCTGCATGACATAAGTGAATATCTGAGTAAATTGAATAAGAGATGTCAGAGGAGGCTCATCGCAGATGTGCGAGTCTGTTAAAGGCTTTCTGTTTAATCTAATGTGGTCTGTGGAGTCTCAACTGTTAAGCCAAACCGTCATGCACTGTTTAAAGGGATAGTTCACTTTGAAATAAAATTTTGGTATGTTTTAGCTTACCTCAAGGGCATCCAAGATGTAGGTGTCTTTTTTTCCGCAGTAGTTTCAATTTTGATATTTTTAGGTCAAACCGTTCTTGTCTGTCAGTCATATAATGCAGGTCGATGGTCACCACCTCAAAGAGCACGCACAGAGTCCAAATTAAACAATTCCCCGTCGTCCAAATTAAACAATTCCCCATCGTAAGTACACATTGACACATTGTACACAAGTGATCTGAGAGCGTGGGCGGGTATAGATATACAATAGAAGTCGCCTTGGCTACGGTTTCGTTCCAATGAACTGCAGTAGCCAAGGCTACTTCTATTGTATATATCTATACCCGCCCGCGCTCTCAGATCACTTGGACGTGGCTGTGTACAAGAGGTAAAAACCGCTCGTTTCGTGTCTTAGGCCATCAATGTGTACTTACGACGGGGAATTGTTTTAATTTGGACTCTGTGCATGCTCTTTGAGACAGTGACCATCGACCTGCATTATTTGACTGACAGACAAGAACGGTTTGACCTAAAAATATCAAAATTGAAACTACTGCGGAAAAAAAGACACCTACATCTTGGATGCCCTTGAGGTAAGCTAAAACATACCAAAATTTAATTTCAAAATGAACTATCCCTTTAAGTAAGGCGCTCTATTGTGATTCTGACTAAAACAAACACAAAACGCATGGTTTAACACATCTGTAGTTTAAGTCCACTTCATTGTTTTTTCGTCATGTCTTTTTAAATTTGAAGGGGTGATGAACTGCATTTTTTTATAATGTTCACTGAGGTCCACTTATAATGTTATCAAGTTTTTACATAAAAAAAATAAAAAAAATAATTTAGAAGTAATAGGCTATTTTCTATCCTGTTTTTGACCCTTTCTTTGAAACGCTCCTTTTTGATGGGCGTGCCGCATTCAAGTAAACGCCCACTGCAATGATTGGGTAACAGTTTTGCATATTAAATAATTTTCATCATATTATAATTTTGCGTATTAAAAAACTTTCGATGTTGAAAAATGGCAACCAGCGAAATTCTAGTCTGATCCCGAATCAGAAGACATATTACATTTGTTTTATAGGTCTTGGTTCAGGCAAATAAAGTTTAAGTACTTGTAGTTACCACAGTCACTGTAAAAAATGATATTATCAATAAGTTATGGCAATGTATGTTTTTACATTGCTCATCAAACTCATCAAAATAAGTTAAGCAAGATTGAACTAATTTTTAAATCAGTTTAATGTAATTTAAGTTGAAATGACTTAAACATATAAGTTGACTGTACTTAAAAATGTAAGGCAGCAAACTTTTTTTTACAGTCTAGTTGACAAATGACAACTTGCGTATTGTGTAAACGTATGAGTGAATCGTTTGACGCACTGACGTTCTTACATTCATCGTTCATAATTTTCAGTAAAATGAAAGTTAAGGAACTTTCAGTTAAGTGAGTACAAATCAAACGATCTGTAACAGACTAAACAATAGTGACAACATTGTAACCTTTTGTGCAATGGAAAGATTCCATGGATGGAATCCATGGAACCATCGAGGCCAAGAAAGAACCTTTATTTTTTAGAGTGTAGAGTGTTATTCTCGTGAAAGAGCTGTACTGTTGCTGTCTCAGAGTGAGATAAAACACCAGCGCTGACTTCGCTACAAACAAACGCTCTTCGCTCCAGGCAGAATCATGCAAATCCATTTCCACTCCAATACTTTGGCATGTGTCAGCTACAAAAGAGCTCTGACTTTCAAAAAATACAGCTGAAAAGATACACATTTTAAATGTGTTTTTTAGACAAGCCTCTGAGGGTTTCAGAGTACAGCGTTAACTTTAATCCATATAAAAAATCTGTGGTAAGATCCGAAGACCGCTGTTCACATGAAATCTGACCGGTCTTGACAGAATCTGCATAGAAAAGTGTAAGAAGCTCCGCCAATCCTTGGGCACAATAATACTTTAAATCTGACTCATTATTTAGAGGCAATGACATTAACGGTTATAGGGTTCACCTTTGAGTAGACATACTAAATACAAACAATAAGATAAAAAGTGCTGTTTTCCTCACATCTCTTGGGTTTAGCTGGATAACAAGGCCAGAGTGCATGTTACGTAGTACTTTGATGCTGTTTGCGCAGCGGGTGTGCGGGTGAAAAATACATGTGGTTTTAATGATCTAAACGCTGAGGGTTGGTTAAAATGACAATCACAATAAAATGTGATAAAATGCGTGTGTGTGTGTGTGTGTGTGTGTGTGTGTGTGTTGTAAGACCGCATGAGCTGGTGTAGGAGTGTCTCCAGGCATTGTGACTGAAACTGTGAAGATTGATTGACACTGTGAGTTTGTGTGAGATCCCAACGCCTCCACTGTTCCAACGGGGATTGACGTAGATTTACAATCTCCAGGTTTAAGGGATTCTCGAGCGTAGGAGATGTGCCAGCCTCATCTGTTGTTGTCGCATTAATGTTTTAAAGGCTGTTGACTCACCTACTATCATCATTTACAATGTATTATGTATTCAAGAACTGTTATTTTTAGTTTGCTATAGTTAGACCAGTATGAATTTCCTTGTTGGTTCACAAGTGAATCTTGTTTTGAAATTTTAAGGACATAATCGGTCTATTTGGGCCAAACTAGTATTTCCAGGACTCTTAAAGCCCCACTGAAGTGCCTTGCAACGCGTAGCTTTGTATGATGCGTTGACGTAATTTCCACTGAAACAGGAAGCTAAGGCGGGACATACTGAATGGCTCCTCCCCCTTTTCAAATAGCCAATAGCGTTTAGTTTACCTCACAGACTGCAATCGTGCTTGACAGTACCGAAGCGAATCCGAGAGCTGATGATACGTTGGATTCAATAGTAGAAGTGTGAATAAATTCTAGCCATTTCATCCTTAACCAACGTACAGTTGGAAAACGGAATAAAACTCAAGCGTTGAGCAACCAAACACACATCTCCAACCCATATTCCTCCGTGATGTGTCAACTGTGTCAACTGAATAATTTCTCTCGAAACTTAAAGAAATACATCCTCGATAACCAGCATCAGCACACTTAAAGTCTACAAATGTAATAATGATGTAAATGTTTTTGACTATGTTGTATATAGTTTTTTTCATTTAAACATCTGGTTAGTTTTAAATGATCATTGTTTAACTAATATTGCATGTATTTGTTAGTGCTACTGATAGTTATTTGTAATGTAATGTTTTAATGTTGTGTGCACCTGCCTGGGGACTGCAGATGGAAATTAGCATTTGCTAACTCTGGTACAAAACGTCTTTTCGTAAGATTAATGTATTTTGTACATTGTCCCTGACAAATAAACTAATAAAATAAAATAAACGGTTGCTTTGGCCAGGTGTTATTTATTGCATAGGGGGAGGGACGCTTTAGATTCTAGAGAGCATTTGATTGGACAGAAGATATGATGAGAAGCTGAACGTGATGTCATAAAAATCCATGATCCATTTTAGCGTAAGTGAAGGACTGTAAGTTTTGAATGCTTATATCTCCTAAATGTGAATTTTGTCATTGTTTTGGAACACACCAGCTTATTCATAACCTTAAGGCTAACATATTCATACTTAAATTTTGATTTCAGGGGGCCTTTAAGCACAATTGTTCCTGGTAAAAACATATTTGTATACACTGAGAACTGAAAGGAGATTTAAAAGTGAAAATAATTTTACGGTGCAAAAAAAAATATGAATGGTCCTTATCAAGTTCATGTTCACAGTCTTGCACGACAGCCTCGTGGGGATGCAGCATTTCTTCCATCTCCATCTGAATCCTCTCTGACACCTTACCTGTTCCCTGTCAGAGTATCACTGTTGTTTTTATTCATGAAGCTGTGAATTCATGTCTGTGCCCTGAGTGAGATTGTGGCGAACTGACACATGAGAATAAAACTGTCAGGACTGATCTGAAACATTTGGGTGCAGGGCGGCGATGACTGTCAGCACACTGACCAATTCACATTAGGATATCCCATAATCCTTCTCTTGATTTAAAGTAGCCCTGGTTTCCAACCCTGTTGTTTTCCCCTGGTGGATGAGGATGTGGTTTGTTTAGACGTCTTTTCTCCATGACTGTCAGGCAATTAAAAGCCAATATCTGCTCAGCGCTGAGGTGAGTCATAGCTTGTAGTGTTTCCGAGGGCAGAGAGAGAGAGAGAGTAGCCTAAGCATTGGAGGGATAAAAGATGTACTTTATATCGGAACAATCTCTTTCGCTCTTTACAGCCTTAGAAAGGTGTCAGCATATAAGATACTTCTTTCAAAAACATTAAAAACTGACCCCAAACTTTTGAAAGGTAGTAACAAACCCATTTATTCTGTGTTAAAAAAGATCATAAAGACAACATGCTGGCTTTTATGTTATTAAAAACAAAACCAATTAAAATATTGTAATATAATATTTAGAAATAAATGATTAAATGAATAAGCATCCCCTTGTTGCCCGAGGACCCTAGTTTGAAAATCCCTAATCTAAATCACCTTTATTTTGGCTCTCGTTGAGTCCGTAAGGCCGACTAATATCGCACTAACCTTTTGGTAAGTAAATCTGTTCAATATCAAACATAAATCAGGTTTGTCCATTATATCAGAGAGATATTGTTCACAGGAGACTCTTAAATCATGATAACCTGATAAGTATTGAGTATTATAACAGCAGACTCTCTTAATAAAGATGCAATATGTTACCCGAAGGAAATGAACCGGATGCTTACACATGCCTTTTTTAAGCTTGCATGTGCAAAAAAAATCATAAAAACAGTAATGTTCCTCTAACTCATTTTATGCTTTTTGTATTTTTGAAAAGGACAGCAATGACAAATATTGAACAAAACCCACAACCCATATATGGATTCTGGTAAATATATCTGAAAAACTAGCTTACTATGTAGTTCATATTCATTTTAGTTTTGTTTACTTTACCATGCAAAGGTGTCAAATAAGAGAAGTGGTTGTGTTGTGTTGTCGTCATGGTGTGTGTTTTCTTTGTCGATCTGCACCATGGATCACAGTGGCTTAAACCAGGACGCCACTGGGTTTGGGGGTCAATCCTATAGTTTTGAAATCCAATAACTGTGTAAAACTGAAGGGCTGGGTTGTTTCCATAGAGACAGAACTTTATTTTATGAGGCATTGCAGTTGTTGAACGCATCATAGGATAAGCCAAATGAGTCATCGGAGGATACGGACTGCCTTTTTTTCAGGGTGCAAAAATACTTGGCCTTTTCTGCTGTTCTTCTCAAGGCTAAAAGACCTTGAAATGTTAAAAATGAATGAGCAATGCCTGTGCACGTAGAATACAAATTAAATTATTCACCATTTATTTTAATTCAAGGTCAGAATTTACTCTTTTGCCCAATTTTTTTTATTTTTTTTTATGTTCTTTGTTTTATTAGTGTCATTCAGTGATTCATCAGATTCATCCTGTACTGTTTTGTAAGTCACAAATCATGCAGACTTCGTATAAATAGAGAGAGCACTGATCCTCTGAATAAATGCTGCATGCGATGAAACTATGTTGGTCTGTCACAGACTGAGTGACCAGAACATTCTCACCCACCCTCGGATTCATGCAGAGTTCAGTGATGATAACACGAGCCCAATTAGCACAGTGTCGAGCGTCATATACACAACACATGCTGCGCGACTAACCGACGCATTGATTTCAGCCTGGTTTGAAATGTGGCTGGGGTGCTTTTTAGCTGTTTCCAGATAAGAGAAGCCCTGCTTCTGAAGAAATGTGGGATGATGCTTTTCATCTTTGTCTTCAAGGGCACAAAATTGGAAAAACAGTATATCGCTGTCAGTTTATCTGGAATATCATCATGCATGTCCTGAAATGCAAATGTATTATATTATATTATAATTTATTATATTATATTATATTATATTATATTATATTATATTATATTATATTATATTATATTATATTATATTATATTATATTATATTAATGATTTTATTCTTTTTTTGGGGGGGGTTTTACATGCATTTTCTTTTTATTTCACAAAATGACAAACTTCATCGTTACGTTTCTTGTTGTTACAAATATGCAATTCACATACATTTATTTTATTTTAATACTTCATGATTTCAGTTCAGTTATGCTTAAATTGAAACCAGGAATTTTTCAGGAAAGTTTGAAACTTTACATGGGAATCAACATTGAAAAAAGTTGGGGAAAAAATTATACGGTTTATTTAAATTACCTAAATTTCCAATTAATCTCCATAAATTCCCATTAATTTGCCAACTTGGAATATTAAAAAAATTCCACAGCTTACTTCCCATGGAAATTTTCCGCCCCTTTGCAACCCTAATTAAGACCCCCTGTGGTGAAAATCAAGTTTTTTATATCTCTATATGGTGTTTTTAATATGTTTTAAGACAAACCTGGTGCAAATTCAAAAAACAACACCATTGCTGAGTGGTTTCTCCTTAAAACTGACTTGAACTAAAGACAGTCTCAAAAACACAGTTTGAAACCATCCCTCTCTCCTACCATCACAAACATGTAACCAATCCTGTCAACGGACAGGGCGGTGCTTTTCCTAACAAATATAGCTGATTGTTAGAAGGCAGCAGTCTGACTCTGATATGCATGGCGAACGGGACACTAGCAACACATTATTAGCTGTCTGATAACATAGTCAAGCAAAAGGCTAATCATATGTATATTACCGTTATTTGTCCGACGATGTAGAGAGAGATGCATAAAACGCATTGCCATTCTGATACATCGACTTGTAGTCTAGCCTGTATAATTCACTCTTCCACTTCATTTTCTGAATCAGTTTCTGGTTTAAAAATAAATGGCTGAATTAAACCAGTATTTCCACTTGGCATTGTGCAGCGTTTACTACAGTAAAGTTGACCGAGTGGATCAGGTATTCTGAGCTGGTGTGAGTGAGTGGAGGCGGGGCTAATTTGCATATTCATATTCAACAAAAAAATGGGATTTAAATTAGAGAATTGTATCTAGTAGAGCGATTGGTAGCATCTTTCCGAAATTGCTTCTTTAGATGGGCATAATGTAATTATGTGCTTGATGTGAGCCATACATCACTCATAGTTCATGTGTTGTTCCTCACAGCTGAAGAGGATGTGGTGTCCATGGCTGATTCCACCATCACTGTGGAGGACATCGAGGGGGAGCTGTTCAAAATCGAGCGGATAAAGGATGCGCTGGTCCGGAAAGAGTCTGAGCTCAGATATATGTGAGTGAGGTTTTGAACCTGAGGTGGCTCCTTTATATAGGAGGTCAAAAGTACAATGGTGTTCAAAATCATACAATATGTCAGCTTGCACTGCATCATGTGATGTCATGTATCCTTTACTGTGTCGCACTGCATCGTTGCATTCATCCCTTCTGTTCAATACATTAGACATCAATAGAAAAGATAAGTAAATGTTCCATAATTCAGTGCAACACGGTGAAGGCTATATATTATCACATAATGCAGTGCAAGCTGACATAACCCAATAAAACATACCATACTGTACCATATGCATTATTTTCATGATTTATCTTTTTTTTTCTTTTATCAAATCAACTTAGATCATTTATGTGGTTCAGATTACTTAATATTTTGAGTTTCTGTTGATTAAACCAATCTCCTTCATTGTATTAACTAAATTTTTTCATTTCAATGAACTTAAAATGTCAAGGCAACCAATCAACAATATTTTTTACTGTGTGTGAATATCATCAAGTAATGGGGCAACTGACATACACTGTCTGTCAACAATTACAAATCTCAGTTGAGGTATTTTCTTAGATACAGAACTAAAGGATAGGCTTGACCCTGGACATGAAAATAGCATGAACAACATTTCTGAAACAGTGAAACAATATTCCTGCCATAGAAAAGTATTTCCACGGATGTATCATTATTATTAGCAGACTGAGACCATGGAGCAAGAAGTACATTATGGCACATTTTACCCACAATGCACATTAATTCCACAGAAATGAAAGCTTTAGCATAAGTTCTGACGGGAAGACTCAATTACTACGTCACCTATTGCCTTCACTTCTATCCAATCTTATTCTTATGCTCACTGTATAAAAGCTCGGTACTTACACATGTTGAGTTCGCAGATACTGAAGCGACGATTACCCCCATCCTCCCCACCACCACCAGGATGGTCCTGTCCATACCTCCCGGGGGGGTCGGCTGCGCCCCTGCCTTCGTCTTCAGGCAGGAATTGCAGATCCGATACCCTCGGATTATGCACTACGGACGGGGCCTACGCCAAATGACTTTGTATATTATCAGCTTGCTGAGCTGTCAATAAATGTACGATTTGTTGAAATAATTCTCCCGAGTCTTTCTGGTAGAACTAGCTATACAGTGGAAGTGAAACAGCTGTGGTCACCATTCACATTCATTATGGAGAGAAAAAAAGCATCTTGGACATTCTGCAAAATGTTTGTTTTTGGGTGAGATATGCCTTTAAGCAAGATCAGAGAAAGTGTCACAATGACTGTCATTCCACGATGTTTGTTTTTTTGAACAAAAATAAATGTTGCAAAGATCCGTGCGGAGCGGGAGTGTGAGATATATAGACTAAATAAAAGCAGGGGAAATTGTTGAGGACATTTATTGATGGGGATTCACTGCAGTTATTTACAACAATAGCTTCTGATGGGAGTCTGCAGTTAGACATCAACTCCAAATGTATGTGCCTGTGTTGTTATTTGTGTGCGTATGTATGATAGCAATGTGAATATTACCTAGCAAAACATATTATCTGTTATTTCATTGCCGAACGGAGACTACTTTGGCATCAACCAGTGAAATTTGTTTTGATAAAATATGGTATTCACACTCGACTCGAAAATGTTTTGCGACATGCAATACTGTGGATCTATAAGGTCATGAAAGACAGGCTTTTGAGGTCATTTTTGCATTTGAAAGAAATTTTGAATTGTGGTTTAAAGAAAAATCTCAAAAGTTTTTATTAATTTTGTTCCTCATTCCTCAGGATGGATGACATCCAGTTGTGTAAGGAGATCACAAGGCTCAAAAAAGAACTCCAGAAGTTGGTTTCCATCCCAGGTATGTTCTCAAAAAGATGCTGTACCAAAATATGAAGCATTAATATATTGCTGGAAGATGATATGGATCTCATTCTCAGTGGTGCATATGTTTTTCTCTAAACCGAATATCATGTCTGTTAGATACTCAATCAATATTGGGGTCTTTTTCTTCGGTACATTCAAAGCTAATCTTAAAGGCCCTTTGTGACCCATGAGCATCAAATCAGCGTGTTAGAATGATTTCTGAAGACTGGAGTTATGATGCTGAAAATTCAGCTTTGCATCACAGGAATAAATCACATTTTACAATATATTCAAATAGAAATCAGTTATTTTAAATTGTAATAATATTTCACAATATTACTGTTTTTACTGTATTTTTTATCAAATAAATGCAGCCTTGGTGAGTACGGTATAAGAGACTTAGTTCATACCAATCTCAAACTTTTGGACAGTTAGTATATAATAAATATAATAAAAAAATGAATGGCCTCCCCTAGTATTATGTGACTACTTTTTAATTTCTGCATGCTCTTCTGGTTCTCTTTAATGGCATCATTTATAGTTCCTTCTTTCATGTCAGCCTCTTTTCAGCACATGCTTGTGACATACTTCACTATAGGTCTCCTGTTTCCAAGGAGATGCACGAATGAAGCGCACACCACGTTTTGTTTACTGCTGAAACCTCATATCGCAAGTGCATACAAAGCTGAAGTGGTTATTTATCCAAACCGGCAGATAATATTGTCTTATACAGTTCCATCAAAGCGGGAAACAAATCACATTCCAGTACTAGTGATGTCCATTTATTCTGAGACCTTCAGGTTCTTTCTGGTTCATCTGTGGAGTCAGGATTTTGATATGCTTTGGTATTAACTCATATCTGTCATCATTTATTCATGTTAATCCAAACCAGAATGATTTCCTTTCTTCAGTGTAACAACAAAAACTGATATTTTGAAGAAGGTTCTTATTTTTCATATAGCAAAATAGCAGACATTGATACTGAAAATCTCCACAAAGGACACGCTAATCTCTGAAATTTGTCTTTTTTTTTCAGTATCATATAAATGCTGTTCTTTTGAACTTTCCATTTCTCAAAGAATAAAAAATGTTTCACAGTTTCAAAAAAATGTTTCTTGAGCATCAAATCATATCAGAATGATTTCTGAAGGATTATGTGATACTGAAGACTGGAGTAATGATGCTGAAAATTGGTCACAGCTTTGATCACAGGAATAAATTACATTTTAAAATATATTCAAATAGAAAACAGTTATTTTAAATTGTAATAATATATCAAAATATTGCTGTTTTTACTGTATTTTTAATTAAATATATGCAGCCTTGGTGAGACTTCTTTTAAAAAAAAAATCTCCCTCGCCCCCTGAGAACCACTGCATTACTAGGTTGTCACTTTTTCTTGAGTCTCTCCATCTTTGTCCGATGAACATAAAGACACTTTCTCCGGTTTGAACATAAAAGGCTAAAAGTTTTTGAAATTTTCAATGCGTGTCTGTGTGAGGTAAGGTAACCGGAGCTGCTAACACATGAGCTCTTGAAGCTCCGCCCTCTGTGCTGGGAGCAGCAGCTCATTTACATTTAAAGGGACAGACACAAAAACAGTGCGTTTTTGCTCACCCTCAAAAAGTGACAATTTTAACATGCTATATAAAAATATCTGTGGGGTATTTTGAGCTAAAACTTCACATACACACTCTGGGGACATCAGAGACTTATTTTACATCTTGTGAAAAGGGTATTATACCACCCCTTTAAAATTTAAATCTTACTGACCCCAAACTTTTGAATGGTTGCATTGTATATTCAAATATGTATATTCCAAGAGTGTCAGACCAGGTTTGAAGTCAACAGCAGTCAGGACATTCTGTAAAATATCTTCTTTTGTGTTGCATGGATGAGCATCATACGGGTTTGGAATGACATAAGGATTAGTGAATAAGCATTTTGATTTTGGGTTAACCGTTCCACACGTGTCTCCTTTCTGCAGACAAAGAAAAGTCTAATGAGGACAGACAGCGTGAGGAGGAACTACTTCAGCAGATCCAGAAGCTTGTGGAGACGCGGGACTTTCTAGTGGATGACATGGAGTTTGAGAGGCTCAGGTCAGTTTTAGAGAGTCGCCAGCCTTCAGGGACAGGAACGTGGGCCACAACCCTTTAGATTGCCGGCTAGCATGCGTGACTATCTGCCCCAAGAATGTGTTTTGTCCCTCTTGTGGCTGTTCCCTCATCTGTGAAGACACTGCAATCCAATTACCCTCCTCTTGAAGCCAATAATCCACCCTTACCTCACCACGGCCGTCACACGCACACACACACACACACACCTCACATCACACTCACAGACGGTCCCAGCAGCTCTGATTCTGAGAAATGAGAGATTGATTTGCAGGCAAGAAAGAAATGGAAAGAAGAAAAGAGATGATTTTTTCGATGGGTTGTGCTGATTGTCATCTGCCAAGATCTCACGACTGTGTGTGTGTGTGTGTGTGTGTGTGTGTGTGTGTGTGTGTGTAATCGTGTGTGACGCACACGCATCAGAACCCAACACGAAGTCCTCACAGTTTATTCATGGAATAAATAAGTCACTGTCACCCACATGACAAGCAGCTATTACACGGGTGGATGGTGGAACGAAAGAGAGAGACTGCGAAAAACTGTCAAACACTCTTAGTTTGCACACTAAACCCATGTGCTAAGAGAATAATTGATTGTTTGGAGTTTGGGTGTGAATGTTTGGTGAATGTTCAGTGTCTCACTTCACAGTTGTTTGTGTGTGGGTCTAGTTTGACATTGCAGGGACTGGAAAAATAGTAATTCTTGCTGCAATTTGGGGAACAAACAACAACTGAACAAGAAAAATGGCTTAATAAACATACTAAATAATATCTTAATGAAAATATAAAAATGCATAAAGCTTAGTGTAATGGTTAGGTTTCAAATTAGGGGATGTGTGTGTGTGTGTGTGTGTGTGTGTGTGTGTGTGTGTGTGTGTGTGTGTGTGTGTGTGTGTGTGTGTGTGTGTGTGTGTGTGTGTGTGTGTGTGTGTGTGTGTGATCCAGATATGCTTAAGTGACTAGCAGTATGTTTTGCTGTACTTGTATTGGCACATCCATTTTAATGTAGTGGATGTGCCAATACAATAACTGTAAATAGGATCATTTGCAATGATTTTGTATCCATGGCTTCAAGAATGAGTGTTAATTTAAATCTTTTAGATCAGCAATATAATAAAATAAGAAGAAATTCAGTAATAAGATTCTGTTTTATTCACAAATCCGTTTTTTTATCATATTGTTATGAAACAGAGTTGACACCTACCTTATTCCTGAATGTGGAAGTCTCATACCGGCGTTACTATCCTTTACATTTCTGGTGTTTCTATTCAAATTAGCATAATTCCGAGCTTATAATATAACGAGTGAGTGAGTAGATAACATGAAGCTGCCTGATGTTAGACACTGTTAGATATCCTACATACAGATCCTGATCTGGTGAAGTTCGGGGCAGTTTGTCCTCAAAATGATAACAGCGCACATATAGACTACCTTTTATGAGGGCTATTTTAACAGAGTATTTAAATTGTCGTTTTCTCTTGTATACCATTCAAATATGTTTGTGTTCAGTAAGATATTTTGGTAACACTTTATATTACAGTGTCTTTGTTACATATGTTACATGTACTTACCATAGTAATAACAGTAAATTATGCATAATTACATGCAAATAGCCCTCAACCAAATCCTAATCCTACCCTAACCCAATAGAAAGTACCTTGTTACTTAATATTACACAGTACTTAAATATATTACACTGTAACAATGACACCTTAAAATAAAGTGTAACTGATATTTTTTATTAGATTTTTTTTTATACTTTTATTCTGCAAGGATGCATTACATTTACCAAAAGAGACAGTAAAGTCATTTATAATGTTATAAAATATTATTTAAAAAAAAGTTGTTCTTTTGAGGCTCTACGCATCAATGAAAGAAAAATGTATTGCGGTTTCCACAAAAATAATAAGTAGCAAAAACTAAAAATTATTAATAATTTAGCCTTAATAATTAATGAGCAGCAAATCGTCATATCAGAATAATTTCTGACAGATCATGTGACACTGAAGTCTGAAGTAATGATGCTGAAAATTCAGCTTTGACATCACAGGAATAAATTACATTTAAAATATATTAAAACAGAAAATAGTTCTTATAATAATATTTCACAATATCACTGTTTTGTTGTTTTTAATCAAATAAATATAGTGAGCTTTAGAAACTTTTTTCCAAAAACATAAAAAAATCGTACCGATCTCAAACTTCTGAACAGTTGTGTACACTTGCCATTGAATCCTGACTTATGTATGTGTTTGTGCTTTTGCCTCCCTAATACATGCTGTTCTTCACACAGAGAGCGAGAGGAAGACAAGGAGATGGCTGACTTCCTACAGACAAAATTCCCCAACAGGTGCCGCATGAAAAGTATGTAAAAGTGTGTGTGTGTGTGTGTGTGTGTGTGTGTGTGTGTGTGTGTGTGTGTGTGTGTGTGTGTGTGTGTGTGTGTGTGTGTGTGTGTGTGTGAGCTCAAGACCAGTCTCTTAAACCTCTACATGAATTAACATAATAATGCATTCTTTGAGCATCTCCATAATTGTTTTACTCAGTGCCTGTTCAAGTTTAATAAATATGGAAACAATAGACCTTAATAAGGAACCTGTGTGAATGTTAATTCTGTTCTCAGTGTGTTCATAAGCTGTCTTCTTTTGTTTTCTTTTAGTTCACAACTAATGAGCTAATTCAGAACTGGAATAAATAGTGCAAAAGTACATGAATGTCAATAGAATTGGGAATGTTTGACTGAATTAGAAAGAACAGTCAAATACTAATTAGTGTTATGGTGAGAATTTGAAACTTCTCACAAAAATCTTTCATAATCTTTAGTGCTGCTTTATAAAAGTGTACAAACTGAGCTTTCCACCCAAATAAACATATTATAGATTCATATATGCTGGTAAAGTAGGACTTTTCATATATCGTTGGGCGATAATATTGTTTACATTTTTCAATAAAATATCAAGCTGTTGAGATTTTCTATCATTCTTAAAAATAAAGGTTCTTTAGCCTTGCTCCATAAATTAAGCAACTAGTTGTGTTACAGTAGTTACTTTTTATGGAAAATAATGCTTTGTGTTACTTTCTGACCTGGGCTGAGCTTGCTTGTTTGTTTTTTAATAACAAATATATATATATATATATATATATATATATTTGTCAAATGTAAAGGCCCTTGCCCTTTCACACCAAAAGTGAAATGAATAAGCCTCAGGCTGAAGGAAATGCATTTTTATGCCTGTACAGTAGAGGGCGCAGCTCAAACAAACTGTCGTTCTGGATCACTGAAGAATATGATGCAGGAGAAGAAAGTTCAACACTCTTCAGCAAAAATAATTAAAAAAAGAAACACAAATGTGCTTTTTATCTTAAGTCATTTTTGCTTATTAATATGGTTGAATTGTATCATTGAAGGTCAACAGCAAAGACATTGTTTTATAAAGTGAGATTAAATACATAAAGTATATTTGTGTAATTTAACTCTGCACTTACTCACGATTTCTCTCAACATTGGGACAGGAGACGTGTCAGTCAATAAATGGGAAAACAAAGTAACTTGCGTTACTTATTTGAAAAAGTAACTCATATTTTTGTTTCTCAACTGCTTGATTGAACTTCACTGATTCGGTTCAAATCAGACTGAGCTGAACTGTTCCTCTAAACTATGTTCCTAAAATCAGTTCAGTTCAACTCAAATTAACTGAACTCAAATCGTCTTAAAGGTGCAGTGAGCGATTTCTGAAAAATGCTGTTGATATTTGAAATCACCAAAAACAAATGCAAAAGGATGTGGTCCCAAAAGGATCACACCCCTATCTTGATAGCCCCGCCCCCAAACTCACAAACATGCTTTGCAACACAAGCTCCTCCCCCTAATGAGTGTATACACATACCTTACTGCTGATTGGCTACAAGTGTGTTGTGCTGCTTAGTCCGATCCACTTTCAACAGCGTTTCTCAGAGATCCCTTACTGCACCTTTAAAGGGTTAGTTCACCCAAAAATGAAAATTCGGTCAGTAATTACTCACCCTCATGTTGTTCCAACCGCGTAAGACCTTCATTCATCTTCGGAACACAAATTAAGATATTTTTGATGAAATCTGAGAGCTGATCACTTCTCCATAGGCTGCTAGGTGACCGAAACTTGCTGGCCCAGAAAAGTTATTAAAGAGATCGTTAATATAGTCCAAGTGACTACAGTGGCTCAATCTTAAGTATATCAAGCGACGAGAATACTTTTTGTGCGCAAAAACAAACAAAAATAACGACTTTATTCCACAATTCATTTCCTTCTCTCTGGACCTCTAGTTGGTTCAAGTAGTGTTTTTGCGCAGCGCGTCTGTGTTATACGTCACCACGTAGGCTCACTATTGGCCGATGCTGGTCATGTGTGTGATGCGTGATGACGTATAACACAGACGCGCAGCGCAAAAACACTACGTGAACCAACTAGAGGCCCAGAGAGAAGGAAATGAATTGTGGAATAAAGTCGTTATTTTTGTTTGTTTTTGCGCACAAAAAGTATTCTCGTCGCTTGATATACTTAAGATTGAGCCACTGTAGTCACTTGGACTATATTAACGATCTCTTTAATAACTTTTCTGGGCCAGCAAGTTTCGGTCACCTAGCAGCCTATGGAGAAGTGATCAGCTCTCAGATTTCATCAAAAATATCTTAATTTGTGTTCCGAAGATGAACGAAGGTCTTACGCGGTTGGAACAACATGAGGGTGAGTAATTACTGACAGAATTTTCATTTTTGGGTGAACTAACCCTTTAACTGTGCTCCTCAAATCAGTCCAGTTCAATTCAACTCTGTTCTACTGACTTCTAAATTCAATTCAGTCACTTCAGTTTTACTAAAGTGAACTTGACTCAACTCAACTCTGTTCCTCAGTTAAATTCACTTGTATTTGTGTAGCACTTTTCACTATACACAGATGATTAGAAATCATTTTAAATTAATATAAAAAAAACAAAAAACTGGATGATGGATTTCAGCACAACACCATATATTTGCAAATGTTCTGCATCGCACAGCAAACACCTCAGCCCTCGTGCTCGATGGTATTCAGAGATGCTGAGAATGATTCAGAGAAGGTCACTGCATTTCTCTCGCTCTCTCTCTGTTTTTCAGGTCAATCCAAGGACAAGAGAATGACGTCCAGAGCCCAGCAGACCTCGTCTCCTTATGTGACAAAGACAGGCGTCACCCTGCTGAAAGAGTGCTGTGGCTTCACCTGCTCCGTCATGTAGATACGCCGGTGTAAAACAGGAGAGAGTAGAGCAGAGTGACAAGTAAACAAGCCCTCAGACCCACACTCTTTCACATTCATTTCATAACAGACGGCAGTACATGGGTGCCCAACTGATGTGCATATTATGCAGAATTATTGCATTAACCTAATGGAGATGATATCCAAAATGAGGAGTGTGATTAGATGGTACGTTTCCTCATTTCCACAATTAACACTGAGCTGTCTAAAAGCACAAGACTAACATCAGACTCAAGTGCTGGATTCCCATGAGCACTTGTTAAATTGTAACTCTTTCGCTTGCTAGCACATTATTTTCTCCCTTCCTTCTTGCAAAAGGGCCAATTATCTGTTGTGGGGTTGCTCCACCTGCCAACCACAATGTGTGTCACCAAAAACACTGAAATGGTCCTTGGGTTTTTAAGGAATAGTTCACCCAAAAATGTAGTCAGTGTTTGATGAGAAGGACGATGATAAGAAGATTTTGGACAGGGTAATCACCAGTTAAGCTTAAATTAAATAAACTATAAAAAAAAAACTAAACGTAGTTAAAGGGTAACTAAACCCTAAACCAACTTTTTTTATTTAATGGTCTGTAAGAATGAGGCTTATTAGTGCTGTTCATTGATTCGAGTAACTTTTTTGACATTTGGGTATAAAGTGTTTTAATTTTACAATATATGGTGTAAAAACGTCTGAGTGCTGCCCTCTTAAGGTTGAACGGTGGCTACTGCAGTTGAATTTTCCTATTGGATGTTGCGGTGGCAAGTGACGTAAAAGGTGGCAGGTGACGTAGGCAGGTTCCAGCTCACCACGCCCCTGGTACGAGCTCACCACGCCCTTGGTATGAGCTAGCGTAGATTTATCTGTGTACAGTGGTCAGGAGGGTACGTAGGTGTAGTGTTGCTGGTTGCAAGGAACAGCACTGCTGGACTGCATAACTTTCCAGCAGACTTGGAAATTAGGCCCCAGTGGTTGCATGCACTTGGCCTGGAAGACCGTGAGTGTGAAACCTGCATTTTCGCGGGATTGCTTCTCCAACGCAATAGAGGTGGAAATGGGCTTCTCCACACAGCTCGCGCTGAAAAGCGACGAAGTGACAAACGCTCCTGCATGGACTCCACCACCGCAGCGGCGTCTTGATGTGAGTGATCATATATTTTAATCACAATTTATGGTTAGTCTAAAGTTAATCCTCTGGGTCGACAAACGCGTCGGCGCATTTTGCTGGATTTTTTCACATAGCGGCAAAATATGAATATGCCTATATAGAGAGCGCGCGCTATTGACATCAACTTGATAAAACCAGAGAATGACGGGCTCTGATAAAACTCATCAGATGCATGTACTTTACGTCGTCTTGCGACCCTGTGAGCAAACTCCATTTTAGAGTCTGACAGCAGGTCTCAGGTGCACGCCCCCCCGCTCACGGTTCGTCCCCTCTATCTCCGCTGGGGTCTGCCCACTTTTCTAGCATTTTTCAAATATTGACAGTGGGTGGAGTCAGGCTCTGACCAGGGGTTTAGTTACCCTTTAATATTATTTATTTAAACCAAGGTGGCGTTTCTCATTTGCATTAAACACATTTCACACAAATTAATTACTAAAACTTTAACTAAGATTAAATGAAAATGGAAAATGGAAAAAGAAATACTAATTCAAAATAATTAACCCTGTCCTCGCCATTTACGAGATTTTCGTCAATTATAATTAAAATCGCATACTCAATTGAGTAGGTCCTTACTTTGAATAAGTTATTCACGACTTCTAGATAGAAGTATACTTTTCGATTATATATAGAAAAGGACGTTCTACAGTATATGCATGTGTGTAGTATGAATGTAATCCGGACTACGTACTACATTCGCCATGCTGTCATTATCATGTGACATACCAGCGTCAGTTGCGTCGCTTCACTGCCATTCACCTATCGTCTCCCGTGGGCTCATGGGATATGTCCACATGTCCAATCCATCGTATGCACACTTTATTCTCACTGGAAGTAGTAGGTCATCCGGATATTTTTTGCCTACTCTTTTATGAGTACTGGCAATTCAGACATTCTTCCTCTGTCACATACTGTTTTTCGCCTACTATATAGTGGGGAAGTATGCGATTTCGGATGCAGCCAACAAGTTTTTCCGGAAATCCCAGGTTTCACTGTTAAACGGTAGGGGGTCGCTGTTATGCATCGTCTAAAGTAATACAGCAAGTGACTAGAGATACAGTAATAAACCTTCCCTAATGTTTCATAAATTTAGATCTACTGAAGCAAAATTATGCCATACAGTTGAACAACAGAGACAGCCAGAAGATCTGCGTACTAGGTGAATATGCACCATTGCCTCTGATGTATACTTTCACATTTTACATCTTTTAACTACAATGTTGATGAAAGCTTTGTAGTTTTGTGGTGCCCAGCTTGACACAATATAAATGCAGTTTGAAAGTTAAAGTAGATATATTTATATTTCACCCAGTTTTAGTTTGTTTATCTTTGCCCACTGTTAAGTGCTTTAGCATATTATTTATGTATAAATCATGTACACTGCTGTTTAAAAGTTTGGGGTCAGTAAGATGTTTTCAGGAATTAATACTTTTATACAACAGGATGAACTGAATTGATCTGAAGTGACAGTATAAACTTTTATAATATTACAAAAAGATATTTCAAATAAGTGCTGCATGGTCTTTTGAACTTTCCATTCATTAAAGATTCCTGAATAAAAATGTATCACAGTTTCCAAAAAAAATATGAAGCAGCACAACTGTTTTCAACACTGATAATAATCAGAAATGTTTCTTGAGCAGCAAATCATCATATCAGAATGATTTCTGAAGGATCATGTGACACTGAAGACTGGAGGAATGATGCTGAAAATACAGCTTTGCCATCACAGGAATAAACTACATATTCAAATATATTCAAATAGAAAACAGTTTATTTCAAATTGTTATATTATTTCACAATATTACTGCTTTCACTGTATTTTTGATCAGATTAATGCAGTCTGGTTGAAGAGACTTATAAAACGTTTAAAAAAATTACCGACCCTAAACTTTTAAATGGTAGTGTGTTTGTGATGCATCGTTTTGACTAAATAGTGTTTATGCAAGAACAATTATGAAAGTATTTTATCTTTACAAAAGAAATCAAATTGTGAAACTGAGAAATGTGTATTAATATAATGCTCACAGACATTTGACATGTGTAATGCTGCTTAGTTTATGTGTGCTGATGCTTCTATTGTTATTTTCATGCCTCTAAATGATATTTTTCCACTAATGAATAAAAAGGAATTCTGATGAATGAACCAATGCTTCATTGCCTTTTAGATCTTTTATTGCTATACAAATAACAAAATTATGAATGCAATAAAACAATAAAACATATTGTAGAATATTCTGCACTTTTAAGTTTGAATGTGAACATTTATTGACCATTTGTTGAATTTTTTTTTTTCTGATTTTATGTTGATTTCACATTCGTGAAGTCTCCATAGCCCAGGAAAAGTGGCAACAAATCTCATCTTGTGCACCAGCTTTAATAAGCCAAGGTCACTGAGTGTGTGGCTTTATTGACAGGTTCCTTGTTACAGCAGGCAGGAAGGAACCGAGGAATTAAATGGGTGATGAAATCAAATCTGCTGGTATTTTGAATGTCCAGACTCTCGCTCTTGTAAGAAAAAAAATGATGTGGACGTCGAAGATCTCAAAAATTAAGTTTATTACAGCTTAGCATTGGCAAGGTACACAAAGCACCTTGGATTCAGCGGAGTCAAACAGAATGAATCTCATCCTCTCAGCTCAAACATTTATCCTCTATTTCGTTTGTCTTCCCCCTCTACATGTAAATTAAGCACATTGTATTTCCCTTCAACATGTAAATGAAGCTCTGTTTTTAAGTGTAATTTAAGAATAACAGATTCGTCTTCCCTCTCAACATGAGGCTGAAACTCTGTTTTAAATGTAAATTGAGGATCTTTCCTCTGTGCCCACATCTTTGATGTTCTGTGAAATCAGAAAAGGTTAAGGTGATCAAATCTATCTGAAGTGGATCTTCTGTTAAAACAAAACGGTCAAATGTTTTAGGTGATAAGATCTACAGTATCTGAAGTCCCTGTAATCAAGATGGTTGTCGGTTGCCCTCTGTGATACTATTTACATATTACTGAGATTGGATGTAATTGTCTCTATATGATAATTAAGCTCTTTTAAGTGAAGGAACATTTTGATATATATATATATTGGAGTGGAAGTTGTTGGGAACAGACCATAATTTCTTATAGACCCCCCTTTGATGCTCTTGGCCCAAAGTAGCATCACAACCACTCCCTTTTCGTAGATAACACCTCCCTAAACCTGGTGGGCAGGTGCCCCAGTGGCGGCGATAGCCCCTGGCTTAGGTTGTTCCCTCATGGCAATCAGAGAATCTTACCCGTCTTCGGGATCTACGCCTCCTGCACACTGAGTTATGGCTCTACTTCACTTGAGCAAAATTATCATAGTTTGTGATAATGAAATGTATTTTTTATTTTATTTTTTATACGAGGTAACCAAGAACCATCATATCCTTGGAACATTCAATATTGATCATAGAATTATCTTCAATCTTACGTTTCAGCATGGAACACATACAGCATAACATAATGCACTGACCGATAATAAGAATGATACATACACAAACAGCAGTTTTTAAGGTAACATCCCAAAGTAAACCAGAATAGGCGATAGCTATGTCTCCATCATGCATCTGTTTTGCAAAAATCTTGTCTTTCTTCAAGGCCTTGTTGGGCTCTCACAATGTCAGATGTTCAGTGATGGTCACATCAGTGATGTTAGCATATTGATTAGTTTTGATAACTCAACTAATCAACAATCAATAGACAATATTGTGTGTGTGTGTGTGTGTGTGTGTGTGTGTGTGTGTGTGTGTGTGTGTGTGTGTGTGTGTGTGTGTGTGTGTGTGTGTGTGTGTGTGTGTGTGTGTGTGTGTGTGTGTGTGTGTGTGTGTGTGTGTGTGTGAGATGAGTGGTGACGCTGCTCGGACTATAATTTTCCTCCATTTCCCCTTACTTAAAGGGATAGTTCACTTTGAAATTAAATTTTGGTATGTTTTAGCTTACCTCAAGGGCATCCAAGATGTAGGTGTCTTTTTTTCCGCAGTAGTTTCAATTTTGATATTTTTAGGTCAAACCGTTCTTGTCTGTCAGTCATATAATGCAGGTCGATGGTCACTGTCTCAAAGAGCATGCACTGAGTCCAAATTAAAACAATTCCCCATCGTCCAAATTAAACAATTCCCCATCGTAAGTACACATTGATGGCCTAAGACACGAAACGAGCGGTTTGTGTGAGAAAACGAACAGTATTTATATCGTTGTTACCTCTTGTACACAGCCAAGTGATCTGAGAGCGCGGGCGGGTATAGATATATACAATAGAAGTCGCCTTGGCTACTGCAGTTCATTGGAACGAAACCGTAGCCAAGGCGACATCTAGTGTATATATCTATACCCGCCCGCGCTCTAATTTGGACTCTGTGCATGCTCTTTGAGGCGGTGACCATCGACCTGCATTATATGACTGACAGACAAGAACGGTTTGACCTAAAAATATCAAAATTGAAACTACTGCGGAAAAAAAGACACCTACATCTTGGATGCCCTTGAGGTAAGCTAAAACATACCAAAATTTAATTTCAAAGTGAACTATCCCTTTAAAGCAACTGAATAGTTAAGCAATATTTTCCAATATTACATATTGGAATGAAAGGTATATTTAAAAAAAAGTTACGCTTACATTGGCAACTTCAGTGCAGTGCATACAGTTCTCAGGGCCCCTTCTCCTTCATCTTTGATTATTCTCACGATTCTTTCAACAGAGAGAAATAATGAGTTCCATCGTGTGTCGTTTGGCCGGATCAGTTGTATTTTGCATGTTTCCTCTATGATGTCTGAAGCAGTGGAGGATCAAGATGTCTTGTTCCATAAGCCACTGCATTTCGCAAAAGCTGATCGTGACAGTCTTTTATAGGAGTCATTGGAATTGGCCTTGGCAACAAGGTTTAATAGATGACATTGACTGCTTCAAACCAAGCTAATTTTAAAACAATGAACACAAATATCTGAAGTAGTCATAATGTAAAAATGCACATAGCATGTTGTCAGAGGGCATCATATTTTATCTTCTGGATCTGTTTAATTATTTTCTAAGCAATACATTTAGTTTAAGGAATGTGTAAAATTGTTTGAGAAAATGAGAAAAACACACACGGATGAACGTCTAAACTTTTACGACATCATAGTGAGAGAGCATCACTTTGTACCATGATGTGTTATGCCTGGATAACGAGAAATTATCTCTTGTGAACTCTGAATGGCATTGTGAGCTTTGGGTGATACTGTAAACTTTTGGTTTTCTCTACAAGAAATTAATGAAAGCTATTTTTAGAGTCGACATGAAATCAAAATTTACCCTATTTCCTTTGTTAGGTCTGGAATGGCGTTCCTTTTCTGATGACGTCAGTTTGACGGCTTGGGTTGAAACATAGACAGTAAACTTATTTATGTTTTAACATAAAATTTAGTTTTAGACGTTTTAATACTAACACATTTTGATAACTTTAAGAAAATGCAACTTTTTCATTAATGTTTTAACATTTTACAGATGTATGAACGCTAAAGACGTGAATTTTAACTTTATACAACGTTTTTGTACACCTTTAAACACTATGTAATTGTGAAAGTACAACTTTTCTTCAAATGTATGTTAGAAAATAGAACTATTTGCTTGATATAATTTTAATACATTGTTTCAGATGTTTTAATTCTAGAACATGGTTGCAATTCGAACTTTATAAAATTTTTTACATTTTACAAATGTGCGTGTGTGTGTGTGTACCACCCGTTGTATTTTAATGAAATACATTGTTTTAATGTCTTTTTATATGTGATTGTGAAAAGTACAACTTCAAATGTGGATCGTGGGAATCTTTTTATTGGGGCAATAAATCACTCAAAAGTGACATATAGTGCCCTATACTCTCTCTCTTTGAGAGCACCAGAGTCCTTATGGCACTTTATCCCCAACAACATTTTAAGAGTGTAGGAGGCCTAAAAATTTTTATTGAAATGTAACAATATTACTAAATTGCCGCTAAAATCCCAGTTTGATCAACAAGCTCTTCTGGCCTGGAAACTATTTCATTCTCACAACTTTTCTCCACACAAGTCCATCTTATGGAATAATGAATGCATCACTAAAGGGAACAAGTCACTCTAGGGCAGGGCCTGTATTTTAGTTGGTTAAAGAGCACCACACCTTATCATTTATGCAGTTCCAAATGACAAGAATGTTGGTTGTGTTTTTCCATGGCTATGTTCAGAATAGTGTTCAACCATGCTAATCATACTACAATATGCAATATGCAGTATTTATAGGTGCACAATACGTGAATTGTTTTGTATGCATTGAATATCTGGATGACAACATATTCAAAGAGCTTAAATCATGGAATACTGCATCCCACAATGCAATGCCTGACGTGCACATCTTTCCATTTCTAGTGTGATCAGTGCGTAATATCAGTGCCAGTTTTCATTTTTAATTATTTAATTACATTAAAACAATACAAAACTGAGTTAAAATCCAATTTAAAAGGATAAATCACCCAGAAATGACAATTCTGTCATCATTTTCTTCTGTTCAACATATAAAGATATTTGATAACCAAACAGTATTATCTTCTTTTATGTTCAGAATAAGAAAGAAATTCATATAGGTTTGCAATAACTTAAAGGGATAGTTCACTTTGAAATAAATTTTTGGTATGTTTTAGCTTACCTCAAGGGCATCCAAGATGTAGGTGTCTTTTTTAAATTTTGATATTTTTAGGTCAAACCGTTCTTGTCTGTCAGTCATATAATGCAGGTCTATGGTCACCACCTCAAAGAGCAAGCACAGAGTCCAAATTAAAACAATTCCCCATCGTCCAAATTAAACAATTCCCCATCGTAAGTACACATTGATGGCCTAAGACACGAAACGAGCGGTTTGTATGAGAAAACGAACAGTATTTATATCGTTTTTACCTCTTATACACAGCCATGTCCAAGTGATCTGATCTGACGTGTGCGCAGACTGGTGCATAGATATATACACTAGATGTCGCCTTAAAGACATTCGTTCCAATGAACTGCCGTAGACAAGGCGACATCTAGTGTGTATATATCTATGCACCAGTCTGCGTACACGTCAGATCAGATCACTTCGACATGGCTGTGTATAAAGCCTGGAACACACCAAGCCGACGCAGACGAACTAGCGCTGATGAAAGCCGACTGTGTTGTCGCCTCGCGTCGGGGTAAAAAGCTGCACTTGAACACACCGAGAGAACTACAGCCGACTGTCAGCTAGAATGCGCGTTCTGCGCCTGCGTGTAAATGAGACAGCTGTCTATTTCTGCAGATATATTCGTCTATATTCGTCATTCAAAAAGGGAAACCGGCGCTGCCGGCTGCAGTTACACAAACCGTGAACAAAGCAGTGCGTGCTTACCGTTTTGAATATCAATCCTGCTAAACACTGTCTTTATTCCACTCCTCTCGTGTTAATATTGAAATATTCGCCAAGGAACACTCAGATAAGATGACATATCATTAGAACAGCCTTCTATCTGTACCGTTTTGACTTTGCTCGCTATTTTGCTATTATTCTCGTGCACTGACTCGGTCACTAAGCTGAACAGCCAATCAGAGTTCCCTCTTTCACCGACGGCCCGACGCCGATTCAACATGTCGAATCGGCCGTTACAAAGCCGACGAGGACCAATTTCAGCCGACGGTGCGGAACACACTGAGAAGATTTAGTCGGCCGACGCACGGAAACCGTCGGCTTGGTGTGTTCCAGGCTTAAGAGGTAAAAACGATATAAATACTGTTCGTTTTCTCACACAAACCGCTCGTTTCGAGTCTTAGGCCATCAATGTGTACTTACGATGGGGAATTGTTTAATTTGGACAACGGGGAATTGTTTTAATTTGGACTCAGTGCATGCTCTTTGAGACAGTGACCATAGACCTGCATTATATGACTGACAGACAATAACGGTTTGACCTAAAAATATCAAAATTGAAACTACTGCGGAAAAAAAGACACCTACATCTTGGATGCCCTTGAGGTAAGCTAAAACATACCAAAAATTCATTTCAAAGTGAACTATCCCTTTAAATGATGACTAAACAAATGAAATTATAAAATTTATTTTTGGGTGAACTGTCCCTTTAAGAAAGATAAGAACGTGCCTACTTGGACTAAACCATAGGGACTAAACATGCAGAATGATGCTTGCTGTAATCTGTTTAAGACGGTTTAAAACGTTTATTGTTGCATAGCGCAGTCTGTTTCGCATCCAAATGAAAAGATTACGCAGAATACAGTAAACACCTGGGAGAGCCCGTATTCTCATAGTGCTACTGTCACTTTAAGAGATGATGTAATCGGTTAAGTTTGTTTAGCTCTCCAGCTGGTCAGCCCGAAGCCGAAACACTGAGCAGCAGAGACACTCGGAGGATGGAGTTTTTCATAGGAAACCCTTTTTCTTCACCCGTGGGTCAACTTATAGGTGAGTAACACGCTGGATGAGGTCGCAAATAACTCGCAGTATGTTTAAGCGGGCGTCAGTTTAGCACAGATCAGCAAGTGCACTTTAACTTGATGTATGGAATACGACTGCTTGATGTTTAGCCTACATCACATTCACATCACATATATCTGTATATTCGCTTCTGGTTTCCTCGCAAGACACACATGAACAGAACACGTATACATCGTTTAATTACGGATGACAGCAAATGATACGATTAAACTAAGATTGACACCTCGTTCGTGCGAACCAGAATCGGAGGCGCCCCATCAACGCGTTCGTGATTGGCGGAGCTGCGTGTCAATCAAACGCCATCTGCCAATAGGGACGAGGAGGTTTGTTGGAAGTTGCTTGCACGTCTCAGTGCATCCTAATAACGTTTTGACCCATTTCTTTGTGGCTCTTGTTTAGAAAAGAACTATTTACATCTGAGAATTAAAACGGTTATGTAACCTAGTCCAGATGTTAATGCTATTTTCGCAAGAAATACAATAATAGGTCTAGTTTTCATTCATTTTAAGGGGTGGCCTCTTGTTCTGCTGTGCACTTGATTGTGTCTTTGCAGCCACTAGTCTCATCTCAGCACAGAGCAATTAGTTGGGGAGGAACTGTATGTTCTAGCCAAACGCCATAATTATGTATTAGCAGCAAAATTGTCTTTGCAATGTTCTGCTCATCCTTCGAATTGTCAGATTGTCTGTAATGGAAGTTGCGATAATCTTTTCTTCCCTATTGTGATGTACATCCGAGTGAAACGTCTTCTCAAACAAGAAAAAAATGTAGTACTTGATAGTTACAAGAGGGAGGCAAAGTTATTTTGATTAAAGATTATGAGGGCTCATGAATTTAAATATGATAAACCATATGCATGGATAAATCATTTATAATAAATACTGCAATATTCCAGAAAAAAAGAATTGTCAATTTTGATTTCATGGTGACTTTAAGGATGAATAGTCACCTTATGTAATGTAACTTGCCCTTTCAAACTGTTGAAAAGCCTGTTTTCCCTGCCCAGGTGCCCAGGTGTGGAACCTGAAGCATTGTAAACAATGCGACAAGTCATGTTAAACTAGCTTGTTCGTTACTTAACTAACTAGTTAGCTAGTTAAAATGTCCAGTTCAGCATATGGGTGGGATTTCACTAATCCAGAATGAGTGGAGCGTAAATATGAGACCTCTTTGTAAAGTTAGTCTGGGCTCTTCATGAAAATAAGCAGCTATTATGTCAACACAAGTTCAGTGCTTGTAACTTTGATAGTGTTGCTGTGAATCATAAAGCGCTCGGCTGATGAGTAAGATAACAGTAATGTCCTGGTGTAATAGCAGGGCATTCCGCAGACAGACAGTTCAGTGATTTTATCATAAAGTGTATTTTGTGCTGTGGATTCTGTTGATAAAGAACAGTACTAGTTAGCTTGCAAACATCTACATAATTGCTTTGAGTTCATCTGCATTTTGTTCAGTTATGCTTTTAGTATGAGATCAAAGAATGCATGTAATAGCTATTATTTTAAACTACAGCATGTTGTATCCAGTTATTTTAGGGTGAACCCTTTATGATTGTTTGACTGTTTCTTGGTCTCTTTCTCAGAACATGCCACCAGTTCTTCTCTCCCGTCAGAGGACTGGGGCCTCAACATGGAGATCTGTGACATTGTCAATGAAACAGATGAAGGGTGTGTATGTTGTCAGAGACGACAGATTTCTGTTTAATGTAGTCATGACAATGGATTTTTTCTTAAAAGTCTTTCCCAAATGTATTTGGACACCTAAACTACACTTAAAACATCTGAATGTCGTATTAGACCAAGGATGCCAAAAATTATTGTCCGAGATTTTCAGGTTGACATTTAAAAAATTGAACAACACATGCACATATTCACGGTTCTGTGATGTCGGTTAATGCTAATTTTATGCAGGTATAAAATATTTCATTTAATTAAAGAAAAAAAATTAAATATTTCATTAAAGTGTTTTATTTTGATTGAACTAGCTGCATACTGTACTCTGATCCATTACAAATCAGTGGATATATCAACAAGTCACAATAACAAGCTAATGTTTCACAACCACAAATACCGTTTGTCTTTATTTTGAGCTGTATAGCTATTGTTTTAACATTTAAAACCTCTCCTTTTGCTTAAGCTGTCATTATTTGCATAAAATAATAATGTCCAAATCTGAATAGTTCATTCAACTTTGAGTTTCTAGATTGTATAACATACATTGTTTCACATCATTTTTGTTATGCTGCTCTGTTTGCAGACCTAAAGATGCAGTCAGGGCAATAAAGAAGAGAATTCTGGGTAATAGGAATTTCAAAGAGGTCATGCTGGCTTTGAGTGTAAGTGTCAAACATATTGTCAATACCATCAAAGGCTCTTCCTCATGTTTACACATTAATAATTCACATTACGTTTTGAATTGTGCATTCTTCAGTATCCGCTTTGGTTTTGCTGCAGGTGTTGGAGGCCTGTGTGAAGAACTGCGGGCACAAGTTCCACATCTACGTGTCCACCAGAGACTTTGTGGAGAACGTTTTGGTCCAAACGATCCTGCCTAAAAACAACGCACCAGTGACTCTTCAGGACAGAGTCTTGAGCATGATACAGGTGCAAATAAACCCTTTGTCAACTCAGCTAGTGCTTAGAGTAAATAGTGTCACATGATCCTTCAGAAACCATTCTAATATGCTAATTTGCTGCTCACGAATTCTTTTATCAATAGAAAGTAAAAAAAAAAGATATATACAAAGTTCTGTCATGAAAATGGCGCAGGCTGACTTTAACTCAATCTGCTTGCAATCACATCATTCTCCATAGGGCACAGCTGATTGGTTCTTGCTGTATCAGTAGCCAATGAGCTCGCTGCTCAACATTCAAATTACTTGGTTAGCATTTGCTGTAGCAGTTGCAGTGCGCCTTCAGAAACCCTCCACCTTCCCCAGCTCCACCTGTATAGATCTGCCACAGGTAATTCATACATGTTATATTGTACAGCAGCAGCATGTCTAATGTCTGTTAAAGACTGTGTGATTTCGGCAGTCCTATAGACCTTATGTAGCCCCGCCCCTTTTCAGCGCTGCGCTCGTTGTCTTTTGACTTCCGGTCTGTATTTTCACAGCGATTTTGCGTATTTATGAATGAACGGCTCGTTTTAAAATCTTCCCGGTCTACTGACATTTGTTAAGACATCTGCTTTAAACATTACAATCCTCATGATAACTTTCGTTAACTTTACATTAAGTAAATCCACTTCAAAAGCTAATTACTCCTGGACAGCAATGCCATAGAAATATACAGAGCGACCGCAAAAACGGAAGTTCAAAGACAATATTCTAAAGATGGTGGCGCCCTCGTTTCTCTGGCGCATAAGGTCTACAAGATCATTAGAAATCACACTGTATGACATGGATCTAATAAACGACATGTATGTAGACTGTACAGTAGCACCTCACTGCAGTACACGAGATCCAGGGGGCGGAGTTGGATCCAGATTTGAGGGGTGGGGATTGGTAGGTTTAGCGGTGGGTTTAGGGATCAGGGGGTGGAGATGGGTAGGTTTAGGGGTGGGTTTAGGGATCAGGGGGTGGAGATGGGTAGGTTTAGGGGTGGGTTTAGGGATCAGGGGGTGGAGATTGATAGGTTTAGGGGTGGGTTTAGGGATCAGGGGGTGGAGATGGGTAGGTTTAGGGGTGGGTTTAGGGATCAGGGGGTGGAGATTGATAGGTTTAGGGGTGGGTTTAGGGATCAGGGGGTGGAGATGGGTAGGTTTAGGGGTGGGTTTAGGGATCAGGGGGTGGAGATTGATAGGTTTAGGGGTGGGTTTAGGGATCAGGGGGTGGAGATGGGTAGGTTTAGGGGTGGGTTTAGGGATCAGGGGGTGGAGATTGATAGGTTTAGGGGTGGGTTTAGGGATCAGGGGGTGGAGATGGGTAGGTTTAGGTATATGTAAGGTGGGAGGAGTTGGATCTGGATCCAACTCCTTCCCCTGGATTTCATGTTCTGCAGTGAGGACTGTATGATGATGATACCTATTGAATCATAGGCTATGACGCAAGTTAGTATAGATAGGGTGACCATATGTCCTCTTTTTCCCGGACATGTCCTCTTTTTGGACCTAAAAAAATGCGTCCGGCCGGGATTTCTAGATTGCCCAAAATGTCTCGGGATTCGGCTTTTGCTTTCTACAGTCGCCATTCATTGTGTGCGTTTTTGCATTGCTTTAGGTCCCGCCTTCTCGCACGCCACCATTGGTCGGTCGGTCATGTACGTAACGCAAACATTGGTCAAACAAACTGCATCTCAATCATTACCCTCAGCACCACAGCAACAGCCAAGAGACAGAGCAGCGCTTGCTTATCAACAGTGGCACATGGCTCCTGAACAGCATAAAAAAAGCCCAAATGTAAATTCACAGATGATTTACAGAGAAAATTCCAGTGTTTTCGTCTCGGTCGGGAGAATGCAAGCAGAATGCATGACCTGCAAAGCTGGCACGAACGTGTCAGTGTCAAATAAAGGTGCTAGTGACCTAGAAGCCTACAAAATGAAAGTATACAATAGAACATCAGGAGGACTGAAATGATTTTTGACTGAAATACTGTTTGTTTTATAGCAACTGATTTAGAATTTTATTTTAACCTATGGCCATGAAAAGAAACGGTATCGTCATGTAAAAGGTGTTAAAAGCTGAACTATGATTTTTTTTGTCACAAGACCGTAACAACGACAACGTAGAACCACCGTTTAGGAGCCACGACCTCAGAAATCGCCACAATTGGTCATCTTTTGTCTACGATTCAGCCCAAAATCGTACATTGTGTATCGGGCATTACTTGCTCACAGCAAAGTGTCTGTGTATGTATTGGTAGTAGCAAGTCCCGTACTTGCTCTGCAGCAGAAGTCAAGTCAAGTCAAGTCAAGTTTATTTGTATAGCGCTTTTCACAATACAGATTGTATCAAAGCAGCTTCACAGTATTAAATTAAAATAATACAACAAGGTTTGTTTCAAGTGGAATTTATTGATTGATAAAATTAAATTAAATATCCCCAAAATATCCCCAACTGAGCAAGCCAAAGGCAACAGTGGCAAGGAACCGAAAAACTCCATCAAGTGACCTAATGGTGTCCTAAAACTCCATCAGGTGACCTAATGGAGAAAAAAAACCTTGGGAGAACCCAGGCTCAGTCGGGGGCCAGTTCTCCTCTGGCATTTATGAGCTAGAGGCCGGATTGTAGTTTGAACTGTAAGATAAAAATTTTTATATGAATGCCTGGCTGAAGAGATGTGACTTTAATCTAGTTTTAAACTGGGAGAGCGAGTCTGAGCAACGAACAGTATCAAGAAGACTATTCCAGAGTTTTGGAGCCAAATGTGAAAATGCTCTCCCTCCTTTGGTGGTTCTGGATATCCTAGGTATGACCAAAAGCCTTGAATTTAGTGATCTTAAAGAGCGCGATGGATTATAGGGCGATAGAAGATCCGTTAAATAGACTGGAGCTAAGCCGTTTAGGGCTTTATAAGTCAGTAGCAATACCTTGTGGCCATGAAGCAATAACCAACAGCAGCGGCATCTATTCCAAAAACCAAACATAATCCATTACCATGCCAAACACTTGTTTTCATGACAGAACAGCATTTATTTGCAACATCATTATTTTGAAACATTACAAATGTCTTTACGGTCACTTTTGATCAATTTAACGCATCCTTGAATAAAAGTATTAATTTCTTTCAAAGAAAACTCTTCCACTGGCATTGAAAGGTTTGGCTCAGTATGTGGCTCTGTGTCTGTGTGCTGCAGTGTGAAGTATTCAGACAGAGGTGTGTGTGTGTGTGTGTGTGTGTGTGTGTGTGTGTGTGTGTGTGTGTGTGTCTGTGTGTGTCTTTCTCTCTCACTAGGCGTGGTCCGATGCCTTCCGCAGCTCTCCAGATTTGACTGGTGTTGTAACAGTGTATGAGGATCTCAGGAGAAAAGGCCTGGAGTTTCCCATGACTGAACTGAATGGGTATTCCCCTATTCACACTCCCAACAGGGTATAACTGCTGCATTTTCAAATACTTGTTAAAGCAAGTGTATATTTGATCATTTTAGAATGTATAAAACAAATTTGGAATGCAAAACTGTTAAAAAAAAGCTGCACACAGCAGATCCTCACTAGAGTGTTAGCATGCACTGCTTTTGCTTATTAATTCATGCTTGATGCCAACAGACTGTTGAGTCCGTGCCTTCGGTAACAGCGCGTACAGAAAGTCACTTCGTCAAATCCTCACAGCCACAGAATACAGAGACGCCCGCCACGCTGTCACCTCAACAGGTAACACACACACATAGCAAAGCTAACTAGCATGTCACACTTAAAGGAATAGTTCACTTCAAAATGAAAATGTTCATAATTTACTCACTCTCAAGTTGTTTCAAACATGTTTTAAGTTCTCTCTTCTGTTGAACACAAAGGAAGATATTTTGAAGAATGTCGTAACCAAACAGTTGATGGACCCCATTGACTTCCATAGTAGGAAAAAAAATACTACGGGTCCATCAACTGTTGGTTACAGACATTTTTCAAAATATCTTCTTTTGTGTTCAGCAGAAAAAAGAAATTCATACAGGTTTGAAACAACTTGAGAGTGAGTAAATGATGACAGAATTTTCATTTTGAAGTGAACTAATCCTTTACAATAAAGGGTGGGTGTGGCAGAAAAAACTGTATATCTTCCTCAGTATTTTTGTCCTGTTTTCCAATACAAATATCTAAACATCTTTGATACATTTACTTGAGATGCAAATGTAAAATTAAGTCTTGAAAAGTTGAACAAAATGGAGTGAGTTGATGCAAATATCAGTCAATGAGTTATGAAACTTCCTTTTGAATTAAGTAGATTTTTCTGAGCCCATTGTCAGATATTTGTTCTTGTTTTAAGCATAAACTCAATTTATTAAATGCATCTTGATTTAAGAATCTTTTGACAATTGTATTGAGGAAGAACATCACTTTTGTGCAGTGTGTGATCAGAAGGTACAGTAAAAGTTATGTGCATATTCTATTGGTTGAGAGTATAATATTTTGTTGTATTTTCAAACTCTAAAGTTTTGCTAACACAACTCATTATTTTTCTCCCTAGACATTCACACTTAGAGAACATATTGACGTATTGAGTTCTCTTCAATATATTTCTTACATTTCCTTTACTTGCTCTTAACATTTTCTTGAAAAAGTTTTAAATTTACCTTCGTAAAACCTGCAGAAACCCTGATTTTAGAAATGAACAAATTGTTATGGATGGTCTGAACTGACTAAACAGACTACAAACTTAACCAGCCAGAGGGCCTCATATTAGGTTTAAATAAATACTTTGTTTAATGTTGATATTATTTAATAATTTATATATACATAGTAATTTGCATATTACATGGTGTGATGGTCAATGCAAAAATAACCTCCAACCAGGTTATTTAGATGGATTTTATTTATTTATTTACCATGCTACACAACATGTTTATATATATATATATATATATATATATATACATGTTAATGCTTTGGCAACATTGTGATACACAGTCATGCTCAAATTTATTTATTTATTTATTTATTACATTTATTTGAAATGTGTGTGTGTATGTATATATATATATATATATATATATGTATATGTGTGTATATATATATATATATATATATATATATATATATATATATATATATATATATATATATATATATATATATATATATATATATCTGTTATGCACTCTTATGATTATGAATTCTGTGACTGACCAATGAAGAATTATGGTGGCTAAATATTAAATTAAGATTCATTTGTTGCCATTAATTAATGTATTAAATATCATGAAGTAACTTTTTAGCATTTATCAAACTGGGTTCATGTTAATTTATAAATAAATATACTATTGCTCATTGTAATTCTTGTTTGTTCTAACTAATGTTCATTTATACAACTTGAAATGTTAAAAATCTATTAGTATACGGTATGTAGAAATGAACGTCAACCAAGATAAGTATGTGAATGCTGTAAAATTGTTGTTTTTATTACTATAATATTGAATATTGCTGGTTTCAAGTGTGTTTGTGTTTCAGATGAAGACACTGAAGGCTGAACTGGAGGTGGTGCGTAATAACATATCTGTGATGTCAGACATGATGAGTCAGATGGAGCCTGGAAGTCTCGAGCCGACGGACACAGAGCTACTACAGGTTGGAATCAGACACGGACACAAACACACACACCCTTTACTTTCTCCTGCATGTACACACTCATCCTGCAGTGTATAAATGTGAAGGGCTGTTGCTGTTTCTCTACTCTCTCTGGCGGTCAGTAGCAGCTGTACTCCATGAGCAAGGACATGCAGGGCCGGATGGTGGAGCTCATACCCCGACTGACCGAGGAGAAGCTCATAGAGCAGTTACTCACTGCCAATGATGACATTAACACCACGTTTGCACAATATCACAGGTTAGAGGCATGATGTTTGAGAATGTTCCGTGAATATTTAATGTGTAAACTTTCATCTCATGCACATGGAGACCTGCAAGGTTTAAAAAAATAAGTGGTGAATAAGTATCTGACTGATGATAGATGGTCCAAACGGTCCTTTTAAAAGGTCTTTCTTTATTATATTAAAAATAGTTAAAATACACATCAATTGTTTAGGTTAACAATTCCATCATGAAGTAAAAAAAAATTTCTTTGCATGTCTGACAGAATCTCACACACTATAAACACAAATTGCATACTACTTTATCTTAGTTAGAAATAGTACGAATAGTATGCTATATCTAACCAAAATGTGTGTGCACATCCCCTATTACCAAGACATTTGACCTCCTGACCTCAGGCACTGTTTATCTGCCAGTGTACTGCCACCCAGTGGACATTGAATACATTGCATGAAAAAATGGCAACACTTTACAATATGGTCTCATTTGTTAGCATTAGCTAATGCATTGACTAACAGTGAACAGTATATTATTACAGCATTCATTAGCCTTTGTTAATGTTAGATAATACAAATGTTCACGTTTAACTTTTGATCTTAGATTGTATTAGTAATTAGAGTAATATTAATAAATGCTGCAGAAGTATTGTTAATTTTTAGTTCATTTTCACTAATGTAGTTAACTAATGAAACCTTATTGTGAAGTGTAAACCATTAAAACTATTAAAAGCTTTTTTGTTCATTGAAATAAATCTGATCAAATAAAATAGAAATGTTAGATGGAAAAAAAGTTGACTCGGCAACTAACTGAAATAAGTTTAATAAGTTGAAGCACTAAAAATACTAACTAGAGATGAATAAAAACTGTTATAAAAATAAATTAAACCTAAATAGTAATATAAAAAAAATATTTTAAAAAATGACAAAAGCACATAACAAAATTCAATAAATAAATAAATTGAGACCTGAAAACATACAATGAAAGTTCATTCAGATTAATGTTCCTGAAATGTTCCAATTTTCCTAGATGATCCTAATTAATATTGGAAATTATGGGAATTATGAAATGTCATATATATATTTAGAATGACAGGGTTCCCACAATCATGGAAAACGTAGGCCTATCAGAGAATATTATTTTTTTAAGTATTTATCAGAATTTTTTAACAAAAATTAAAAGAATGAATTATTAAAATCCTCAACATAGAGTTGATTTATAGTATTCTGTAAATATATTACTAATCCTTTTTTTAAAAATGTAAAAATCCTGTTTAAAAATCCTTGTAAACTAAAGCATGATCGACTGTGGAACTCATGAAAATTCATTCGCTATTCACAATTTAATAACTTTTCAACTTAATCTCATCAGTGTTACCCAACTTCTTATTTTTTTCAGATTTGAAAGACATCTCAACCGACAGAGCAGTGCACAGTCTGTAAGAATTTATAAATGTAATATTAAATATTGCTGGTTTCCTCTATAGATAGATTCCTTACTTGATTTATTGTTATATTTCAGAATCCAGCTTATGCAAACCTCATTGACTTGGGTGCTCCCAACCAGTCAAAGGCAGCAAATGGTGCTCACAGTCCAGTCAGCCAATCAACAGTGACCACGCTATCCAATCAGATGGCAGGATTGAGTAAGTGCCAATTTTGTTTATATTTATATTTTGTTCACATTTTATTCTCAATCTTCAGTTAATAATGCATCATTTTGTTGCATGATTTGCTACAGGCACAAAAGCAGATGCGCCAAAACTAAATAAAAGCAGCTCATTACAAAAAAGGTAAGAATTAAAGCAGTTTATATGTATAATTTAAGTCTCATTTTATAAAACAGCATTACAAACTAGAGCTGTGAGCAAATGTTTGTGAAGTTTTTAGGAAGTGAAGTTATTGGCAATAAAGTGAACTTGATTGTTTAAATTGATTGCCCATATTATGCTATTTTAAAAGTTCCTAACTTTGTTTTGGAGGTCTCCTACAATAGATTTACATTTATCCAAGGTCAAAAAACACTTTAATTTTCTCATAATATACATTGCAGCATCACCTCTTTTCTCACAATGTCTGAAACGATTGGATAAAGGATTCAATCTCTCTCTAAATCCCTCCTCTCTGAGAGTTACTCTGCTCTGATTGGTCAGATCTGTCTGTTGTGATTGGTCTACTCTGCTCTGATTGGTCAGACGGCCCAGTCTGTTGTGGTTTGGTCTATCGCTTACAGCGCATGTCGGACCAAATGGCCATTACCATATTTTAATTTCATCTCTGGAGGCTTCCTCAGCACTGGATACACAGTGATTATACTATATTATAGTGGGATTATTATACTAAAGTAGGATTATACTATAAAACTATAGTTTTAAAAAGGATTTTTTTTTTATATATTTGTAATATATTGATATTGAAGGGGTTATTTTTATTCATGTTTTGTATAATTATGATTATTGATTGTCATGTAGTGTGTTGTCGAGAGGCTTGAGAGAAGCTTAGGAAGGCTCAGTACAAAGGAGTGGTTTTCAAAATGCCAGTTGTGGTTTAAATGTGCAGTCCACAAAGTACAAAAAAAGTAACCCAACAAAAAAAACCTTAAAGGTATAGTGGAGGATCTTTCCAAATTTTAAATAAGACCCGCCCTCTCCACTTTTTGAAAAGTTTGATTGATTCACCAGAATGATTGACAATTAGGAGGACCAATAGTTTAGACTACCCAATAGTTTAAACTTGCCTTGCCTTGCCTTGCCTTACCCACCAGGAAGTAAAACATCCTCCGCTATACCTTTAATGCAACAGATACTGGTGCTAAAAACAAAAGAAAAAATGCTGTGAGCAGCAAAACTGGCACTAAACAATGCCTAGTGGCACATCCACAACATATCGGTATGTCTGACCTCAGACAGGTTCAAACGTTTGAACATTCAACAGGTTTTATCGTAGTTTTTGTCCAACTCCATTGACTTGTATTGGATGAAAAACTACGATAAAACCTGTTGGAAAGCATCTTTTGCAGCGATTTTTGTGTGAGCATATCAGTGAACACCCCTGACCACTCGGTGAGTTTCACGTCTTTGTAAACGAAAGTTTAATGCGTTTTAGGAAGGATTGTTCCAGTGCACCACCTATGCAACCATTGTGGAGGTGGGGGGGGGGGTGCTACCACAGAAACCGAAAATTCTCGGGCCAGCAGCATTTGTCCAAATTTCAATCTTAACCATTGTATTTCATCAGAAACGATCTGAAAACAGGGCTTTAAGTGTAAAATACCGAACTTGTCCTTTAAATATACAGGTTTCCCGCCAAACACTAGTGGGACAAACCATTGTCACGGGGTGGAACCTTTCCCCGTGACACTCAACACTCAATTACACAGCAAAACATTGGCGCCTAAATAATCAAGAACTCATTTGTGACATGCAATAATCATAATACAAACATGCATAACATACACACACACATTCAAACATTTAACACCTCATTGCACTTATGTCTCTTTCCCTCTTAACAAAATGGTACTTTCTGGCTAGCACTAGGCTGGCACTCTAGTGATGATGTCATTAACCTAGTTCATCATCATTGGTCCTATGTGTTTTTTTGTTTTTTTTTGTCTTTTTAGTTATTCACTGTACAGCACTTTGGTCAGTTTTATGCTGTGTGTAAATGTGCTTTATAAATTAAATTTACTTACTCACTTACTTGCTAGATTTTTATTAGAAATAAAGTATATGTTTGTAAAATAGCCTGGAAATAATATGAGCAAAACCAGGAAACATTAGCCAAGTTGTATATCCTTGTTTGACACATAAAAATTAGTCCAGGCGTTTTAAGCCAAAATGGGGGTCAACCGTGAACAAATTGTGTTTTTGTGAACCGTTCAGCCTGTCGGGGTTGTTATTCGCTATAACAACCGCCTCGCCATACATTATCCCTTACTTAAGATATGGATATATGGATTATTGTAGGCATTACACTGCCATGTATGTAATTCAAGTCGATTAATCTCAAGACAGCTAACAAGTTATTTGCTGCTGCTAGCCGTGTTAGCTATCTAATGAAACTATTCGCTAATCCTAAACTTGACATCGTTTCACCAAAAATAGTCGTACAACAGCTCAACACACATCCAGATGTTCCCAATAAATTGTAGTTGATCACCAGGTATGTTTTATTAATGCATATTAATGAATAATCCATGTAGGAAAAACAAAAGGAAATTTTTCTTACCTGAGGGACAGTTGATAGTTGAGAGTTGACAGTTGAGTGGACCTTGAATTAATGACTGACTGAATCTCTGAATGTTTTAAAAACGCTGTACCCAATGTTTAGATCTGTTGTGGTATTTATGCAAATTAGCACATCTGTAATTAGATTATGCACCGTTTGTCCATGTTAACAAACAATTAAAAAAAACTTGTAATACATTTTTTGTTTGTCTTGATATAAGTAATCAACTCAGTAATTTTCATGGTGATATCTAAAGGTTAATTTTTTTTACCCTATTCATGTGAGAAAAAGAATGAATAGGCGTGAATAGGCTATATTTGGGTCTTTTTCGGAACTTTCCCCTAATGGGATTCTTCTGGGCTTTTTTTTTTCCTTACTCAGAACATATTGAGGATACAAAATCAGTTGAGTTTGATTCTATTGCAATTTGTTCACCCTTTTTTCCTAAAACGCCTGGACTAAATAGACTAGTGGGTAGTGTGTCACCATTAAAACGAAAGTGACTGTGAAAAGATGAATAATTGTAGCAAGAGTTTGAAGGTAAGCCAAAAAGAAAGGGAGGAAAGCACTTGTGAATATGAGCCAAAAAATTAAAGGGAGGAGAGAACACCTGTGAATGAGATCATTGGTTATGGACGGTATAAAAGTGGAAGCTGCGACCGGGATTGTTAGATGTTCTGCAGGAACCTCGGCTTTATTGTCTTGACCAATACGTTTTGGCATCTGAAACTCCCTGACTTGAGGGATTTTATTTTTTAATTTTTTAAAGAGAGAAGACTTTCGACGACATGATATGAAAGGTAATGATGGCGTCTGTATTACCGTATCAATTCCAGCACGAGTCCTCGTCCTTCGGAAATGTGTGCAAAGTGGATTTCCTTTCGCTGCGCTGCTCAGAAAACGGCATCTTTGGCATTTCGACAACACAAACCAAACTCTTCCAGGCCTCAGCTACAACATCAGTGTTTGCGGGTCGAAGTAGACGTTGTTCGCATGCAGCTAGGGCTCCTGGGTATCGTTTGAATTTGAACGATTCCGATTCCTATTTCGATTCTGCTTACCGATTCCGATTCTTATTGATTCCTAATTTAGATTCCAATAAGTCACAAAAAAACAACAACAAAAAAAACATCTTGGATCTCATTCACAGTTAGTCTTATTGCAAAACATTTAGCTGCTGGGAATTTTGTTACATTTAATTATAGCTGAATACCATGAACAAAAATCAACAGGCTAAAAGAACCCTTGCACAAGGAACGTTTGCCTGTGGTTTGAAAATACCAAAGAAAAACAACTAGCCTAACTAATATAAATCTAAAGTATTATTAAAGGCAATAAACACTCAGTCATTAAAAAAGAACAAATACAAAATCGCAAAACAAATTGATACAACTGAACGAAGATACGATTGAAATCGTATAAGATTTGTAGGTGTTCAGAAACTGTAATCAGATGTAAAATAACACTGCACTTAATAAATAAAATATACATTACAAATATAGTTACAAAAGTTATTCAGTCAAGAACGAGTTAATTTTCTCTGTGTCTTTTGTTGTTTGATTAGTTTTATTAAAGAGACGGCAGCTGCTGTCACTTTAAGAGTTGTCCAATATCATGCCTGAAGCACGTCTTGCGATTGAATGTTTTAAAATCACATTAAAATCACATTTTTATGTGAGCGTGCTTTGGATGTGTTAAAGAAAAGTCATATTGAAATGCTCACAATGGAATCTATAAGAGGAATCGAAATTTTAATTTTATAACAAGTATCCGATTCCTGACCTCAAGTATTCGATTCCCGGCCCTACATGCAGCCAGTGAAGACCATAGACTGGCATTATGCAAATTTGTTACAAACCTACGTAGGTTCATGCAGGAAGTCGAACGGTCGGTGAGAAAGTCGGTTCCAAATCGGTCCTTTCTTTTGGGGGACAATAACTTGATTGACATGCACTTTGATCTGTGTGACTTTGCAGACCTTTCACATTCACACACAGCTACATTACACACTACATGAAAGGTAAAATCCATAAAAGCATAATAGGGGGGCGCTTTAAATAAAGAGTGTGTTGTATGGAAAGTTTCTGTAGCTCATTTTGCATGATTTGAGGTATTGATTTTTGTTATGTCCAAAGCGATTTACTATTGTGATTTATTGATAGTCCAGAAAGCTGTGCAGCTCTCGAGGGACCGGCAGCCACACAAAGAGAGCGACACGACACTGGAGCGGTAAGTGTCTTTGAATTATTAAATCCTACAGAAAGGATATCATGTTTGAAATGGTGTTCAAATAGCACCTCTTTGTATTATGAGAGAGCAGCATTCATTAATGTATGTGAGAGCAGTCAAGGATGTTCCTGTGGTTGTTTTCACCTTTCATTGGATGCCACGATATGTGTCCATCACTTAAAACGGTTGTCTGTCTATGTTAAGGATGAAAGCCTAGACTCCACCTCCCTCGGCAGCTCACCTCAGTTTCACTGGATGCTTGAAAAGGGAATGGTGGGTCTGATTGGCTGATGAGACGGACAGTCAGTGCAGTGTGTGACGTGATGTTGGTTGAGCTTGTGTACCTGTTGCTCTGGGCTCGTTTTTTTTCTTTTTCTTTCGGCATGTCAAAGTTTTTTTTCTCCTTCGGTGAACGACAAGTGTCTGCTGTCTTGCTTTTGTGTCGCCTGCATGTTTTGAGCTTCATTATCTTTATTTGCTGAAGGTTCTGTGGGACTTTTTGGTGTTTAGTTGATTCTGTCCCTCATGCCTGGATCCTGACAGATACATTTATCCATACCTTTTATTTTTGGTGTTCCCATTTCAAACCAACTTATTTCCCATTCTCAGGACTGAAACATACCGATTTCTCTTTTATACTTTAGTAGTATAAAGCTTGTTTGAGATGGGTGTGGTTTGGAACTGATAGTTGTACTTTATTATGCTAAAGTGAATTAATTCATATTTTTTTCTTCTGCTGTCAGATCCCTGTCAATCAGAGTGAAGTGATGGATGACATTGAACAATGGCTTGACGTGGATGATGTGAGTGAAACGTTCCTCTTAGAATGGGAATTGAAAGATATATAACAGTTGTAATTCTAAGTCCAATTCCACTTAACAATTGTATGTTAAGAGAGAGAGAGAGAGAGAGGCTATATATGTATGTATGTATATACGTGTATATATGAGTATGTATATACACTACCGTTCAAAAGTTTAGGGTCAGTAAGATTTTTATTGTTTTTAAAAGTAGTATCTTCTGCTCACCAAGGCTGCATTTATTTGATTAAAAATACAAACAAAAACAGTAATATTGTGAAATATTATTCCAATTTAAAACAGCTGTTTTCTATGTGAATATACAGTAAAGTGTAATTTATTCCTGTGATCAAAGCTGCATTTTCAGCATCATTACTCCAGTCTTCAGTGTCACATGATCCTTCAGAAATCATACTGATATGATGAGTTGATGCTCAAGAAACATTTCTGATTATTATCAATGTTGAAAACAGTTATTTACATTTTTATTTCATGATGCTATGATGAATAGAAAGTTCAAAAGAACAGCATTTATCTGAAATCTAAAGCTTTTGTAACATTAAACACTATCGTTCAAATGTTTGGGGTCAGTAAGAATTTTAATTTTATTTTTGGGGGAAATAAATAAAATAAATCAATACTTTTATTCATCAAGGATGAGTTAAACTGATCAAAAGTTACAGTAAAGACATTTATAATGTTAGAAAATATTCTATTTTAAATAAATGCTGTTCTTTTGAACTTTCTATTCATCAAATAATCGTGAAAACAAATGTGTACACAACTGTTTTCAACATTGATAATAATAATGAATGTTTCTTGAGCATCAAATCATCATATTAGAATGACTTCTGAAGGATCATGTGACACTGAAGACTGGAGTAATGATGCTGAAAATTCAGCTTTGATCACAGGAATAAATTACCGTTTAAAATATATTAAAATAGAAAACAGTTATTTTAAATTGTCATAATATTTCACAATTTTACAGTGTTTTTTTTTTATAAAATAAATGCAGCCTTGGTGAGCAGAAGATACTTCTTTTAAAAACATAAAAAAAATCTTACTGACCCCACACTTTTGAACGGTAGTGTATTTATATATATGTATGTGTATATATATATACAGTCGTGCTCAGAATTAATCATACCCCTGGTAAATATGATAAAAAATGGCTGTAAAAAATAAATCTGCATCGTTTATTCTTTTGATCTTTCATTAAAAAAATTGGCAAAAATCTAACCTTTCATTGAAGTAAAAGAATTGAAAGTGGGGGGAAATCACATTATGAAATAAATGTTTTTCTCCAAAACACGTTGGCCATAATTTTTTATGAGTAAAATATCTCTGAAGTATATTCCCATTAATATTTACCTTTTTTAGCACATCAGGGTGACTAGGAACATGAAATTGTCTAGCTATGACTTCTTGATTCACAGGAGTTTAAATATGAGGAAACACAAAGGCCAGATTCCCTGAATCATCCATCATAATGAGTAAAACCAAAGAATATAGTTTTGATTTGCAGCAAAAGATTGTTGAGTGTCACAAAATAGAAAGTGGCTGTAAGACAATAGCTAAAGCATTGAAAATCCCCATTTTGACCATCAGGGCAATAATTAAGAAGTTCCAATAAACTAAAGATGTTACGAATATGCCAGGAATAGGACGTGTGTCTATATTGTCTTAATGGACGGTGAGGATGAAAGTTTGAGTGGCCAAAGACTCTCCAAGGATCACAGATGGAGAATTGCAGAGATTAGTTGAGTCTTTGGGGTCAGAAAGCCGATTTAAAAAAAAATCAAACAACCCCTACATCCCCACATGTTGTTTGGGAGGGTTTCAAGAAAAATGCTCCTCGCTCCTCCAAAAACAAACTCCAGCATATTCAGTGGTCAGACACGACTGGGACTTCAAACGGCACAGTGTTCTGTGGTCAGATGAAACTAAAAAAAATGAGCTTTTTGGCAGCAAACACACTAGATGGGTTTGTTGCACACAAGGATAAAAAGTACCCCATGTGTACAATTGAATATACCGCTGGATCTTTAATGTTGTGGGCCTATTTTTCTGCTGGAGGTCCTGGACTTCTTATTCAGATACATGGCATTGTGGATTCTATCAAATATCAACAGATAAAAAATCTAAACCTGACGCCTTCTGCTAGAAATCTTATAATGGGCCGTGGTTGGGTCTTCCATCAGGACAACGATCCAAAACAAACATCAAAATCAACACAAAAATGTGTTACGGAGCACAAAATGAAGCTTCTGCCATGACCGTCCCAGTTCCCTGACCTGATGAGTGGAGTGAACTGAAGAGAAGAAGCACCAACATGGATCTGGGAATCTGGAGGATCTGGAGAGATTCTGTATGGAGGAATGGTCTCTGATCTCTTGTCAGGTGTTCTCCAAACTCATCAGGCATTATAGGAGAAGACTCAGAGCTGTTATCTTGGCAAAAGGAGGTTGCAAGAAGGTATTTAATAAAAGGGTATGAATAATTGTGGCCAATGTGTTTTGGGAGAAAAAAAATTTTTTCATAATGTGATTTCCCCCCCACTTTCAATTCTTTTACTTCAATGAAATGTTAGGATTTTGCCAATTTTTTTAATGAAAAATCAAAAGGATAAACGATGCAGATTTATTTTTTACAGCCATTTTTGATCATATTTACCAGGGGTATGATTAATTCTGAGCACGACTGTATGTATATACTGTATGTGTGTGTGTGTATATGTAGTCATGTTTAAAAACAACATTTGAAATATCAAAATTATTTTATAAACTTACTGTTCAAAGGTTTGGAGTCAGTAAGATTTTTTTTATTTTGAAAGAAATTAATACTTTTATTTGGCAATATGCATTAAATTGATCAAAAATGACAGTAAAGACATTTATAATGTTACAAAAGATTTCTATTTCAAATAAATGCTGTTCTTTTGAATATGCTATTAATCAAAGACTTGAAGGAAAAAAAAAAGGTTTATAATTTAAAGATTTGTGAATGTCACGAAATATTGAAGAAATTGAAATCTTAAAACACTGATTATTGTTTACTGTATTGAAATCTGTATTTCATAAGTATATTTTTGTGTTGCAGGAAGACGACTCAGAGGGAGTGACTAGTGAAGGTACTCTTCTTTTTGAATGCTTATGAAATAATATGGCTAATATGATGATGCTTTCAGCTACAAATAAGACTAGTACTATTATTGAATCAATATCCCGTATACTATAAGCAGGACGTAATGCATTTTGCCACATTTAAATTAGCGCAAAATTAATGAATGTGTAAAAAAAATAAACATCAGTCCATCTGGGCCATATGCCAAGATTACATTTGCATGTTCGCTCATCTTTTCTTCTGCATGCTAGGTTATATCAGTGGCCAGCCTTTACTGTCCCCCCCCAACCCCCCCCAACCCCAACCCCAACCCCGCTCTGTCTTGTATGATCCAGTCTTCCTCTTGTCAGTTTCATTCTGTGTCATGTCTGACCTGCCGAATGTCCTTTAGTCACCTACACACCTACACATACTCGTGATCTTTACTTCCTATTTAACGGAAGTCTGTGGCATTGTTGTTTCTATTGCTTGTGGTTGTTTCTATTGCTCTGAACATCTTCTGCCCTCTTGTGAACTTTTGGTGGTAATCTGAAAACGCTTAGCTCTGTGATTCATCATTACCACACTTGCTGGTACTTTCCAAAACCCAGCATATAAGCTATTAGACTTCATAAATGCATTTCTTCATATTTCTTCAATTTCTGTCTATATATGGCATTCCTTATTGTCTCAAGTCCGGTTTAAATCTAGGCAAGCATCATTTCTTACAACAGACGTGTGAGAGAGATCATTTCAGTGACTCATCTCTTTCTCACCCTCAGAGTTCGATAAGTTTCTAGCGGAGAGAGCGAAAGCAGCTGAACGTCTTCCTTCAGTAAAAGCGTCGCCCCACGACCCCGGCCGTTCACAGCTGTAGCTCTGGATTGGATTCACATCTCTACATAAAACATTTGTATTTCAGTTAATAACCATGTGCTTACTTTTCGGTTTGTGTATAGTATTTTGGGTTTATTTCTAACCATGTCAGGAACCTAACTTTAGGCGCGGGTTATGTGGATGTTTCACATTACACTAATTTTGATTTTGCAGATGCCATCTTATGAAATGTTTTTTTTTTTATAACTAAACACTAATTTCTTCAGTACAGTCATTTCAGTTGTAGAGGTAAAAATCTTGGTGACATGAAGAACTTTATTAAAGATCTTGATCGTTGTGTGTATAGACAATGTATTATATTAGACTGTTTTAAAGGAAGTGGCTCTTACAGAGAAAAATGGAAGTTTGTAGGTTACGTTTCTTTCTTACAATAATTGTGGTTTCTGTCTGCAGGCTGCTCTATGTCTCTGGAGAAGGGGTGGCGAACGTCAGTTCTGGAGAGTTTTGCTCTAACCCTGATAAAACTCACATGCCTTTAGATTTCTGGTAACTTCAGACCTTGATGAGCTTGTTCAGGTGTGTTTGATTTGGGTTGAACAAAACTCTGCAGGACTGTGGCTCTCCAAGACCTACGTTCGCCACCCTTGCTCTAGTATGTGAGCTATTAGTGTTTGTAATCTATGTACAACATTAAACAGCTCATATTAGGGGTTATGTTCAAATATATTTAATAAAATTAAGGTTATTACAAGTCACCTTTATCTTTTTGTGTGTATAGTTATTTTGTTTAAACCTGAATAGTATTATTCTATTAGTGAAACAATGCAGTGATGATATTCTGTCTCTTCAGCATGTCTGATGAGTCTTCAGCGTTTTCACAGTACCCGCCGCCTGTGTATTTGTACGCAGTGCAGAATGACTCCACGTGTTTTGCAAACATAACCTGAGGCAAAGCCTGTTAGAAAAGATTTGCATGTGCTGCTCGACCTCTAGTGCAATATAAATGAAAGCCGCAAAATTCATTCGGATCATTTTACTTTATTGTTCAAAACATGCAACACATTCAGCCTGCAAAATAATACAAATAATAGTAATAAAAATAAAATAAAAACACCAAACCACACAATGCAAGACTTTAAAGCCAACTTCTTAAATGATATCACAGTATTTCATTCATGCATTTCTTTTTGGAAAATAAATAGTGATATTTTATTTACCCAAATAATTAGCAACTTCATAATATATATATTTTTTATATACATTTTTTTATTGAAGGAAGAACAAAGTGATGTATCATATACATAAAGAGTTTAACAATACTCCTTGTTTTTACAATTTTTCCCCTTACACAACCCACTGAACAGAAAAAAAAAATAAGAAAAAAAATAATAATAATACAATATCTAAACAATGTAGCAACTTCATAATATAAGACATTTCCTTGTTGTAAATAAAAGTCCTTTAACTAGTAGTCATGTTAGTTTTCTGTCTAAATAAATAGTAGCAAAAGAAGGCACAATGAAGCTTAGGTTAGAGTGCATGTGAAGGATAAGCGCTAATAGATCTAAACCAATGGCAGAGAGGACAGACTTCAGTCAGCCATTATTCATACTGTAAAGTTGAGTTTCACAACATGACTCAACATTGTCACATTTTGGAGTTGAATCCAACAAAACTCGTTACCCGTCATCACTGTTAGCGACCAGACATGCAGTGTTACTCATTTGATGTATAACAGCTTTGTTACTAACTTTCAGTGCAGGCACTTCATGTCAGGACAAACACTAACCCGCAAGCCTTCTTTAAATGCATGAGTAACGAGAGCAAGTGATTGTTGAAACACTCTTGAGGAAATCATATTATTATATATATTACTAGAGACAACTTCAGTTGTTTAGGGAATTCACCTAAACTAGAGGCATTATTTTAGATCTCAAGTTTCAGAAGATAGATATTTCCACATCCTGAGACAGAATGTGAACCGTCATGCTTTGAGTGACTACCCTCTGCTTAAATGGACAGTTCAGCCAAAATTATGTCTCATACTCAACCTGCATGTCATTACAAACCTGTATGACTTTCTTCTGTATTAACATAAAAGATATTTTGAGAAACATTAACTCTTCCTCTGTTTTGACATTTCAAATCAGGCACATGTTTGGTAAAAACCTTGTTTGGTGACTTGCGTACAACAAATTTTTTTTTTTTTTGTCCATACAGTGAAAGTGAATGTTAACCGAAATGGTTAACTATTTAAATGTTCCACACACACAAAAAAAAAAAGGGTAAATGACAGAATTATCCCTTTAAGAGATTCACGTGGAGAATGTTTATTATTCTAAATGGGGGAATGTGTACATGCAGGGAATGATTTGCATAAAACATCTCCATAAGGGTTTTTGCTCAAGCTCGCTCTCTAGGGCTCTTTATACACCTGGTATTAAGATGCGTTTTGGTCGATCGGATAACAAGTGGACGACACTAAATAAGGTGTCCACATTCAACCACTTCCAGAGGTAGTCGAAAACGCATTTGGCCTGATTGTTTTCGCAGTGTAAACGCTCGTGTGGTCGAACAGCCACAAAAGACCGGCTCCTCTCCACCTACTGGCCTAATGCGTAAACATTATGGGAAGCACACTAGCCGGACGGGATTTTAACTGTCAGACCCAAATTTGGTTTGAAGATGAAAAACGTACAAAAGAATGTTCTCTCACCATTCCTGATTTCTAACACACACACACAGCGTTCGGTGTGGTCTTGCGGCTGTCAGAGCAGAAACGAAAACCGTTGCTCTCCATGTTTTTCCGTCATCTCCGGTTGTGTTCGTATGTAAATTACATGAGCTTATTTTTGTCAATTAGACCGACGGTTTTTATCATTATAGGGTGGTTGTGTACAAACACTGTCAACACATTTATGCTCAAACCTTTTGCATAATAGGTGCCCTTTAATACCAGGTGTAAACAGGGCCTAGAGGAGAATTCTCACCTGAGAGAGCACACAAAGCAAGATATCGGAGTGATTTCAGCTGGTGCACGTTTTCTAATTCAAGTTGAGCAGCTGTCGATCTAATGCCAACTTGCATTGACCTAAACCAACTTAGGTCTGTTTTGTACACTAGATCAAACAAAAAGTGAGGATTGTGCTGTCCTGAGGGTCGAAGTGAAAGGTCAGTCACTGAAAATGGTGCACTCCTGAGTGCACAGTAGTAATAAAGTTCCTTGACCAGTACACATCACATTCTGTCAGTATGTCGGTGGGACGGACATGTCGAGCAGATTTGAGGGGAAGTAGATCCATCTTCTGAGTCTTTAAACTTGGCTTCAAATGTTCGTCCGAGAAATCTGCAGTTTTACTGGTCATCAATTCATCAAAAATGATCATCTATATAGAAAAGAGGTGAAGAGATCATGAGCAATAAGAACATGGGCATTAAGACCCATTCAATCCAAGAACGATAACCGTACCATTTTACAATAAGGTCTCATTTGATAACATTAGTAAATGCATTAACTAACATGAACAATATATTTTACAGCATTTGTTAACAGTGCATTAATTACTGTAAACAGATACCAATTTTGATCTTAATGTATTAGTAAATCTTGAGATTAACATTAACCAAGATTGATAAATGATGTGGCGTATTGTTCATCTGAAGCCTTACTGTAAAATGTTACAAAGATGACTATAAAAGATAAATATATTAGCGTCCACGCCAACAAACAATAACATTGTTTATTATAAGCGATTATATAGCCTAATACAATTAATGCAACATACTTCAATATAATTATCATCGTGTTAGGATGAAATATAACTTCTTAACACGATTATACAGCCGTCCAGAGCAAGTGCTTTTTGCGTACGTGTGGTTTCAATTTCTCCTATATTTTCCCCTAAATTGAAAATACATTACATAGAAATGTTTGGTGAATCGTGATTTGTTCTTAAAATCGTTTGTATGCATGCTTAGGGAACGAGACCCTATATATTTATAGTGATCATTCTTGGTGTGAATGGACCTTTAGTTACATTATTAATAGTTTATTAATGGATTATTTATAAATTACTGCAATACTGTATTTGTTTGGAGGTTTGGCCTGTTGTATTTGCACTGAATAATAGCAAATTAAACTTGCCAACAAGATTTTTGGCAAAAATGTTAATTGAAATTTTTATTTTATTTTGTCTACACTACAACAAAGACAAAAATTACATAACTAACTAAAATATTTGAATTCAAACACTGCTGATGAAAACCCAACCACATTATTAATAAAGCACTAAAAATGTTTTTACTTTAATTAGTAATCTCAAGTATGATGTTAATCATAAACATCCTACATAAATTTAATCTACTATGGCCATGCATAACCAGGGTCAGAAATCAAAGGGGATTTGGGGGGGAAAAAATACCCCCAAATTCAAGGCATTATATTTATATTTGCTCACATTGAATTAGATTTCTTTTTACACGTTTTTTGCAGCATTGAGCATTTCTGTTGAGCTTACAAATGCAATGGCCAATCACAGGCTTTAGGCACCGCTAAAAACAGTTTGGTTCGGTGCACACGATCACTGACTGAATTCCGCACCCTCAACAAAGTGCTGATTTTGCAGTGTAGACAATTTCAGTGATTATAATAAATTATTCCCAGTTTGAATAACCGTTTTGTTTTTCCAAGGTACTAAAGAAATACATGTGAAGTCTTGCATTTTCTTATGCGGAAACGGCAATAAACTAATTCAGAATTTTTTTTTTCAAACTTTAACGTTAACGCATGCGATAAACTAGTGTTGTCAAAGTACCGGTACTTCGGTACCAAGTCGGTACTGAAAATGTGATGATACCAGCATTTCTGTAGTACTGGGTATATTCGGTACCCACTAGTAGGCAGCTGCTTTAAGTCGCTTCGTGTTTTTTCTAAGCGCGGGGCTCCAGAATAACTTTTTTGCTTGGAGCACTGTCTGTAGCCGATATATACCACGATATATATAGTGTCTGTGTATATTAAACTGCAAAAAGACTATTTAAATATTAACCCTGCATGTTCTGCTTGTCTCTGTGTGAATGAATGGCACAGACGTGCGGTTTCATTTACCTCACACACACACACACACTGAAGCACGAGTGACGCTCGCGCTGTTTTCAGTCTCTGCTGCCTCACGATGATGACATGATGAAAATCATCTCCAGAGCCACATTTCACCGTTTAATTTGAGACAAAACTATCATCATATCATACACACACACAGAAACACAAAGGTATTCGCGGCAACCCATCAAAATAAAAGTTCGGTTCAACTTGAAGAAATCGACAGAAATAATTATATTAGGCTTCTGTACAGTAGATTTAGCTACGTCTCCATGGGATTTTTTATAAGCAATATTTTACGTTTAAACAGCATGTAGCCTTTAATGCTTATATGTATTATTTACTTATGATTACCGTCATAAATAAAGTAATTGAATTTAATTAAATATTTTTTTCAAATAGTTAAACAAAATAGAAAAATAGTTCCAATAGATTTTGCTGTGGTGCCGAAATTGGTACAGAGAACTGTAAAATCTTAATGGTATCGGTACCGACTACTGGAATTTTGGTATCGTGACATCCCTACGATAAACTTTTCCCAGTTTAACGTGTAAACAAATATTTAATGCAATTAATGCAGCATCTGTTTTTTCCGTCATTCTTTAGCTAGTGTTACAATCTATGATCACACTCTTATTCATGAAAATGCTTTTAAAAACCATTCAAGTGCATTAAGACAAGTCTTGAGAATCTCCAGTCTATGGCCTCGTTTACACTGTCAGTGAAACGTGACCCAATTCCGATTTTTTGCTCATGTGACACAGATCGGATGTGTTTTATGACCGTGTAACTAGGGGGGAAAAAATGCATGCATTCAGATATTTCGAGATCAGTTTTAGGCCTCATTCATATGTGGAAATAAATCAGATGTGTGCCAATGCAACTCATGTAAACAGGCAGATCGGATTTTCTGAGGCATTAGGCAACGTCTTCGCGGTTTAATGATGAGAACAACCCGATGCGCATCTGCAAAGGGACGGATGGCCCGACGAAACGTTGTGTCGTCATAGGAGAGGAATGTGGACAAACGTTGACAACATATCAAAGGTTGGCTTGCTCATCCTAAATGACCCACTGCTCCTCGTTAAATCCCACCACAATATGCTCCCACCAGTCCTGAGAACTCTCTCGCACACAATAACTGTTACTGAAGCATATGCGCAATGATGATGGCCCTTTTCGTCCTCCTCCGCCTCAAAATCATGGTGATGTTAGGCGAACTTCACATAGGCTATATCACGAAGCTAGCATCAAGCATATTTCACGTTCGTCTATCTGTGCAAGAACCCCCTTTAGGAATGCACAATGTTTCAGATAGTATGGCAAGTGTAAACATGAATCGGATATGGGTCACAATTGAAAGAACGTGTAAACGGACAGTCAAAAAAAAAAAAAAAAAAAAAACGCGTGGCGTGAGCGTGGCATTTCTGTTGCGTGTCAGCTGCGTGGCGTTTGTGTGGCGTTTTCCAAGTCTTTGCACACCAGAAACGTGTCTGACGCGGCTCTGCTGCTGCTAGGTGACACATGATAAGCCTCATTGGTGATATATTTGACAGTAGTGATAAGACCCAGCAAATGTCAAAATGATTGATGGCCTTTTTGATTGACAGGTTGACCTTCCGGTATAAGGGTCAGGGATTAACCCTTGACCTTCCTACCCCTCGATCATGTGGTTTTGACAGTTAGTTTGACCTATTGACTCTCCCTATTATATTTCATAGTTTTGACAGTTAGTTTGACCTTTTAACCATGCTAGTCCTCGATCATGTAGTTTTGACAGATGGTTTTGATGAATGGTTTAATGTTTGAAGACAGTGTCAAGAAGGGTTATATAGGATGTGTGTCACAGGATCCCCCTCCCACCCTCCGCATTCCTGAGCAGGGAGATAAAGGTAAGACACTTTATTTCTCGTGTTGAATACCACATAAAAACGTTAACTTATTCCCATTTGCATGTAGCTAGCTTCCACGTAGTTTAAGAGTTAGCCTGAACTCCAATAGCTACACTAAAGTTTGCGTCTCATATTTTAACAACAAAAATACAACTTGCACCATCTTATTTATCGGATTTACTCCACCCTTATATTCCTAACCGAGAACTGAGATCAGGAAACAAATTCCTCCTTCGTATTCCGAAAACTCGCTTGAAAAAGAGGGGAAATAGAGCTTTCGAAGTGGTGGGCCCCACTCTATGGAATAATCTTCCTACTCAACTTAAAATGGCTTCCACTTTATCTGAATTTAAATCAGCGCTAAAAACATATCTGTTTGGATTAGCTTTTAATGTGTAATTTACTTGTATTTATTTTTTAATGCATCATATTTGACTGTTGATAGTGATGTTGTTGGTTCTTTATGTATCTTGTCGTGATTATTGTACAGCACTTTGGTCGGCCAAAAACCGGAAGTAAATGTGCTTTAGAAATAAACGAACTTGAACAATACTCAGCTAAAAGTTCTGTAATTAATAATGGAAGTTTGGCAGAGTAATTAATTTGATTTTAAGTTAAAAAAGGAACGCAACACAATCATACATTTCCACACAGTGCGAGTAAACTTGCTGTTTATAAATGTTTAGCTAGCTATATTAGCTTACCTACTGGCTTTGTTATCCAGAAAAAAAAAAGAAAAAAAAAACTTTAATTACAGTACTACTGTCGTACTAACAAGTCGTTAGTAAGTAATTTGTCAGTATGACCATTTAAATGTCAAGACATGTTATACGTGTATTTGGCTGTGTAATTATGGTGTTGATTTCACACTATTGTACTGCAAGAGAGAGTACAAATAAAGTGGAAAACTTTATTAAATTACAAAAAATCTATTATAGACTGACAGATATATTTAGTTGGAAGTTGGAACTTGGGTTATATTTAATCTAACAAACAAAAAAACACAAATTTTCAGTTAGCATTACTTTGCCTGTATTCTGTCTGAACAGCATCTTTTATTTAAAATTTCAGAGGTAAGAAGTAACATTTTTCTTCCCTATTTTACAAAGTGGCCATGCATCTAGCAGTGCTGGTTCATCTTCAGCTGAAGCCATCGTTCAGCCAACAGTCAAAGAGGCATTCCAGCGTCAGGCTTCAAATGGACCCTCATCTCATCGGGCCAAGGAAATCAATCATGCCATAGCATATTGTATTGCTAATAGGCATGTGCCGGTATCAAATTTTCATGCTGCGATTAATTGATTGAGCTTTTATCACGGTATACGGTATTATCACGATATTTTAATTGCCCAAGAGAAACGGATGGATTGGGGGGGGATGTAGAAAAAAAACAACTTGCATCACAATAGGTGTAATTGTAATTGTCAAAACATTTGGTAACTAAACAGAATTTTACACAATTTTCACGATTTCAATTCAATTCTTGGGATTTGATTTCAATCTTGATTCAATATTGACTCTTTGGATAAATATTAGGTAGGCTACATGGTAATTTTTCTCAAGAAAAAATATATCTCTCATAATGCTGTAAACATACAGAGAGCCCTGTCAGCTGGTATTATTAAAGGTTAAAAATTAACAAATTAAATTAAATATAATTTGGATTTCATTATAATAACAATTATGACACAAGTAAAAATATAATACAAATGTGATATAGTGCACATATTTAGCAAAATACTCCTCTCTATAGCTATTTTTTCTAGTCAACTAACGTGTTGGTCATTAAATGGCTTTCCTGAGGTAAATGTAACGTTCTGTGACATAATTGTTCACCTGCAGTTTTATTGATCTTTTCGTGGTTGAAAAACACTGATTGATCGATATTATGTATGAGACATAAATACCTTTAGGTAAGTTGTACTGTATCTTTAAATAAAAAAGTTAACTTGAACTGAGGCGTTACAGCGATCGTCACGTCACATTTACAAGCACCAAAACGGTATTTATTGTCTGAATTTCGTAATAAAATGGACAGAATCTGATAGATGAGATTTTTTTTCATATCAAAAGTAACCTGCTCTGTCTAGTCTGTCGGTGTCAGTGTCCTCTTTGCTCCGTGATTTTTCTCTGCGTGAGAAAATGGATGTGTGGCTCTAGAGCGTGTGAAAAGAGTCTCACGCTGAATGCGTAGAGATGGCAGCCCTGCTTTTAGAAGAGGGATAAATCCTTTATTTTACTGTGTATGGATAAATCGTCGGCAGCGTTCCTCCTTCCGCCATACTTCTCCATGTGAGGATTCATTACATTAGACTAGAGTGCGCCCTGCGCCGCATGCACACAGTGCTTCTTCATGTGGGGATTGTTTACATCAGAGTGCGCACGTGTTTCGCGCAGAATATACGCAGTGTTTAAGCGGTTGATGGAAAATAAGCTAATGCGCGTTCTATAAATATAAATTCTGATCTATTATTTTTCACGGTATTCTGAAGTGCCCGCGATAACAATATCGTGCATATTCATTACCGCGATTTATCGCATTACCGAATACCGGCACATGTCTAATTGCTAAGGACATGATCCCAAATTACACAGCAGCAAAACCAGGATTTCAGAAACTGATGAAGACGACAGTTCCACTTTACAAAGTTCCCTCACAGAAGTTTTTCTCTAAGACAGAATTACCCAAAATGTACAACAGTCTAAAAGAGGATGTTGGCAAGCGTATAGCACAGGGAAAATGGGATGCAGCAACTACTGACCTATGGACCAGCAGTGGAGGAAGTGGTCATCCATACATCAGCTTCACCATACACTACCTCACAGATTGGAAACGTCAATCAAACTACCTGGAAACGCAGTTCTTTCCAGAAGACAACACTCCTAACAATATCAGGGAATTTTTGGATAACATGTTGCAGGAGTGGGGCATCAACAAAGAGCGTCTTGTCAGTGTTACAACTGATAATGCTACAAACATGAAAAGGGCATTTGAGAGTGACACCACCTTTCCCGACCAGTGGTTTGGGTGTTTTGGCCACAACTTGAATCTGGCCATTTCTAAAGCTCTGAAAAATCAGAGGGTTGACACAGCTGTCCGAAGCTGTCGACATTTGGTACAGGGATTTTTTAAGAAGCTGGAAGAGAAGAGAGCTCAGAAATAAACAAGAGGCCTTAAACGTCCCTCAGAGGTCACTCATCCATGATGTAGTCACTAGATGGGGATCGACACAGAAAATGCTGCAGAGGTTTATTTAACAACAGCAGGCAGTCTGTGCTGAACTGGCAACTGAAAGAGGGGAATGGCATTTCCTGCTTTCCTGTAGCTCAGTGTTAAGAGCATTGCGTTAACAACGCAAGGTTGTGGGTTCGATCCCAGGGGATTGCACATGCCTATGTATAAATGTATAGGATAATGCAATGTAAGTCGCTTTGGATAAAAGCGTCTGCCAAATGCATAAATGTAAATGTAAATGTAAAATGTAAATTTGATGACAAAGGATGCAGATATTGCAGTCATTGAGCAAGTCTTGCAAATCCTTCAACCACTCAGTGCTTTTACTGATGCTTTGGCTTCAGAGAGCAGAGTAAGTCAATCAGCCCTGAGGCCGGTGCTAAGTCACATCATCTCAGACATTCTTGAGGTAAAAAAATGAAGACAATGCCCTCACCATAGACCTGAAGAGGGTAATGAAGTCAGATCTTGAGTAGGGATGGGACGGTATGAAAATTTCATATCACGATTATAGTGACCAAAATTATCGTGATTATCAATATTATCACGGTTTTGTTAAAACGAGATGAAAGTGTTCAAAAAGAACTGATGCTCACACTAAAAACAGTTTAATATTTGAAAATCAACAAACAACAAATAAAACAAGCAGCTCTATGCACTTTTTTAAGCAAGATTATATTCTGTGGCATTTCCTTCCTTATAATGACCGTCGTCAATAGCAACGCATTATAACACAGCGCACATCCATGTATCGCAATGGACGCGCACGCGCTCTCTCGTTTCAAATACAACTTGCCGTCTTGCGTCTCCGTTCTTGGGCGATTGTTTTGTACGCTGTACAAAATGGATTTATAAACAGGTAAGATTTAAAACATTAATCTCAATTCAATATGTCCCCGTAATTGTGTGGTAAAAAAAAAAAGAAAAAAAGGTGTAATAAGTGTACAATGATAGTCTTGTTTGAACTTGTTCGTTTGTCTTTGGCTCAAAGCCACTTGCTGCAAACTTTTCTTCGCGGAAGCTTCACGTTTATTTCAAGTGAGTGAGATTTGAAATGTTTCCCCCCTATTGTAGTGACCATCCTTGATTAAGTTTCACTCAACACTTTTGTAAAAGCCAAAATATGACCACACCTCAGATTTGGTCCTCTTAAAACGTTGAAAAATCTCCCTAGTACGGTCACTGCCTTCCGCCATTCCTTCTCGAATAAAAACAACAACATTGCGCGCTGCGCCTGCGTCAGACTGTTGCTGGCTGGACAGGATTTACAGTGAGTTATTAAATTCGCGATAATCAAACACGGTTTTAATGATAATTAAATTTTGAACGATAATACTAACCGTCGGTACATTTTATCGTGGTTTATAGTGAAACCGGTAATCGTCCCATCCCTAATCTTGAGTCCAGGTACACTGCTGATTAGGGCTGTAATGATACACCAAACCCACGATTCAGTTCGTATCACGATTTTTTTTTAAATAAATAAATCGCCAAAGCTATAACGCTTGTTTTCTTTGTAACAAAACAGACTGTTGAAAAACAAACAAAACTAAATAAATAAGTTAAAAAAATATATATATATTTGGTTGGGATGAGTCACTGAGTATATTTAAATGTTGAATATCGAATAGGTTGTGCGATTATTGTCTAAAAAAATCTCCATGTTTTCGGTGCTGATGCGGTGGTGTCGCATTCATATAACATGTGGGTGGCACTGCCAATATAGCACCTAAAAGCGGTCACAAAGAACCAGTAAAAGTAATGATTATGAATATGTAAAATATAGCAAGGAGACATTTTCCGTGTCGGCTGCAAAAATGAAGTTGACGATGCTGACTCGCGATCTTCGCAGTAGTGAACGCGCCAGAGAGAAATGCACATTTCATACGGACTACATAGTTTTGTTTCGTTGTGAATTGTTCCGTTTAAAAGTAGAGATTTCAAGCTCTGTAGACAATAGATATATTTCTCAGGTCTGTGAGGCAAGTACGCCGAGTTTCGGTTCATTTATGAGACGAGCTCCAGTTCGCGTGCCGGCGCCTCCGTGTCGTGATTATCTATTGTCTGCTATATTTACTTCTTGTTCTTATTCATTAAATCCAGGTATGGATGAAACATTGATTAAAATTAACATGCAATTAATACAAAACGAAATTCACTTTAAAGAAAGGCTTTGTGCTTTCTGTTTGAGGTCTCTGTGAAAGTTTTAAAGCGGACAGCAGTGCACAGATTGCGACACACATCTCGCGACACACATCTCTCTATATGAAGTAAAGGGGAGGGGGAATTCACCGCATTATGAACTCGTCAATTGAGGAAGTTAACACTGAACCAATAGTCTATATAGACTAGCCTATTATAAAGATCATTTAGTTAGCAGAAATGTGAAATTTTTCTGTAGCCACTCCGAAGTCTTTTGCATTTTACAACGGGTGAATCTCCAGTTCTCACTGGTGATTGTCGTTTTAATCTTTTTGGATCCGCCATCAAATTGATAAGTTTAATTATATCAAGTGCTGTGAGAAAAGGCTATAAATCTCCACCTCCAACATCCTCACACGCAATATAGCCAAGACACCTTCTTTATGGACCACTTGTACTATGGACTATATAATACTTGTATTCTTTATGGACCACTTGTACTTGTACACCTTCTTTACTTGTACTATGCCCCTTCCATTTTGAGTCCTGAATATAGTCGTTATTATTATTATTATTATTATTTATGTGTATGTACATAATCTACGTCACATCTGTATGTGACGTAATGACGCAAAGACATGCTCGAATTTCCCGTGGAAATCCACCAGTACCACTGGAATTAAAAACATTATTAGAAGCTTACCGTTTTGAATCGAGCGAAGGCAAGCAGATAGTTTTGAACACTGGCTGTTTATGTACTTGCTCAAATTTGTTTTGGATCATTTTTAACCCAAAAAAGTTATAGACTGCAGCTTTAATCTGCTGAATGAACTAAATACTTCAAGACTCACACCTGTCAATCACAGTGATCACAAACAGTCATCATGGACATTTGTATTACTGACAGAAACTTTTTAATTCTTGGCACTTTATATTTTAAATTTGTATTTTATGAGAAAATGTTTGAATAAAATGTTGAAAGATTAATGTCGTTATGGTAGGTTAACTAAAGGATTAATTGACTGATCAGGAAATAATTAGTAATTTAATAATAAAAAAATAATACTAGTTATAGTAATACTAGTTACAGCCCTTCAGTGCTTCTCAAACTTTTTGGGGGGGGGACTTTTTCCTGTCTCCATCAGACACACCCAATTCCAGTCTTACAGCCTCTGCTATTAGGGATGACCTGAATCATGTGTGTGATGAAGATATCTGATAGGGGGTTCCCAGGACAGGTTTGAGAAGCACTGTGACTGTTCTAACAGATACATTCACATTACCACAATTCTGCATAAAAAGCCAGGCTAGGGTCACAATTAATTTGTCTCACCTCTGTGAAGAAAACAACTTCAGGATCTTCACCATGGACGAACGGAGCTTTGGCCGTTGAACAGTGGTGACGTTTCTTCCACTGAAACTTTTATTTCTGGTAAAACATTACATATCAATTACTTTTTGCCAGTTTTTCATGGTGTTTAGAATGAATAAGGGTCACACTGTATTTTAGGTGTATTTACCGTAACTACTATGCACTTGTATAAAAAAATGTTAGGAACAATGTGTTTATTGTGTTCATGTTGTTTTGCAAAACGCTGCTAGGCTAGTGAGCGGGGAAGGTTAGGGACAGGTTTGGTGGTCTGGTTAGGTTTAAGGAGGGGTTAAGGGGGAAGAGAAGGTCGACAGTGTAATTATAGATTACAGAAATGAATTACATGCAGGTATTTTTTTTTAATACAAGTATAATGTAAAAAAAATATGTTTATTTGGATCCCCTACTCTTCCTGGGGTCCGACAAGTAAAAACACAAAACTACATTAATCAACAACAATAAAAGTCAAGCCAATAATAAAACATAAACCCAAAATTCATTCCAAATATCAAAAATGTACTATATATTGTTCCATTTGATTAAAGATTTTTTTAAACCTCAATTTACTTGTTAAAAAAATATTCAACATCCGATGGCAAATCATTCCCCTATACATTAGTCCATTGCTTTGCATTGGTTTTTAAAAGTAAAAGTAGCAAAAAAATACGACTAATTCTACTATTCAAATGTTGGCAGTACGGGACATTAGGAAGTCTAGACTGAAACATTTCTTTCAGGGAGATAATCATCCTACCCCTCCCCAGTGGCCAACCTAAAGTTTACAAAAAAAAGTGCATTGTATCAAATGATTCATTTATATGTTAGTACATAGTAGTTAAAGACACTTATAAAGTGAGATCTGAATATATAACACTTTAAACTATACCACACATTAAATATTAACATACCCAAATGATTACTTACGTTCTCATATACATTCTTTTTTGTTATTCTCATTCATGAACTGCTGATCTATTCAGCATTAGGCTTTATGTTATTATGAAGTTATTATGAAGTGTTTCCTAAAGGTAGTGTAGAAATCCTTTAGATACACACCCACAGAGCCCTCATCAGGGCCGCAGCAGCAGCACAGCAGCCTCCTCCAGACTCTCCGCAGAGGCCTCCACACACACTCAAACACACCACCTGCGGCTGCGATAAGATAAGATAATTATATCTGAGCACTGACCACTGATTTACTAAACATCTCGAAAATAGATTGAACCATAATCTAGACTTAAACTAGGTTATAATAACTTATTTTGAACGGAATCCATCACGAAAACGTCGTCGTGTTTTGGCAGACAACTCGAGAGTATGATGTCCTCAAGTCACTTCCATTTCGATGTTTATGTTGCTTTTAATAGTTTGAAATCGCAAAATCAACTGTGAAATCGCAACATCAACTCCGAAATGGTTATAGTGGACGATAATTTGATCTAAGCAATATCGGAGAATCTTTGAGCAGGTTAACATCAGGTTGGAAGATGAGTGCGCGCGCCGGTTTCATCAGGGCTCTCGCAGAGCGCGAGCTCTGCGCGCCGCTGTTTCATCAGAAGAGCGCTACAGTAAAACAATGCATTTCTCACCTCTAGTGTTGGTTTCCATACTATTAGTATTTGGTGAAGCGATCGTTGTGTTAATGTGTCCTTTATAAACTTAATTTACAAAGGCGACAGGTCCAAGCAAACTTCTCCCGGCGGTGTGCGTGCGGGAAGCTTGATCGCGCGTCAAGTTCGAATGGAGAGGCTAAACTGGAGGCAACTTAGTTTTGACGTCATGACTACGTCTTAGGTTGCCAGTTCCTCGCGTTTTATTAAATTGAGTTATGCCCTGCAAAATGTCATTATTATTCGGCATGGCTGTTTTATCTTCCTCCCTGTGTTTCTGTCTTCACCAGGCTCCACTCCCTACCCCACTAATACGTCAGTGCTCGCAGTTTTCCATTTCCAGGTGGGTGCGCTGTTTGGGGAATGTGAATGTAACTTACTTACATGGCAACCACGAAACAGTAATAAAAATAAAAAAACACCCCGTGCACGAGTGTTTTGACACTGACACACACACACACACACACACACACACTCACCTACTAACGTTAGCCTACAGTCCTTACCACTTCTAACATATAAAGACATACAGATATAGCGCCCTATTCCGAATCAAGCCAAACATTTCTCATTGACCAATCGGAGATGACTTTACATACATACAACCAATCAAACGATACTTAACTTATATATCATCCAAAATCTAAAATGACTAAATGCATTTTATGCAGAAATGTTTTCACTGGCCAGAATAACGTTCGTTACCACGGCAAATATTAACGTAAAAGCATATATTGGTGGGGAAAAGATATTTTGCTGCAAATTGCAGTTTAGAGTTAATCTGTATTTATATTTTTATTTTGGAAAAATGCTCAACTTACATTGCACTTGTTTCTTCGAGTTGCCTGTTTCTCTTCCGAGATCTAACGAATATGCGCTTCCGCAACATTTATTCTAAATGTATGTAACAATCAACGTCCAGAAAGTTACATAGGCTAACGTTACCCATACAAGTCCCATTGAAAAACACTACGATTTGTTAAGATATTTACATTATTAAAGAGGACATTGTTAATATTTTTTTTAATAATAAATCACAAACAAGTGATTCCCTACATTTCTGCTATTTCAACAAGTGAGACATACAGTGTCTGTATGTCTTTTTAATTTTACAAATACAATAATGGAAAAACTTAATTATGTTAAAGAAATGTTTACCTTTTTAATTCCCCCTTCTCAATTTAGCCAGCTGTTGCAATAAGGAAATGAATGAACTCCACTCATTTTCTTCTCTTCTTTTTGTGAAAGTATCAGCAGAATTAAATGGCCTTACTCGGCATCTTCTTTTCTTCGGTGTTTTTACCAAGAGCGCCATTATATTGGTTAAATCTCGTTGTTTTAATAAGTCCTGAAGAGAGTGATGACCACGTTGCCTGTTGCTGAGAAACGGTTTTTCCCGCGCATGTTTGGGCGTCACTCTTCTTTGGTTGTTTTTTGGTTGAGAGGGAATATGGAGCATCGCGCCCCCTGTTGATCTCTCTTTATCAAATGAATAACAACAAAGCATGTAAAGGTATGCTCTGAATGACATTTTCAGTTCAGACAAAGAGAGCTCGCAAGTTTTTATCATATTCAGTGTGGAAGCAGTTGAACAGAATACTTTATTTAAAGCAATGGATGTGTTTAAAAAAATGTTTTACATCTATGACAAACTATTTCAAGACCTCTGCACCCATTTTGGGAGTTGTTGTATAGCCTGCAAACGTTAATATATCCGGAGGAGTTCCTGCCTCATTAAGATCTTTGATTATCATCATCATCATTAGGTCCAGTGTGGTTAACATATGTATTTGTAGTTTTATTTCTGTTTACAACAACACATCTATGCATTCAGTGTACAGTGAAGACCTTTTAATAAAGTTGCGATTAGGATTTAATGTTATTAATTTGTGTATTCTGTCTTTTTTTATTTTTAAATTTAGTGTTCATTTTGAATGTTTGTGTGCTGAATGTATATATTTAATGTATTTGTACTTTATGTAAATTGTGTAGGTTTTGAATGTGTACTGTTTGTACATATTTGCATAGGTTTTGAATTTATTATGTGTTGTATGTACACTTGTGTATTTTGAATTTATGTAGGCCTACACAATTATGTATATTTACATTAAATGCTAGACTCCCCAATATATAGTTTTTAATTTAAAAATATATTTGCTGAAACATATGTATTGTTTTATACAAATAAACAATCTGTATTTGAAAACAATGTGTATTTTATTTATTAAAATAAGGTCATACATAAAACATAATATTTAACTGAACTGTTGGGTTATTTTAACCCAACTAAAGTTCAACCCAATGCATTGGGTTAAAATAACCCACAGTTGGGAAGGTGCTATTCCAAACCATAGTTGGGTTATTCGTTGGGTTATTTTTTTTTAACCCAACATTTTTAAGTGAGTATAAAATAAATGGACATAAATGTTAAACGACCATAAATGAATGCATGAATCTATAGGAAAACAGCATGCGAATACAAATACACAATCCATAATTTGCAAAGGTTTTTAAGAGCTTCATATCTTAGGCTAATCTTTTCCTCAGCAGATCATAAAGATCAAAAAATAATTGTTTCAATCTGTTATGAATATTAAATGGACTTAAGTGGATGTGTCAGAATGACAGCAGTTTCTAACATCACTATTGCAGACTGCACTGACAATAACAACAAAACCACAAAAGCTGAATGAACTCATACTGAGAGTAAATCAACAACATGCAGGATATTTGGAATTTCCCTTGAATTATGAATTATGAATCTAAAAAACAAAAGGAAATCCTGCACCCTATCAATACTTGCAAAAAGTATCAAAAAATATTTATTAGCAACGTTTCGGTCTCACGACCTTCATCAGGCCTTGAATTATCAATGAAATACATCCTTTGACAATCAAAAGAAGACATATGGCTTCCACAATATTTCAAATGTGTTCCTGGAAATTTTGATGACCCATAGAGTTAAATTAGTGTAGCTGTTATGAGATGGAAAAAAAGAAACGTCTTTCATTTCAATTTTATTAAACGGAAGTTCTTTGCAGTTTCAACCACCATTCAACAAAGAAAGAAATAAGTTGCTGAACCAACTAAAATACTGTGTGGGTGTTTCGTTAGCCACACTGAGCTGCAAATCAAACCACAATTTCCCCTGATTATGTTCAGTTTCGGAAGTATACATTTTTACAGATCTCATTACATAAGATTTTAGTACACAAAAATAAAAGGTGCTTACAAAATTTGTGCACAATAACATAAAGCATAACACAAAATTAGCTGTATAAAAATGTCTTAAGGCAAGTTTTCAACATTAAATGTAAAAAGTCATCAGCCAAACATGTAAACTCATTTACTCACTCGTCCGGTTTTACAGCCTCATTGTCTTTATCATGATCTTGCAAGCTATTCTAACTCAAACTTTCAGGGAAAATGCTTTTGAAATAAAGACTGAAAGAGTTGTCGGAAGTCATGTGACCGTGCTGTAGTTTGTTTATAGCATTTACCTTTTTACTTCTGTCGATTATATTTAGGCTTCAGAATCATACACTTTTTTCTACAATAATCCAAAGTGAAATTCTCATGGAAACCAGGGTGATGCTAACTTCCAGGTTGTCCTACAAAAATATGTCATCCCTGCAACACAAGACCTTAACTCTAAACTGGAGTGGTAACCAAAGAGGGGACAGTGTAGATGAAATATGGTCCCTCTCAATAGTACCATGGCAATACCCAGGCATAAAGTGTCAGAGTAAAAGTTGAATGAATGAATCGGAGGTATCGATCTATGGGGAAGGTCTTTTCCAGGAGAGCTGTTCCAGAAAGTGAAAGCAGGTGCTCCTAATGCATGCACAGGTGGGGACAGATGGGTGCCCACGAGCAACGACCCAAGGAACCATAATATTGTAGAAATAATCGTGTATTGACCCGAAACTCCATCATCTTCTCCTCAATTCAAAACTAAGGATGGGCAGAGCTAGGAACATCAGTGATATTGGCATTAGTTCTGTTTCTTCCTCTAATAGTTTTATTTCTGGTACGACATCACATACATAATTCATTTTCATGGTGTTTATTAAAGCTTTAGAGTAATGTGAACAAACATTGCAAGTTGACTGATCTGTAAAGCATTATAAGTAATTTATAATGTAATACTGAAAGGATATTTTGGAAACCCAGATAGGCCTACATACCAGAGTCACCAGTCTCATGGCAGTCTCACTCAGACTCTTAGGCATCCAGAGACATTCAAGTACTGTTGTATTACACATTTATTAAATGTTTAATTTAGGTTCCAATACAATAGTATATAAACTGAGAAAGTTCTGTACACTGTGTTTTACATTTTGAGGCATAGATGATGAGATTCAAAGAAGATTAAGTCAAGCAACCCAGGTGTCTGACATTAACCTTGTGTCTTTATGCACCTCCTGAACAGTGTCATTGTCCCAAGTTCAGCTATGATAATGTGAAGGTATGGGTGATACTGTCAGACTGATTGTATTAGCATCTATGCATTTGAATGACACTGTTATCAGGGTTGGGGAAATTTCGGTAACGAGCTGACTCATGGACTTAATTTACATGCTTTGATCAGAGTGAGCAGTCAATACCATACACCCCTTTGATCTCCTTTGATCCTATGCCAAAAGGAGTGGGTCACCTGTTGTCTAAATTACAAGCTTTTTTTCATTGCTTGGTTGTGTAAATCATTATATAGGCAGCATAACGGTAGAACATGTATAGTTAAACTTGATGATATGCTATTGGAAGACATGTTGTCATAGCTTCTTGGTACATAACGGCTACCGCAGTTGCAACACGCATTTGAAAAAGCGAGGCTCTAGAGAGCACTATTCATGTAATGGCAAAATACAATTTCATACATAAGTCTTGTAAAAGATAAATAGAAGATATGAATGTATTCAAACTTTAAAGATCTTTTAAAGAAAGAAAGTTAAGAACTTTAAACTTCAAACTAAAACAACCTTTCATTTTAAAAGATCATATTTAAACTTTTACGATTATGCTTTGAAATTAATTTAGTGTGAACAAAACTTTGGCTCTGGAAAGGCGTTAGCAGACTATCATTACATACGCTGTCACCCTATATCCTGAAGCTAACATTATTGTCAAGTAACTTCTTCCTCAGAAGACGCAGCGCTGATCGGAAGTACCTTATAAGCAGCCTATCAATAAGACAGCCTGAGGGTTCACAGTTTCTAAATGTTTTCATTGTTGCTCTCTCTGAAGATAGGCCTATGTGGTCATTTTCTCACAGGTGTGAGATGACTCTCTAAAAATGTAAGATGATTTTATTTTTATTCTCTTGTTTATCTAAAACTGAAATAATTGGATCAATAAGATATTTATATACTTTTAAAAAGAACAGAATGTTTTTCAACTTTAGTTAAATGAGCAAGATAATTATTTTATATATTTTAATTTATATACTTATAAAGAACAGAATGTTTTATGTAAGATGATTTTTATTCTTTTGTTTATCTAAAACTGAAAGAATTGGTTTCAGTAGATTTTAGTAAGATATTATTGTACATTATTTGTCATGATTCTGCCTTCTTGTCTCTGATTTTCCCTGGTCTTGAGGCAGGATCATGACAGGCCCATGTTTTGTGTGTAAGCACATGGCCATTTGTTTGGCTGTGTGCTTGCGTTGTCTCGTCATGTAACCCCGCCCCCTTGTTATCTCATCTTGTTATCATTATTGTATCATCGCCGTCACCTGTTTCCCTCATTAGTTTCTCCCTATTTAATCCCCTTGTGTTTACTGTCCTGTGCCGGTTCATTGCCAATCTTTATGTGAAGATTCATTTGTGAGTAACCTGTTGAGAAGTCTTGTGAAGTGTTTTGATCCTGTCTTAGCTGTTAGTTTATTGTTCAGTTTTCTGTCAGTCTTAGTCTAGTCTTGTTTGTCAATCCTGTCTTGTTTTGCCCCCTCGTGGGTTTTGTTTTCCCTGTTTTTTCTGTAATAAACCCTAGAGATGTCTGCAAATGGTCTGCGATTGGGTTCTCTCCTTCTAAACATAACATTATTGTATATTATATTATTTGTGTGAAATATACATCATTTTTATAAAATCTCTTTTTCTCACTTTCACAGTGCCCGATGTGGAGAACACATCGCCTGTGACACACACACACACACACACAGACGCGCGCGCCCGTCGGCCTGCTGACACACACGAGCGGGGGTCTCTGGTGGAGAGACGGTGCTTTGAGAGGCGCTTCAGTAGCCTAAACACTCTGTGATCTTTTGTATTACAACTTTAAACTCATTGCAATTTTTTTGACTCCATTTTATTTAAACTGAAATGCTTGGTTCAGTGGATAGTTCTACATTTAACTTTTTGTGTGAGGTTTTAGTAAGATATTTTATTTGATTTATTTTATAATCATTTGTATTCTTTTAAAAGAACTGAATGGTTTTTCAACATTTGAGTGAGATAAACTTCCACAGTTTTTTTCCTTATCACTTCCACATTACACCCCAGATACGCTCAGGAATGTGGAGGGGGGGTCCTGTGATACAAAGTTCAAAAACACACACTTTCTGTCATGTTCAAAAGGCTTCAGAAACACACACTAACTGTCATACCATGACATATTATTATTATAACAGCGTCTTCAAACAATCAACACTTTCTGTCAATAACAAACTTCAAAAGGCTTCAAAACCCGAAATCTTCTGTCAAAAACTACATGATCAAGGGCTAGTCGGGTCATACTAACTGTCAAAAACTACATGATCAAGGGCTAGTCGGGTCATACTAACTGTCAAAATCTACATGATCAAGGGCTAGTCGGGTCATACTAACTGTCAAAAACTACATGATCAAGGGCTAGTCGGGTCATACTGTCAAAAACTACATGATCAAGGGCTAGTCGGGTCATACTAACTGTCAAAAACTACATGATCAAGGGCTAGTCGGGGCATACTGTCAAAAACTACATGATCAAGGGCTAGTCGGGTCATACTAACTGTCAAAAACTACATGATCAAGGGCTAGTCGGGTCATTCTGTCAAAAACTACATGATCAAGGGCTAGTCGGGTCATACTGTCAAAAACTACATGATCAAGGGCTAGTCGGGTCATACTGTCAAAAACTACATGATCAAGGGCTAGTCGGGTCATACTAACTGTCAAAAACGACATGATCAAAGGCTAGTCGGGTCAAATGTTAACCCTTTGATCCCCCTTTGATCCCCTTTGATCTCATTTGATCTCCTTTGATCCTATGCCAAAAGGGGCGGGTCACCTGTCACCGGAAGGGGTGGGGCACCTGTCAATCAATCATTTTTTGACAGGTGGTGTATGGTATTGACTACTAGAGTGTCTCCACCTCAATGTAAATCCCTACTAAAAAACTACAATGTACACTGCTTTAGTCAGACTTGATGACTGCAGCGACGCACAGCGAGTTCTCAATAAAGAGTAACTTCTGCTTGAAAGATATCCCAACGTCTCCTGGTCTCTGCTTTGACGAAAGAAAAAGCTACAGTGTGAACTGAAGCTTATCCCTGAAGCATCTGGGGCTGTTTTGTTTATGACAACTTAAACTATTTGCTTTTTGGATTGTTGCATAAAGAACTACTTCACCTCTTTGGAAATGTAAGGTTTTTAATTTATATATTTATTTAGCTAAAACTCTGTTTACATTTTAGTAACATAGGTTATTATTCATTGGTTATATATTTTAATAGTAACAATTTAATTTAAAATAGAGATTAGTTCATTTTTTAGAACCGTGTGTACGCGCGCCAAACAGCTTAGAAATTATATTAAATTATTTATTCATTTATTTATTTCAGTTTTGAAAATGTACAAATGTAGTTTTCTGTGATGGTCGTGTTTAGGTGTACATGATCGAATATGCAGTTACGGTACACAAATCATGGCTATGGAAAGCCATACAAATTTAAACCCCGCTTGGACAAAAAAAATGCTGATTGAAACTTTTCATATAAATGAGATTTAAGACGACTAAGTACAGTTTTTCAACAATCTAAAGTTTTTGAACAGACATTGTTTAATTAATAACAATTATACTTTAGGTCACCGTTAAACAAAATAATTACAGTAATCTTCTAAAAGATAAATAGAAGATATGAGTCTATTCGAACTTTAAAGATTTAATTTAATCAATCTTTCATTTTAAAAGATCATATTTAAACTTTTACGATTATGCTTTGAAATAAATTTAGTATGAACAAAACTTTGGCTCTGGAAAGGCATTAGCAGACTAACATTACATACGTTCTGACATGATGCACAGAGGCTCAACTTTAGTTTAATTAGCAAGATATTTATTTTATAAACATTTCATTTATACGCTTTTAAAGAATAGAATGTTTTTCAACTTTAGTTAAATTAGCACGATAATTATTTTATATTATATGATTTATATACTTTTAAAGAACAGTATGTTTTCAACCTTAGTTTAATTTGCAAGATCTTTATTTGAAAGTATTGAATGTTTTTGTGTGGTGATGTTGTTTAATCACAGTGCCCGAGCAGGACGTTTCAGATGGGGTGGGAGGGAGCACGATGCCGTGACACACCATATAACCAGACACACACCCATATAATCCTTCTTGACGACGGCTTCAAACATCAAAACCATCTGTCAAAACTACATGATTTAGGGGTAGCAAGGTTAAAAAGATCAAATTAACTCTCAAAACCACATGAATTAACTCATTTTAATTGTGTGATATTGTTTAGTCACAGTGCCTTGATGCTCTCTGGAATACGATGTGCTCTGGCTTTTACTTTGACAAGCATTCTGATCTGTGAGTTAGAGCCCCGCAGGTCAAACGCTGGTGTAAAGAGAGGCCAGAGGGCCCTGATTTCGAAACATGTAAGATGATTTTTGAACCCGTTTCATTTATTGCGTTGTTTCATATGGTGTATGTTTTTTCTTCAACTCTCTAAACATTTAACTGATTGTTTCATAACCTGTATGTTTTTTTTTCCTTCAACTCTATAAACATTTAACTGATTGCAAATTTTTTTTGACTCCATTTTATTTAAACTGAAATGGTTGGTTCAGTGGATAGTTTTTGTGTGAGGTTTTAGTAAGATCTTTATTTTATAATCATTTATATTCTTTTAAAAGAACTGAATGTTTTTTCAACGTTTGTGTGAGATGCACTTCACAGTTTCACAGTACAGCCCGGATACGTTCAGGAATGTGGAAGGGGGTCCTGTGACACCAACTTCAAAACCCAAAACCTTATGTCATACCATGACATTTTGTAACAACTTCAAAACCCAAAACCTTCTGTCATACCATGATATATTGTAACAACTTCAAAACCCAAAACCGTCTGTGTTCTGTCATACCATGACATATTGTAACAACTTCAAAACCCAAAACCTTCTGTCATACCATGACACATTGTAACAACTTCATAACCCAAAACCTTCTGTCATACCATGATATATTGTAACAACTTCAAAACCCAAAACCTTCTGTCATACCATGACACATTGTAACAACTTCATAACCCAAAACCTTCTGTCATACCATGATATATTGTAACAACTTCAAAACCCAAAACCTTCTGTCATACCATGATATATTGTAACAACTTCAAAACCCCAAACCTTCTGTCATACCATGATATATTGTAACAACTTCAAAACCCAAACCCCTTCTGTCATACCATGACATATTGTAACAACTTCATAACCCCAAACCTTCTGTCATACCATGATATATTGTAACATCTTCAAAACCCAAAACCTTCTGTCATACCATGACATATTATAACAACTTCAAAACCTCAAACTAATTGTCATACCATGAAGTATTATTATACCAACAATTATACCACTAACTGTCAAACCACATGATCGATGGCTAGCCGGGTCAAAGGTTAACCCCTTTGATCCCCTATACCGGAAGGGGCGGGATAACCCTAAGGTCAAAGGTCACCTGTCAATCAATCATTTTTTGACAGAAGGTCCAGCATAGTTACCACTCACATTGTTTTCCATTTATAGGCAATTTTTATATAAACACTTTTTGTTATCCTGGTTGAAACTCTCTTCACATCCTGATAGCAATCAATAATAGAAGTGGTTTAAATATTAAACCATGTACAAATATCTTCTGTTGAAGTCTCAGAACCAAAAATGTTCATCCACCTGCCTGTCAACATGTATTTCCATACCTCCGCACAGACATCACACATCATCAAGTACATCATCGTGTGTTTCAGAAGGCTATGTAGAGTTGTAGACAGTCACCGAGCTTCACAAACAAACAGCAGCCGCCTTTTACAGTTCCTCCTGAACTGTTCACGTCGTCAGATTTGGATTTATGCGTTTCTGTCAAAGGCGAAATGAATCTGCAGCAGTCAGGTGGTAGCTGTACAAGTAATAGCTCTGTAAGTTGTTTACGTTAATTATTATTGTAATGTTATGTGCTTTTAGACGTGTAATTGACACTGTCTCTCATCTCGTGGCACTTTGCAGAATCTGCTGTGTGCGGTTTTGGAGGAGGCGAGGCATTGGAGAGAGAACAAGGGCATCATTAAAAATTATAAACAATTAAGAAGCATCCTAATGCCAATTTAACTCAACTTCCTCAAAAAGAATAATCTTGATTTTGCGGTCTTAAAAACGGCTTCACTGTTTTTCTTTCAGTTTAATTTACACCAAAATATTTTCTGGCCTTTGAATGTCACTGTTAGTATCACTTCTTCATTTCTTCTCCAATCAATTATCAACCCATTGCTCTTCTCCACATTCCATTTTAGGAAATTTTCATCACACCATGTAACAAATAACTCAACCTCTCTGTCTAATCACATTACTTTGATTTATTAAACCACAAGGGCAGTATCATCTGAACACTTCTGTTGACACAAGTCTGAGTGTGCAAATAGTTACAGTGCAAATGGAAAAGGTGATACAAGTTGACTTTTCTGAGGACAACTGATCACTTGTTTCCACTTGTTTCCACTTGTTTCACAAACAACTGTCCGCTAATCTTCAACATGCTTAAGATTCATTATAGAGAGTTCTTGGAAATTTCGAAATGCTGTATCATAGGCTAAGAGACGTCTCTGAGATTTTTGTTTTTATTACCTATTATATATTTTTATATAAATATAAATCACGCAAACAGTGATTGACCTAAAACCGAAAGCCATTCAATGAATCAGATTTTAAATATATGCAAATCTATAAGTGATGTTGATAATCTGGTTTATTTGTTGCTGATCATTTTGTTTCGACTAGTAGAAGTTCTGAATGGACATTAACTGTAATGTGGGCCAATATGAGTGAGAGAGAGAGAGAGGGAGAGAGAGAGAGAGAGCAAAGGTTCAAAGAATCAAAGGTTAAACACTCATTGCAAACACACTTGACTGCACATCACATTTTTGACATTACTGATACGGGGCACAACCTAACACGGTTGTAACACACTTGCTTTAAATAGCCTAATTCCACACATGCTAGCATTACGAAACTTAGTGTATTTACTATATAGAGAAAATGTTGTGCCAAATTTCAGAAATCTTTGGAAGATATCACTGAACATTTATTTAACCATAGCAAGTAAATTTCTTATGTTATGTTTATTTAAAATTAGACAAATCTGATCATTTTAATCTCCAATCTGTTATTTAACAGTTGAGATAGTTATTTAATGCTGATCTAACCAGCTGAAGACACTATAGACACTAGTTTAAATCTCAGTTGCGCAGGGGGAATTTTATTTCATTTTATATGCTGTATTGTAGCCTACTTTGTTTTGTGTTTGTTGTCAAACTCAAAAATTAGTTTATTTTCATTATTTAAAAAATGCCATTATTTTCTATGAAAAAGTTACTAATTGTATTTTATTGACAAAATATATGTGGGAAAAAACAAATTCTCTGAACCCCAAGTGGATTTACACAAACTGAGAAAGTCAAAAAGTTTTAGGTTGTGTCCCGCTCTCCCATACACTGTAAAAAAAATAAATAAAGGCAACCAGCTGCAGGACATTTTTGAGTTTTCTCAACTTTTTTCATGTTAAATAGTTTAATAAACTTTAAAAACTGAATTTGTCATACAAAACGTAAGTTGGATTTTTTACAGTGTTATGTGTGAAACAGGTGTAAAGCTTGTTTCAGCCACGGAATAAAACAATTAAAAGATAATTCCCACTTTTATTTCTAAATTCTGCCTTTTTTTCCTCACAATTGCAATCCTGACATCATAATGCCCTGTTCATGTTGCTGATGATGCCCGGCAACAAACCTAGCATCGGGGTCGTTGATTAAGAGTTGTTTAAACATGTGACATTTATAGAATCCAGTTGAGTCGTACCACCCCATCTCACCTTGTGGTGAATGACTCCAGATAAGAAAGGGATGTGACTGCAATTCCTTAAGCAGCTTTTGTTTGCATATAACACCACGGTTCATCAGTCAACACAGCACTCCCGTTATATGAACTCATGTTTGGTCAGAAATGTTTTGGTCCGATTGATTTTCTGTATGGCTGGGAAAGTGTTAGAAGGAGGAAGTGTAAGCGACTGGATTCCCCAACATCAAAAGCATTTATTCTTATGTCAAGTCAAGTCATTTTTATTTATATAGCGCTTTTTACAATACAGATTGTTTCAAAGCAGCTTTACAGTGATAACAGGATAATAATGCAACAAACTTTGTTTCTGCTATTCAGCAGATCTAGAAGAAAGCTGGATTCTTTGGCTTTTCTTTTATCTATTTTCTTTGGAAGAGAAGAAATGTACTTACTAACTGGCCTTAAATACTATCTTGCTGAATTATGGTATAAAAGGAACATCACACTCGCAGTTGTGTACTGAATACCAGCCCTGATATTCTCCCTTACACAATGAAGAGTGAATGAATGATTGATTCATTTGTCTACAGAAATCTAATTTTTCACTGTTGGCCAAATTAAATCTTAGGCCCAACAGCTTGGCAGGACTCCCTATCACCATCAAATAGACAAGTTAATGCTCTATGATGCCTTGCATGGACCAAACCAAACGCAAAATAGGTCCAAAACTCCTTGTGCACACACGTGGCGTGAGCGCATGTAACTCTGCCCCACGTCTTGGGGGCCAATCCTCCATCTCTGAAGTGCTGAACTTATAAAGTTGTTTCTTCATCTTGATCCAAGTATTCTGTATGGAATGAATGGAGTGGCCATTAGCATAGTACAGTGGAACAAGCGTTAAACGTGATGTCATCAATTTGAATCACTCAAAATTGAGGAATTCAGATGCAATTAATTTCACTTTAATAAAGGCCTGTCCATTTAGTGAATGAAAGCGTCTCACCTAAACCGTTGTTCTAGGAATACCTCCATCTTCACTGTAATTCCATGGTCGTACAGTGCTCAAACCAAGAAGTGGCGCTGTTTCTTCAACTGAGAGATGAATCCCTGTTTTTGTTTTGGATAAGTACATTGCATGACTTCACAATGCTTTCACTGCGTTTATAAACTTTTTAAAAATATTCAAGAATATAGATACACACCAGAGTTATCATGTCCACCGCAGCACAGGAATGTCCAGGCTCTTCTTAGGACCCTCCGTAGGCATTCAATTATGCTAGGCCTATCTGTGGTGAGAAATACTTAAATTAGGATAATTATAAGAAAGCGACATATTTTGTGTAGCCTAATCAAATTTAGCTCTGATCTATATATGCAGGGTTATAAACTCGCTTCGATCAACATTCGTTAAAATGTATTTTATTGTCATCGCGAGCGCTCACAAGTCTCTTCGTCGATGTCTAATAATCGGAAATACTATTCTTTATCCATTTACACGTTTTGTGTTGCATAAAAACGCTTTAACTTGCGATAATAAGTTAAGATGAATAATGCCGTCCATTTAGTCAAATACAGTAGGCTACAGTAACAGGAAGCAAACAGTCCGGGTGATCAAAGCCATTATAGTTTGAGAATGCAAATGTGGATGAAACAGAATAATTCTGACCTGTGTTATTGGTTTCCATATAGAATTCCATTCGCATGTGTTATCTAAAGTTCCGCGTTTAGTTATTTCCTGTGAACGCAACAACACACGAAATCACGGATAGATTTGGATTTCCCGCGGATAAGGGAACGCCCACCTATGACGTTTCAGATTTTGTGTGAATAAAAAAAGAAAAAAGAAAAAAGATTTGTGTGAAGTTAAAGAAGCGCTTCATGGAATCATGAACAACAAACTTGATTCATTTGTGCATTGTTTGGGCCAATTTACACTGCAAAACGAACACGAATTTGTGCAGCCTGAATTCCCCAGAAATTAAACATTATATCTTTCACGTCTTCAGTCTACCCAATGTAAATTTGTATACTTTAATTAAGAAACATTATAGGAGGTGCACTAATTAATCGAATATTTGTATTAAATCTATTAATCTAAACTTGATATAACCAAAACGATACTATAAATAACCTAAACTACTCAGTGTTGTTTATGTGTGGCTACAAGTACATGATTTTTTTGTTTTGTTATAAAGATAAAATATCATATTTTCAGAAGAATTACTTACCCTTTAAAGTTTTTCCCTCTCACTCCACTGCAAACCGTTGTATAAAGCATAAACAAATTAAATAAAAAAAATTAACAAAGGTCCATATTGAATAAACTGAAAAAAAGGTCCTTGACAGCCTTAAAAAGCAAGGTGTTCCTGCCAACATTTTCATAACACGAGTTCAAAACTTTTCTCTCTCTCTCTCTACTTCTACGTAGAGACTGACTAACTCATGGACATTTGCCGGGAAATGGAAGATATATTCCCGCGTATATGACATGTTGCACCATGTGTTGCACATAAAGTAGTGGTCAAACGGGAAGTTAGTCCGCCTTTCCCGCGTAGATTTCGTTTTATCTATTTAATTCTGCTATTACTTTTAGCGCATTGCCGAGTTCGCATATTTCTCTGAACCTTTCCAACCGCAATTCATTTCAGATGCATAACAGAGCTTGCAACAGCAGTTCCCGACAATAACCATTAATTTGTACATTATAGTTTGGAACTGTAGAGTTACACAATATATGTCAGTCTAGTCTGTTTCTTTAAAAATGCAGAATCAGCTGCTCTGCCATTGGATCAAGAGCGAGTCGCCCTCTTACGCAAATGCGTCTGATTGGTTGATGTTTCAACGCCCATGTGAATGTGAATTACATATCCGCCGTCAACGTCACTTATTTCGAGTCCAAGTACTTTTACTGTACAACTTGCTGTGATAGTGTGTGAGAAATGTCACTTCGCACAGCTGTTCGTGGTCTCAGGGCTCCGTTGAGGAGTGTTTTGCAGCCCTGCGCTGTTGCTGCTAACGCGAGCAGACCGTACGCGGCAGCGGCTCAAGCGCGGTGTGTCCTGGAGAGCGAGCTGGACTCTATCCGCGCTGCGGGAACATGGAAGGGGGAGCGAGTCATCACCTCCAAACAGGGCCCTCATATCTCCGTGGACGGCAGCACAGCCGGTGAGCAGCGGGTGTTTGGCAACCCTGGGTGACCGAGACAAATACTTATACTTCAGGGAAGAATGTTATGATTAGGCACCTGGCAAGGGGAATTAAATCTTTATTATTTAAAAAAATGTCCTCCTCTAAATAAAAGACTATGCTACACACTTGTTTTCTCTGTCAAAATTAAACTTTATTTAATTAGGATTATATATAGTCACATATTATGGAGGTTAAAATGTGGGGAAAATATCTATCTATCTATCTATCTATCTATCTATCTATCTATCTATCTATCTATCTATCTATCTATCTATCAGTGTGGACTGTTATATTATCTATCTATCTATCTATCTATCAGTGTGGACTCTGTTATATTTTCTATCTATCTATCTATCTATCTATCTATCTATCTATCTATCTATCTATCTATCTATCTATCTATCTATCTATCTATCACCAAAACTATAAAAACATTTGGAGCCTATTTTATTTCAGTTTGGCAAGGAAATATTTAGTATTTTCATTTAGTTTATCTCGATGTGCTAAATAAAAATTAATAAAAAAACAAACAATATAGACATTTTGAAAAAGATAATAAAAATTACAAAAAAGTGACAGAAATAAACTATCAAATGGAAAATGTCTAAAGAAAAACAAATGGTAACACTTTAAAATAAGGTCTCATTTGTTAACATTAGTTTATGTATTAACTAACTGATCAATACATTTGTTACAGTATTTATTATTATTTGTTAACATTAGATATTAAAAATCCAACGGTTCATTGTTTGTTCATGTTAGTTCACATTGCATAAAAGGGATACTCCACTTTAAAATGAAAATTCTGTCATCATACACTCACCCTCATGTTGAACAGAAAGGAAGATATTTAGAAGAATGTCAGTAACCAGACAGTTTCTGGTCTCATTGACTTCCATAGTAGGAAAAAAATATACTATGGAAGTCAATGAGACCAGAAACTGTCTGGTTACTGACATTCTTCTAAATATCTTCCTTTCTGTTCAGCAGAAGAAAGAAATGCATACAGGTTTGAAACAATATGAGGGTGAGTATATGATGACAGAATTTTCATTTTAAAGTGGAGTATCCCTTTAACTAATGTTAACAAATACAACTTTTGATTTTAATAATGTTTTACCAAACTAATTTAAATATTAATACAAACTATGTTAGTTCCTCGATACTAATATAATACTGGGGTGGACAAACATTTTTTAATTAATTGTTATTTTTGTAAATGTTTCGGACTGGATTGTGAAGGAAAGCATCCAGAAAGTGTCCTGCATATCCACATGTCTGTGAATAAAGCGGATTTGATCTTTTGCTCCTCTTCATCTTCTGATGGCCCATGCCTCCCTATTTCTTTTGTAGATATTTTGAATTTCTGTGCAAATAACTACCTGGGTTTATCCAGTCATCCGGAGGTGGTGAAGGCTGGAATAGATGCCCTGCAGAAGTATGGCGCTGGCCTTAGTTCAGTTCGCTTCATCTGCGGCACCCAGGTGAGGGAAAATAATGTATTTGAACACATTGATTGCTTATTGATGCCTTAATGTTTGTTTTTAATCTCTGTTCTCTAGAGCCTTCACAAGGACTTGGAAGAGAAGCTAGCCCAGTTTCATGAAAGAGAAGATTGCATTCTGTATGCAAGCTGCTTTGATGCCAATGCTGGTCTGTTTGAGGTGACTTAACCAATCGTCATATCATATACTTAAGTAAACATGTTACAGTTACACTGCCAATGCACTGTAACAATTCAATACATTGGTGCTCTTTGCTTTAGGTCCTGTTGGGTCCTGATGATGCCGTGTTGTCTGATGAACTAAACCATGCCTCTATTATCGACGGCATTCGATTGTGCCGTGCCAAGAGGTTCCGCTACAAGCACATGGACCTGAATGACCTGGAAGAAAAGCTGAAAGAATCACAGGTATCACTGGATTTTTCTCATGACTTAAAGGGATAGTTCACCCAAAAATGAAAATTCTGTCCTCATTTACTCGCCCTCAAGTTGTTCCAAACCTGTGTGAGTTTCTTTCTTCTGTTGAACACAAAAGAAGATATTTTGAAGAATGTTGGTAATCAGAAAGTTGATGGACCCCATGGAAGTCAATGAAGCAGAAGAAAGAAACTCACACAGGTTTGGAACAACTTGAGGGTGAGTAAATGAGGACAAAATGTTGGGGTCAACTATCCCTTAAATCTCTTTCATGCAAATCAGAGGTCGCACCACAAGTGTTTTATGTGCATGGTGATATGAAAATAAAGTTTGTAATAAAATGACTGAGTGGCAACTTAATATGTTTAGTCAACAATGGGTATAATTGACAAAAATTGCATTACTTTTAGTTTTGCATTTCATTTATATTCATATACACCTTAGAGAGGAGCTAGATCATTTTTGGAGAATTTAGTGTTGATTCACTCACTTTACCCCACAGTCCTCTCGTCTGAGGTTGGTGGTCACAGACGGCGTGTTCTCCATGGATGGGGATGTGGCTCCTCTGAAGGGTATCTGTGATCTGGCTGAGCAGTACGGAGCTTTGGTTTTCATTGATGAGTGTCATGCCACGGGATTCATGGGTGCTCGCGGCCGGTGAGTAGACAGAAGAAACACTGGGTAGCACTTGCAAAAATAGAGTGCAACAGTCTAATTCCTGAAGGAAACATCCCATTCACTTCTCCATAGAGGAATTGATTTTTAACGATAACTGTGATAAACCTTTAAAAATAGACCGACTGCGAGCTACGAGGTTATTAATCGATGGTATATGTTTTGCTTGAAGCCAACATTTTTTACTTCAAGGCCCCCCACTCACAATTTCTACCCAATAAAATACTTTAGAGACTAGAAAGATATATTCATTATAAAAATAACCAAATACTAAGAAAATCTAGATTTTTTTGTGTGTTTTTAGCTTATTTTAATTCTTGTTTTGTCTTATTTTAAATAATTATGTCATCTTGAGGCTATCTTGGAAGTTTATTGAGGCCCCCTGGTTGCTTAAAAAGGACCTTCCTCCTAAAATATTGAGGCAGTTATATGTTTTTATGTTTAAAGACTAATTTATACTGTTTGAGAAAGTATCATGTCATAATATCTTACAAGTGGACATCTGTGCGTTTATTTCCCACAGAGGAACTGATGAGCTGCTGGGTGTGATGGACAAAGTGCACATCGTCAATTCCACTCTGGGAAAAGCACTGGGAGGTGCTGCTGGTGCGTATGTCTTGCATTTCTAGATATTAAACATCACCTAAACAGTTTACATAGTCAAGCTACAATAGCCATGTTTCCATCCAAAGTTGTGAATTTAACTTGTGCACAAAATTGGACTATCGCATGAAACATTTGCAAATAAAGCACTGTTTCTATCCCATGTGTTCGAGAGAACAAAATCGTCCCTTGCTGGGAAACTGGCGCAAAATATCTGTAATAAAAATGGAAGTTGCTACAAAAATGGAAGTTTTTTCCTCCATAATAAATGTCTCAGAGCGCGCAGGCGAAACGCAATAAACGCTGTCGTGTTATCTTGAGTTCAGATGCTGGTGTTTGTGAACGCAATCATGTTATGGGAGGGAATTAAACCAAATAATTTTCATGACAGACTTTGGCTCAGGCATTTCAGAACGATCAAACTAACATTTGAGATGATGTACAATGAAACTGATCCACTGGTTAGTCCAGTCATCCAATCACAGCCACTGTTTAGGCAAAGTCACGCAAGTTTTTTTGTTACGCATTGAGGGATTTATTTGTTAAATCTATTCGCATCTTGCGATTTCCATCCAGCGTTTTTTTTTGTTGTTGTTTTTTTTAAATGCGATATTGCAAAATTCACATAAAAATAGGTGGATGTATTGTAAACATAGCTTATGTTGGGTAAAATCACAAATTAAATAGCAAAGTTCCTTTGCTAAGAAGGCTGAAGCAATTTCAGTCCTTTCAAACATATATTTTTCTGATTCTCTGTCAGGTGGTTACACCGTCGGACCCAAGGCTTTAATTGAGCTTCTGAGACAGCGTTCTCGTCCATATCTCTTCTCCAACTCCCTCCCCCCTCCTGTGGTGGGCTGTGCCACCCGTGCTGTGGAGCTGCTGCTGGCATCCAATGAAATCGCTCAGTCCATGGCAGCTAAAACCATGAGGTAGGACAGGAGGTGGGAGTTGGTGTTCTGCGATGTTTGCACTGTGGATTCGGTTACACCCTTTAGCTTGTGTCACTGCATCTATCGTTTGTGGAAAGGAGATAAGCAGGGTTAAAACTAACAGAAAATGCTTTTCAAAGCAGCAGTCGGCCTTGCAGTCAAAACAAAATGAGCTGACTTTTGCTGGTTCAGAATTCCAGTTTTCCAGTATGAATGCTTTTAAGAAGAAAGGATTTTTAGAGTTCATTGAGCTAATGATGCCAGTTCTCAACACAATGGTCTATTGTGCATCTTTTCTTCCGTCCCAAAGGTTTAGAAACAACATGACCCAGGCAGGGTTCACCATTTCTGGCACCGCTCATCCCATCTGTCCTGTGATGCTAGGAGACGCTCGGCTGGCTTCGCTCATGGCTGACGAAATGCTAAAACTGGGTGAGAATTCGGGCGTATATGTCGTGTCCAATTAAATGAATACATCTAATAGTCCAGCAGCCCAGTTTAAAACAGTGTTTTTCTCTCCTTGTCATCAGGAGTGTATGTGATCGGTTTCTCCTACCCAGTCGTTCCCAAAGGAAAAGCCCGCATTCGAGTCCAGATCTCTGCGGCTCACACTGATGAGGACATTGATCGTGCCGTGGATGCCTTCATTCAGACCGGCAGGAAGCACGGGGTCATCTCCTAATGTCAGAAACAGAACGGACAAAGTGGCTGACTGTTAGAGTGTGGCTAAAGTTACATATCATAGAAAAAAATTCAATTCTTCTAATGTTACTGAGATCAGTGAAGGTCAAGGGGTACTTGTATATTTTTGGTATTGACAGAATAAATGTTTTCTCTATGATTAACAGTTGCTACTTTTACAGCAGTCTTGTACAGCAGCTTTATACCAAAAGGGTCTTGACTTTTTTCAGTTGAGACATTATTTGCAAAATCATGTACAGATCATGCTTATGCTACAATTGTCCATAGATGGTTCAAAAAATAAAAAGATTTAATGTCTCCTCTGCTTTATCTAAAACTTTTGCACACAACATTTAGTTATTTCTTATAGAATTATGACCTTTTGATTAACTACTTACAAGACCTTAGACATTCTCTGTCCCTTATACAGTTTTATTAAATGAAACCTAATTCTTGATGTTTAATAAACAAAAAGCCCATTTTATTACCATTTACAACATTTCTTCAAGCAACAGTCCAATAGTGGGGCATGTTGTCACAGTGGAGTCTGTCATTATGTCACAACAGCCTAATATAGGCTTTTTAATTATATAAATAGTAAAGCAATTAAGGAACACTGAACAATTCATGAAACCACAAAAATTAGAAGGTAACAATAGTCAAAACAATGTTTTGGCTAATAAATGCTGTAATAAATGTATATAACATCCTCTATGCCTAATACTGTTATTCTGAGATTACAGTTCAAGCTTTCAGATAAAATCTATCTTCATTATATAGTTGAGTCTTGTCTGAATGTATGTCATTGTGGTTTTTGAGCCCAGTCTCCACTATATATACACAACAATCATTTCGGCATTATGTTACTTTTTCTTTGATATGACTATTTATCATTATTAACATTTATTTTCATATAAATAAGGTTTTGTTAACCGTAAACTAACAAGTCTTCAACCATGCTGATATTCCGCGCCAAGCAGAACAACTAGTTCCGGTCCCTGCACTTCGCTTTGTGTTTTTCCCGCCAGTGCTTCGCTTTGCTAGCGCCTTTTTCGTGACGCAACTCGTCATAAATGCTTGTGGACCAATAAGCGGGACGGAAAAGTCACTGAGGGCGGAGTCTGGCTTCAGCGCAAGGCAGGGCTAGAGGTTTTGCCGCGAAAGTCAGCGCGCGTGTAACAGGGGAACACATTGTTGATTCTGACCGACACAGAATAGTAGCAAAACTTAAGACTTCACTGCACTTTTTGAAGTGATATTTTATTAATCGTTTGTTACAAGGAGTCCTCTCCAGATCATTTGCAAAATGTCGGGTTTTGATGATCCAGGAGTTTATTATAGTGACAGTTTCGGTGGAGGGGAAGGCATTGGCGATGAGGGGGTCCTGAAACGCAGCCAGATCAAAAAGAAGTTTCGTGAGTTCTTGAGACAATTTAGGGTCGGCACCGATCGCACTGGATTCACCTACAAATACAGGTATTGTGATATCAGATGTGTTTGCTTGCGTCCTGGTGATGATTCTTTTTTTCACTATAAGTTTTGCACAATGTATAGCTAACGTTACCGTTTCCCTGTGTAGTCGTTGCACATTATATATTTATGTCTTTATATATCCACTTTTTCCATAATCCATATACATTTTTTGTAGATTTATCTTGGAGTTATGTGCAATATGCATCGTTCTGAGTGATTCAGTAGAACCGGTAGAACCGTTTCGGAACATGTTTTGTATGACGGAATCGTTTTTGAATCGGTTCAGTGATCGGAACCGTTCGAAAGAATCAAGTTGATTAAAATGAATGATTCCCTAACGCTACTTTGCACTAATAAAGTGAACTGTGTACATAAAACGTACCTTTTTGAACTAGGGTTATCATCTTCATATGCTATTTCTATCTTTCTAATGCTTCGCTCCATTGTTAAATGTATTTTCCCCCACAGAGATGAGCTCAAGAGGCACTATACTTTGGGAGAGTACTGGATTGAGGTGGAGATGGAGGATTTGGCCAGTTTTGATGAAGATTTGTCAGACTGTCTTTACAAACTTCCTACTGACAATTTGCCTTTGGTAAGGACAGAATTACAGAAATAACTTTTCACATAGATATTGGAAATGCAAGACTTTTTTTAGCATACGATTTTAAGTAATTACTTCATTCTATTTTTTATTAAATATTTAATAGTAAGTTTAAACCACAGTAATACATTAATAATCAGCTATTTACACATTTAATGTAATTTCAGATGATTACTGAGTTTATTAATAAATAACTTTAATTTATTATTGTGTTTATGACTTTCCAGGATGCTGTGTTATATTTATGAAATACAAAAAGTCCAATTTGAACATTGTTGTTTATAAGGTTTTCCCTTTAATGATGTTGCTCTGTGATTGACAGTTGGAGGAGGCGGCGCAGGAAGTGGCTGATGAGGTCACGCGTCCACGGCCACTAGGAGAAGAGACCGTACAGGACATACAGGTCATGCTGAAGAGCGACGCCCACCCGTCCTCCATCCGCAACCTGAAAGTGAGAAAATTTGACAATTAAAAATGAAAACATATGGAGTATTTGTTTACTCTTAATTTGTGCCTTAGTGCGCCGCATCCATACAGCTACAGTGAAAACAATTGGCATTTTAGGTAAAGTGTTTATTTTCTACTTGTCTCCATCATCTTTTGCAGTCGGAGCAGGTGTCACGTCTCGTGAAGATTCCCGGTATAATCATATCCTCTACGGCCGTGAGGGCCAAAGCCACTAGAGTGTGTCTTCAGTGCCGCGGATGCAGAGCGGTCATCAGTAACATCCCTCTGCCACCGGGACTGCAGGGTTACGCTCTGCCCCGCAAGTGCAACACGTGAGTATCTTGCCAAATACGCAGTTTAGTTTTAACACACTTCATTCTGTTTAGAAATATTCTTGCACTAACTTGTCTGTAAAACATATTTTTGGTCTAAATGTAATTTTCAATATCAGGAGACTTATTATTATCAGTACAAAGATGGTCTTATAAAATGATTTGGTTACACTTCATTTTATGGTGTCTTTGTAACAGTGAAATTACTCATTTAAAACCCTAAATGGGTTAGGATTTTGTTTATTGTTAGTTGCTTGTAAAATGCAAAATGTATAGTTATTAAGGTGTTACAAATGATATTTTACTAGAAGTAATTTTAAAGACTCTCTTATAGATGTGTAATTAGAGCTGCAGGATTAATCGTTAAAAGATCACGATCTTGACACCCACGTGATTTTACTCCTAAATGACAACGATTTGCCTGTGTCTTTTAAGCCAAGTATGATCACAGCGAACATTAAAATCTGCATTAGTGCTGCCGCTGATCCATAAAGATCAGCTGGTATGTATAGGTATGAAAACTGCATTCTGTTTGGATATAAACACTGATGAAGCGATCAAAATAGTGACTTGATGCTTCAAATAAAGATTTGTCAATAAAATCATTACACCAGTAGGTGGCGACAAGTGACTGTTAAAAAATGTATTTGTCATTGACGACAAAGTTGTCAAAACAATCCCGTTCGCACAGATCTGCGTAAACCACTAAAAACGCTGTATTCATGCCAGGCCAGTAGTTGGCGATGTCACTATACTGCCTATAGACTGAACAGGTAAAACACATTTGCATGACGTCACCGTTTTCGCAAATTTGCATTTTTATAGTTAACAGACAATAACGCTATCATTTTCAAGAATGTGCACTTTAAAACCTGTTTTCAGGCCCCCAAAACGTCGTTTTCGTGTAGATGAACGGCCAAAACGCATAAAAAGCTTTCCGAGTGTAGTTGGTGTCGTGTAAATGGCGCCTTAAATTAAATTAACATTGAAATAAGGCGGCTACAGCGATCTGTCACATTAAAGAGCTCCGAAATGGTATTTGTTTGGATTTCGTGATATAACAGACAGAATTTGGAAGCTGTGACTTTATCAAAAGTACGAACAAAGATTGTGCTTTTTGGGTGGGAGGTGCACGACAAATAATGTGTAATACATCAATTAAACTCAATAAATTGACGTTATCAACCTAGCCCTACTAGATACAGAGACTGGGCATGTTTTTATACCAATTTCCTGTCTTTTTTTTGTCCCGCAGCGAGCAGGCGGGCCGTGTCAAGTGCCCTGTGGATCCGTATTTCATCATTCCGGACCGGTGCGTGTGTGTGGATTTCCAGACTCAGCGTCTGCAGGAAGCACCGGATGCCGTTCCCCACGGGGAGATGCCACGACACATGCAGCTCTACTGCGACAGGTGGATGCACACGCCCCCACAGCTTCATGCTGTCATCATGCATGTTTTGTCTGCAGGGTGTCTAATCCATGACTTTTACCTCCCAGGTACTTGTGTGACCGTGTAGTGCCAGGCAACAGAGTAACCGTCATGGGCATCTACTCCATCAAAAAGGTGGCTCAAGCCAAATCCAAAGGTCGTGATAAGGGCGCGGGTGTGGGCATCCGAGCAGCGTACCTGCGTGTGGTCGGCATTGAAGTGGATACTGAAGGAGCAGGTGAGCATGTGCAGAACTTTTTGGGAAAACGTTTGTCTTGGGTTGAAACAACATCTCTCTTTAGACATTCTCATGACTTTCTCACCGTCTTTCAGGCCGTGGAGCCACTAGTTCAGTCTCCCCTCAGGAGGAAGAGGAGTTGAGGGCTCTGGCTTCCTCTCCCGCCGTCTACGACTCCATCGCTCGCTCTCTCGCCCCGTCCATCTACGGGAGCGATGACCTGAAGAAGGCCATAGCGTGTCTTCTGTTTGGGGGCTCCAGGAAGAGGTGAGACTGCATAGAAACTGTCGCCTCTTCACATTGCGTTTGGTTTTTTCCGCTACCTTTCTAATTTGCTCAAAATGGCCTTTGTCAGGTTGCCTGATGGTCTGACGCGCAGAGGTGATATTAACTTGTTGATGTTGGGAGATCCAGGCACAGCCAAGTCTCAGTTGCTGAAGTTTGTGGAGAGATGTTCTCCCATTGGGGTAAGATTATGATAAAGATGGACCATCATTTATTTGCCCTCATCTCGTTCGTATGGCTTTCTTTATGTGTGAAACATAAGAGGAGATTTTTTTTTTTTGTGAAAAATTTTCATGCAGCTCTTTGCCATGTTATAAAATATTTGTGGCCAAGGAATTATTTACATTAATGTATTCCTATTTAAAGATATCTGATACATGCAGGATGTTGTATAATATATTAATGTTATATATATATATATATATATATATATATATATTAGAGGTGGGCATAGATTAATTTTTTTAATCTAGATTAATCTAGATTAATTTTGAAATTAATCTAGATTAATCTAGATTAAAATGGCTCATTTGAATTCTGCCGAAGGCATTCAGAATATGTGTGCTACCCAAATAATGACTATAAAAGTAAGTCTTTGAGAACGGGTTTCTCAAGCCAGGTGGCGCATTAGACCAGGGGCTCATCTCCTGTTTCCAAAATGCATCATAAACTGCTTGAGAAAGCTGTTCTACTCATAGACTGTAAAAGGTTACTACTGTACTGTTACCGTCCGTAGGCAACATTAGGTAGGCCAATGTTATTATCAACTACTATAGGCTATCAATTAGAGATGGGCGATATGGCCTAAAATCTATATTGTGATATACATTGCAGCCTCTTGCGATAACGATTTACAGTATATTATAATAAAACCATTTCAGAACAGAATACACAGACCCATGCTAAACAACTGCTAAATGTTTTTGTTTTTAAAGGGTGTATGTAGTTTTGAGAACATATATTGTGCAAAACTGTAAGTACACAACATCATTTTGCAGATAAATAAAATTTAAGTACACTAGCTGCAGAGACTTAAGTAGGTCTAATGTTTATTATGGCTTGGAGCTTATGAAACCCCAAATTTAAAATTAGAATATTGTCTAACTGATGTCTGATTCAGTTAAAAAGAAACACAACAACGATTCTTAAAATCGAGATGATGTGCTACACCACTAAGCAAGGCTGGATTAGTACCCCCAGGGGCCCCTGGGCACTGAAGCTCATGGGCCCCCTCCCCTACCTGACAACCACACCCTCCAAAGGAACACACACCAGGTGTGGGATTTAACATGCCAATCACTATTGATCAAAAGCTGAATGACTAGTTCACAAGACAATGATACGAAATACATTTTTCTGAAAAGTATGGCTGCACGATTTGGGGAAAATGTCATATTGTGATTATTGAGGTCAATATTGCGATATGCGATTGCGATATAGTAAACAAATGGTTTCATGAGTTAACTTGCTTATTTCTCAAGTAAAATGCACACACAGATTAGTGATAATGCTGAAATTTGTAGCCCATTTCTCAACTCAAACTAGAAACAACAACTAAATGCACTGTGTTTTCAAATTAAAATAAATTCAATATTGTTATTTGTCTCAATAATACAAGAGTTAAAAATAAATGTCATATTTACCTGTGCCTGTCAAACAGGTAGACCTAGGACATATACCGAAATTGTCAAACTGCACTGCATAAATTATAAATTAAATATAGACTAATCCTTATTATAGCAAAAAAAAAAAAAAAAAAAACTTTAGTCAACAGCAGTGAGTCCTTTTCTCTGTTCTTTTTGTTCTTTGATTAACTTTACTGACAGAAAGCTTTATTGGCTGCTGTCTCTTTAAGACCAGCTGACGGAGACGCGGCTCTCGCACGCGCCTCATTCTTTCACAACTCTTGACGTTCATCATAAGACAGCTCTTATGTTATGAAGATACTCGACAAAACGGACATTTTGGCATAATTGTGTGTGTTATTGTAAGTTCAAGCACGAAAGATAACTGTATTCTGGCGTGCTGTCTGTGCGCACGATACTGGCGCGCGCGCGTCTTTGGTATTCAGTGATATCATGTTTCGTTTTGAATTTGAGGTGGTAGAACGGATTAGCTGCTAGTCGTGTGTTAACTTACCGAACTGTTACCCCACACACTCTGTATATAGTTTGCTGCTGCTCGTCTGACGGCTTAAACCCGAACCAAGTCCAAATAATGGATGTTGCACCGATCTTTTTCACCAGCTTTCACTTTCAGCCGTGTTTACTTAAGATGACGACGAATATGCGTTGCAGCCGGGTTTACCTCGCGGCCGCGGGTAGATTGCGTCATCATAGCTTGTGTAGTATAGAGCCATCTCCCAACCCAACTTGGAGAATAGATTAACGGCGATATTTTTTTTATCGCGCGATAAGAGTCTCGCGTTAACGCAGCACGTTAACGCCGATAACGGCCCACCACTAATATATATATATATATATATATATATATAAATAAAATAATCTGCATGTCATATAGTATAAGAAAGAAATATATATTTATTTCTTATACAACATGACATGCAGATTATTTTATTATATATATATATATATATATATATATAAATAATACAATGTTATTAAATTCAAGTATATTTAAAATAGCATTACATGCATACAATTTTAAATGTATTAATACAATTGAAAAATGAAAAATATATGTATGTGCAGGTAATCGGTATTCATTGCTCTTTTAATCCCATAATTGTTTCCTTTAATGGAGAATTATGACAGTATATTTTATCTATTGTAAGTGATTTATATTTAATAATGTTATATAGAAGCATTTAATATGGAATGCATTATATATTATTTTACAATTTTAATTGAAATGAATCAATTAGTCTTCATTTTCCTTTCAGATATATAAATCTTTTTTTATGCTATGTTCCTCTTGTAAGTCTCTTTGAATAAAAGCGTCTGCTAAATGCATGAATGAAATTGTTTCCTGTGAATGAGAATCAGATTAAAACGTCCGTCTCTGTCGGTTAGGTCTACACCTCTGGTAAAGGCAGCAGTGCCGCTGGTTTGACAGCCTCGGTTCTTCGAGACCCCGTCACTCGTGGTTTCATCATGGAGGGAGGTGCCATGGTGCTGGCGGATGGCGGAGTGGTCTGCATCGATGAGTTTGACAAGGTTGGACTTCCTCTAAGCAGTTTGGATTTCCTGATCTTAAATGATGTGTTCATGCAGTCTAATGAAATGCTTATGAAAGTTTTTCTTTTCAAAAGATGAGAGAGGATGACCGCGTCGCCATCCATGAGGCCATGGAGCAGCAGACCATCTCTATTGCAAAGGTACCAGACATTTATCACTGCATTGTACTCACCAATAGACATCCACTATTTCTTCAGCTTACGGTCTCTTCAAACAGACAGACTCATCAATTCTTTGTGTTTTCACCCAAAGGCTGGCATCACCACCACTCTGAACTCCCGTTGCTCGGTATTGGCCGCCGCCAACTCTGTGTTCGGCCGCTGGGATGATACGAAGGGAGAGGACAACATCGACTTCATGCCCACCATTCTGTCTCGATTCGACATGATCTTCATCATCAAAGACCATCACGACCAACAGCGAGACATGGTGCTGCTTAAAGACTACTAAAGTTAATTGAAGAGTTTTACATGTTTAAATGATTTCATGTTAGCTAATACGCATGCCTGTGTGATTTTATGTAGACTTTGGCCCGGCATGTGATGAACGTTCACCTGAGCGCTCGGACGCAGACGGAGGGAGTCGAGGGAGAGATTCCTCTGGCCATGCTGAAGAAATACGTTGCTTACTCTCGAGTGTAAGTCTGGGTCCAAGTCCAAAAACGCAATGTGAAACCTCATTCATTAGTAGCAGTTTCCATCCACTTTTTTTTATGGGAATTTTGTGATATGACACAAAAAACTCTGGATGGAAACGCAAAGATGCACATAAATTAAAAAAATGTGCATAAAAAACGTGCGCTCAATAGAGACAGATAATTTAAGAAGACAGGCATATAAACTGATGGAAACACAAGTCCCTCGATGCACAACAAAAAAATTCACTTGACTTTGCCTCAACAGAGAATGTGATTGGACTAACCACCGACTGATTTTATTGCACAGCATCTCGAATGTTGGTTCGGTCATTCTGAAATGCCTGAGCAAAAGTCTGTCATCAGAATGATTTGGTTTAATTCTCTCTGAAGCGTCTCGCATGATTGCGTTCACAAGCACCAGCATCCGAGTTCAAGATAACATGATGGCGTTTATTGCGTTTCGTCTATGTGCTCTGAGATGCAAGTCATTTAAGATGGAGGGAAAAAGAGCCACAGTGGCTTCCCCGAGTGCAGCAAGTTCTGTTTTTATTACAGATGTTTTGAGCCAATTTCCCTGTTTTATGCAATATTCCAATTTTATGAATAAGTTAAAGGGGTGGTATAATGCCCTTTTCACAAGATGTAAAATAAGTCTCTGATGTCCCCAGAGTGTGTATGTGAAGTTTTAGCTCAAAATACCCCACAGATATTTTTATATAGCATGTTAAAATTGTAACTTTTTGAGGGTGAGCAAAAACGCACCGTTTTTGTGTCTGTTCCTTTAAATGCAAATGAGCTGCTGCTTCCGTCACAGAGGGCGGAGCTTCAACATCTTGTGTCCTTTTACCTCACACAGACATGCACTGAAAATTTCAAAACTTTTAGCCTTTTATGTTTAAACTGGAGTCGGACAATAATGGAGAAACTCAAGAAGTGACAACATGTAGAATGCAACAGGACATTTCTGAATGGTTAGTTGATAAATTTATGCAGCTGATGTGAAGTTAACTATTTTCTAGTCATTGATTAGCATATTCTGTCATGATAATCTTTAAATTGTGTTCTGGGGGCGGGGTTTATGTACATTTTAGGGTTGGTGATGTCACTAACCGAGGAGGAATGTCGTGTAGTCCCTACCAGCCGTTTGTTGTAGTCCTTAAAAAAACAATTTCTTTAAAAGCAAATATCTATTAGATACAGATATTTGCTTTGAACTTTGAGCGTTGTAACTTTGCAGATGTTGTTTGTTCAAACAGCAACATTACACTCTAACTAAAGTTAGAAAAGTGAAATCATAATCAACCACCCCTTTAAATTCGCAGCTTTGGATGGAAACATAGTGTTGTCATTAGAGTTAAATGCGTTGTCGACTCTTTAACAGGAAATGTGGACCCCGCCTGTCTGCGGCCGCCGCAGAGAAACTGAAGAACAGATATGTGGTGATGAGAAGCGGAGCAAGGGAACATGAGAGAGAGATTGACAGACGTGCGTCCATCCCCATCACTGTCAGGTAACAACTGAATTCAGGAATATGGAACCTGTTTTTACTCATTTTGTCCCTCAAAGTGTATATTTACATACAGGAGCCCAGTGGCATATTCACCAGTCTGTATGCAGTACCATTGCTCATTTCAAACATAGCACTTGTCTGGCTATGTTATTATAAAGTGGTTGATCATTTGTCGTCCTGCAGGCAGCTGGAGGCCGTGGTGCGCATTGCAGAGTCTCTGGCTAAGATGAAGCTGCAGCCCATCGCTGGAGAGGAAGAGGTGGACGAGGCTCTGAGACTCTTCCAGGTGTCCACGCTAGACGCGGCTATGTCCGGCAGTCTCTCCGGTAAGTGTATTGGTCTCTAAAGCAGAGAATAGACAGAAAATGTAGCTTTGCATCACAGAAATAAATGATCATTTATATAGTGTATATGTATGTTGATAAACAGTGGTTTATTTATTGCCATTTTCAGCCTGTTGTATCTGATGTAGGGATGCGAAAACGAAAAAATTTCTTGACCGACCACCGAGCCTCATTAGCCGGTTGAAACCGGTTAACCGATTAGTTTAAAATATGCTGCGCTATTTTAAATAACAGCCATTTCGAGCCGCGCCACACACTGCCCCGGGCCGGCGCTGCCCTTCCACTCATGTCACTTTTTTTAAATCCCCTACAGCGCGAAACGTGAGTCCCGCAAACGCGGCGCCGAGGAGCTTGTATGTAATCGGAGGACAAATGGCTCCTTAGTTTCGAAATGGTTTGGGTACAAGGTGATCGCGTTGAAAATAAAGGCGTATGTCTAGCATTGCCGCGGCTCATTTAAGAAAATGACAGCTCCGAAGAGACGCCGCTTTAGTTTGAGGTAGTGCTACAATAATAAAGAAAGATGATGATCATCATCACCTTACCCGTTACCACTGAAATGTAGATGTAATGTTTTTCCAAATCTAAGCCCATCTTATGCGGAATGTTGCCTAATAGACTGCAACACGATAAAACCAATGGATAAAACGGGCACCTTCAGAATGCGTAAAAGACGCACCGGCCAAGGCAGGTCTAACGCGAACCCAAACGCTGTGACCTCGCGCCAAAATGTTTTTATTGGTTTATTAAAGGAACACTCCACCGTTTTTTGAAATAGGGCTTATTCACTTTCTTTCCTACATTTAGATAGGTGGGCAAATGCATTTTTGTCTCAGTGCATGCATTGTTTTAGTTTGACAGGGTCGGCGCTAGCTTAGCGTAATGAATGGAATCCTTTGTTGCCAGCTAGCATGTCCTGAGTAAAAGTGATTAAAAAACCCACCTAATTACTTCTTGTGGCCTGCGTATTCACAACAAGTACAAATAGTGATGCAGATTAACACTAGGCGATTTCCTAGGCAGATATTGACTTATATATTAACCCTCTGGGGACCAAAAACGCGCCCGCGCGTTTTGCTCGTTTTTTTTTTTAGCAATGAAAAATAAACACAAAATGCTCTGTTAATTTTGATCTTTCATTTTCGTGTAATACATCAATCGATCCTGTTCAGTTTCTATTTTTTTTCTGTATACTCACAATACAAATAAAGTGTTTTGCTTTTTGACAAATAAAGAAAAACTAACATGATGCTATTTCTGCCTTCTCTCTGTCAGTAAACTCCCATTTGAAACGCGTTCGAAAATTATCTATAACTCCGCGAAAATTCAGTCAAACAGGCAAACAGACCCACGGGCATAAAGCTTGAGATCGCAGCTTTTAAATGAAGTAATTTATATAAAAAACAAATATTATCAGCTTCTGTAATCTGTATAAAAAGAGAGCGACTCCAGTCGAGCTCATTAGGAGCCATTCAAAAGTAATTTGACCACGCCCCGGAGAGCGCGTGCTATTCAAACGCAAATTCTGAGAACCATTTCAGTCTGTGAAACGCCCCCACATCAGCTGTAAACAAAGAGGCATAATATAGCCTACCTTATGGAGAAAATTTTCCGTGCTGATATGAGGAGCAGATCCCGCTGAGGAGTGAGGTAGGCTAAGTTATCCTTTCTCAAGTGTTAATGTGGAATAACGTTATGGAATAACGTTGTAGGCTTATGTAAACAAAAAGATGAATCGCGTTTCTATAATATGAATAGCGTTTCTGTGAGATGAATGAAGGGTACATATTTGTAAAGACTGTTTAGCCTAAATATGAATCGCGCGTCTGTGTGTGAAAGAATAAACTGCTTTTACAGTTACAGTTACTGCGTTACAGTCAGGCGAAGTATGAAAGACAACATTTTGTTGACTAGATTTGGGTACAGTTTTTACTGTAGAATATACTGTCACATCAAATAAGCTTTTCTGCTCATATATATAAAATACTATTTTGTCAAAAATAAAGTCATAGACTAAGATGTTCCAATGTTGGCTATATTCAAACTAATGAATACATATGATAAAATGTAGGCCTATAATCTTTTTTTTTTTTTTTTACAAAGAAAGAGTACTTTTTTTGCAGAAATATTGCTGAAATTGTTATTATTGTTGTAATTGTAACCTTTTTAATAAAATAGCAAAACATATTTACAAGATAGATGTAAGCAAAATCTTAAATGGTCAATATAAGTCTTCTTCTAAATATATAGGCTATTTTGTCCTTGCATTGTGGCTCAGTCAGTGTCACACCTGAATGAATGGCTAATTATGCAGAGTCATTATGCAGAGTGGGTGGGACTGGGTAATCTAAGGTGTAAACTACTCCTCCCCCTCGCATATTGGCTTTCCAAGCAAAACCTGTTTTACACCATTTAAATCAATGTATTTTTTTTTTTGTGAACGATAAAGCAAGACTATTTTCACATAATTTTGAAGCTAGAACTCCAAGAGAAAACATCCATTAGTCAAAAGTCTTGTGGGCACATATTTTGTATGAGTTTTGTGGTCTTATTTCAGCAACTTTCATTTTTATTTTTTTAAATAACCACGCATAAACATTATTCTCTTAAAAATACAAACATCTACATACATGTTGCTCGCATATTATGGTAGGCCTGTTTGTGCTATATAGAGTGAATTTACACCTTTGCCATTAACATGTTTATAAATAACTGAAAAAAGCACAAATGTCAGAGCATGTCAGAACATCTCAAGGGCCCCAAAAACAGCTTGGTCCCCAGAGGGTTAAGGACTATATTAGGGGGAAGCACAGGCGAAGCACTGCTACTTGGGCGTGATATCTCTGCGCCCAAGTAGCAGTGCTTCACCTGTGCTTCCCCCTAATATAGTCCCAAGTCAAAATCTGCATAGGAAATCACCTAGTGTTAATCTGCATCGCTATTTGTACTTGTTGTGAATACGCAGGCCACAAGAAGTAATTAGGTGGGTTTTTTAATCACTTTTACTCAGGACATGCTAGCTGGCAACAAAGGATTCCATTCATTATGCTAAGCTAGCGCCGACCCTGTCAAACTAAAACAATGCATGCACTGAGCCAAAAATGCATTTGCCCACCTATCTAAATGTAGGAAAGAAGGTGAATAAGCCCTATTTCAAAAAACGGTGGAGTGTTCCTTTAAGTAAAAACAGGCGAGTTATGAAAAATTTAGTGTGAGGGATTTGTTCACTTCACACAAAAAGATCTTGGAATGAGATGGCTAACTGTAGTAGCGTTTAGTCGGTTAACGGTCATTGGTTAACATCTCTAATCTGATGCGCCTAAACTCGCATTCTCTCAGTTGACAAAACCTCAGCTATGTTGGCCAGATAAATGATCATGAGCCATGTTTACAACAGTGGAATTTGTACCAAAAATGTTCAGTAAAAACCAGCCGGATTACTGTCATTGAGCCCCTGCCCTTTCTAGCCTCTCTAAATGTAGCTGGAGAGTCTTATGTATGTATGTCTGTAACGTTAGGTGTGGAAGGATTCACCACTCAGGAGGATCAGGAGATGATCTCTCGCATAGAAAAACAGCTGAAGAGACGCTTCGCCATCGGCTCCCAGGTGTCTGAACACAGCATTATACAGGATTTCACCAAACAGGTGAGTTGAAGCTCAACTTCTCACATCACTATTCTTCACTAGTTACAGCGTCAGTTAAATTCTCCTCTTCTCTGAACAGAAATACCCAGAACACGCCATTCACAAGGTCCTTCATCTGATGATGAGGAGGGGTGAGCTGCAGCACCGCATGCAGAGGAAGGTTCTTTACAGGGTCAAGTAGAGCGATGGTGATGTGTTTGCTTCACGCATAATCCTGTCAGCAGAGCCGGACATCTGATCTGAACGCATCTCCGCAAAAATTATATACAATTCAGATTTATTGTACATAGTTGTGTTGGACACTCTTATCGCTGGAGAAATGTCCTGTTTATCAATCTAACTGTTTGGCGAGTAATTATTCTTATCTTACTCTGTCAAAGCTTGCTATGATTTCAAATGCTACCATAGCAACACTATGCTTTACTGTCTTAATGTGTGTTTTTTCATTGAAAACAAAATGGTTCACCACAAATCTAATGTCACTTGTCAAACTAAAGATATGACTTTTGTATGGAAACAATAAAGCAATTTAAGAAATTAATATTCTGGTCTCTTTTAACAGAAAACACAAATCAGTATTGTTTTGTTTTTTTAAAGTTCAATTTTATTGCATTTTTCAGGAATACATATAAAAAAAAATCACATTGATGGACTGATAAAATCATTGAATACACACATTTTTGGATAAAAGCATCTGCCAAATGTATAAATGTAAATGCACATTTTAAAATGTTAAATATTTTAAAGGAAAATTGTGCTGACATGATACCTTTAAGTTATGTCTAAAACTATTTGTGAAAAAAATGACTATTTGGATCACTTAAATGAACTTGATTTATTACTGAGTGCATGTTTTCTAATCTCCATGACTGGTGTTGGTTAAAGATCTAGGTTAGATTTGACCTAGTCGTGGTATTAAGAGACGAGTATAAAATGTTCTGAATCAAAAAGCATAAACTCCCATTCCAACAGTTGCCAGAGTGATTCCCACACCTAATGCAAACTGGAGCATCGGAGAGTTGGAGAAGGTTTTTGGAGTTTTGGATGCTGCGTCATTTCCTTTTTCACCTAAACAAACAAAAAGCAAGATTGTAACAAAAACACTACCGTATACATGTACTATTTCTAGCTCATTTTTGACTTATTTTTTGATACTCACTTGAAGCTTCCTCTGTGATGCTCAGCATTTTCTGAAGATCATCAAAAACCTGAAATGACAAATAAAAACAAACTTTTAAAGTCGCGCCTCAACTTTTTTCAACCTCGTTTTCTTGTAAGAATGTCTAGACTTTGAATTACTTTTGGATCTATCCCTCGTTCTATCTCCGTCTATCTATAATCGATCCATCAATTATCATTCTATATCCATCCATCGATTATCGTTCTATATCCATCCATCCATCCATTGATTATTGTTTTATATCATTCCATCTATCTATCTTTTGATTATCGTTCTATATCCATCCATCCATCCATTGATTATTGTTTTATATCATTCCATCTATCAATTGATTGTCGTTCTATATCCATCCATCGATTATTGTTCCATCTCCATCCATCCATCCATTGATTATTGTTTTATATCCATCCATCTATCGATTATCGTTCTATCTCCATCCATCGATTATCGTTCCATCTCCATCCATCCATCCATTGATTATCGTTCTATCTCCATCCATCGATTATCGTTCCATCTCCATCCATCCATCCATTGATTATTGTTTTATATCATTCCATCCATCTATCTATTGATTATCGTTCTATATCCATCCATCCATCCATTGATTATTGTTTTATATCATTCCATCTATCTATCTATTGATTATCGTTCTATCTCCAACCATCCATCCATTGATTATTGTTTTATATCATTCCATCTATCTATCTATTGATTATCGTTCTATCTCCATCCATCCATCCATTGATTATTGTTTTATATCCATCCATCTATCTATTGATTATCGTTCTATCTCCATCCATCCATCGATTATTGTTCTACATCCATCCATCTATCCATAGTAATATTTTTTTAATGTTTTTCAAAGAAGTTCTATATTCTCACCAAGGCTGCATTAATTTGATTAAAAATACAATAAAAAATTATATTGTGAAATATTAAAATATAAAATAACAGTTTTCTAATTTAATATATTTTCAAATGTAATTTATTCTTGTGCGGCAAAGCTGAATTTTCAGCTGTAACAAATATCTTGCTTTTGATAAATCTAATGCATCCTTGCTGAATAATTTTCATCCTTTTTTTTAATTTTTTTATGTAACTGACCTATATATATATATATATGTATATATATATATATATATAAAAATATAAAAGAAGATATCAGTGCTGACCTCAATGTTGAACTCAAAAGCTCTGGTAGCCTCATCCAGCACTTCCCGTCTCTGCTGTTCTGTTAAGTCAATGCTGTTCATTCTGCTCCTGTACAGCTGCTTGAATCTGTTGGGGCTCGACACTCCAGGAAACGAGAAGAATAAAATTCCCTTGGTGCCGCTCAGTCCCAAGGATTTCTGGGTAATTTTGCCCAGCACTTGGCCTCCAGACAGGTCGCCGAGATAGCGTGTATAGGCATGTGCCACCAGAAGATCCGGACTGTTCTTGCCAATCTAAAGGGAACAGAGAGCGCTGAGTTAGAATGAGAATCTGCCAAAATTTCACATCCTCATGAATTCCACTTAAAGAGATGATTGACACACTCGCCTCTCTCAATCTCTGTGCGTATCTGTGCGTGGCGGCAGGCACTGTTATTCTCTTCCTCCAGTGGGGACCAAAGAAGTGCTCCAGGTCCAGCTCCAGAGACTCCAGTCTGGCCAGCTCCTGAGGGAAGTAGATGGGCTGAACAGAAGGATGGTCAGCGTTCCTGTCCAGCTCTTCCTCTAGCGCTTGGTAGATCTCATACAGAGAACACAGCAGAAGCTGGAAACACATGGAGAGCAACTTGAAATTATTACACATGACACAGATGAAGTTAGCTGTTAGTACACTCTTAGAAGAAAAGGTTCTATAGAACCTTAAAGGGTTCTGTCAGACGCTTCATATATAGAACCTTTTAGGGGTTCTCATCTTAGGATCACTTTATGGATTTAGTTTTAATAAATTTTGTAATTTATTTAATTTATTAAACAGCTCGTAAACATACTATATTACTAGGAAAAAAATTAAATAACCTGTTAAACATTAAAGTATTATGACTATACAACCATGTTGTCATAAAGCGTTCTTTAAAATTAAGTCAAGAACCCTAGTGTTCTATATAAAACCCCACTTAACCTTACGAAAAAAGTACTGACTTCTTGTTGAAGTTTCTCAGACTTCTTAACACTATTTATTATTATTACTGATAGTGTGAAATCTGATGATATATGTTTAAGAGATATTTAATCTATTTTAAACTTTTTGCAAACAATATGTAGTATAATTCATACATTTAAATGTATAGCCTTAAATTTGCACATTATCTGTAAATTCACATTCGGCTAAGTGTTTTTTTTTTTTTTTTGTAAAGTAGCCTATAGTTCGGTCAACGCGCAGCAACTGAAGAAAACACATGCAAAAAGAAAAAACACATGCAAATAGAAAAAACACATGCAAATAGAAAAAAACACATGCAAAAAGAAAAAACACATGCAAATAGAAAAAATTTCACCAAAAATAATCACTACTGACAGCGAAAGTTCGTCCAAGACTTTGCCTAATCCGCTTTAGGGAAATTAGCTCAGTATGGTTTTTCAGACATGTACCATAATAAAACAGGGTATTTTAAAATACTTTAGATTACTATATAAAATAGTATTTTATTAAAATATTAATAATAAATATTAAAGGAGCTTCATCCTTTCAAAATCACAGCGGGAAGCGAGAGCGCGTTCAGAATTATTCCTCTGCAAAGAAAGATAATACTCATTCTAAATTCTGACTCTGGCTTTTTTATTTCCTATTATGTTAGGATGAGTGGTTCTCCACTCATAAAGGAGAATTTAATACAGAATTAATGAATATTTTCATTATTAATTTAATGAAAAACCATACTGCTATGTTGCATGCCCCCAAAATCCTCAGCACTCTCATGATATTTTTTGGTACTTTTAGTTGGTTATATTGTAGGCTCTTAGAATGTTTTAAAATACAATTCCTCATATTTTCCTAAAAACATTTATTTTAAACCCCTTTATTGTTAGGCTAGTTAATCTATTTGTTTACATGTTATAGTCCCCATTGTTTGTTTGCGTCCTGATTGGAAATATATGATCTTTGTGCAGTTATATTTACCTTGTACTGTGTTTGCGTGATCTGTCCTCTCTGGTAGTTGAGCATCAGTTGTGTGTTCTCAGCTCGGACATGACTGTCTTTAGTGGCTGCTTTTATCTGCTCAGACAGATCACTGCAAAGAACACATGACACACTCACTCACTGATTTATACTTATGCTTTTAATAGATAATCTAGCCTGTATATCTAGCACTGTAACAATATATCCATTACATCTGCAATTGCTGTAGCTTCTACTTTTGGTATGATTTACTTGAGGCTTAAATGCTGTTCTCATAATCACTATGAAATTAATGTGGTTAGACATTTTTACCTGTCAGTGCCATCTCTCGGTTTGCTTTTCATGGATTCCATACCTAAAACAACAAATATTTGTTATAAAATGTCACAATGTCCACTGTAACATATTTACATAAAGTTTTACCATCTTACCTGCTATGTCGATGTCCTTGTGTGTGTTTGTTGCTGTGTCTCTCGTTCTTCAGTCAGTGTCCACAGAGGCTATGATCTCCCTAACTGCGCCACTTCGTTTTTATACGATTTCCTTACCATCTGAGTCACTAGATTTAGTGAAAAGGGAAGTGAAAATGTCGAGGTAGTTCCACATGCTTACACTAACCATGACTGGAGTCTTTTTTCGACTGAGAAATCTCAATGGTTTCTCATGACAAAGTCACATGAGGTCAACATAAGTTGTTTCAGTCAAATATGTTTATATGGGTTAGAAAGTTAGAAAGTGTGTTGCAAAGTTTGTTATTAAGAGTAATAACGTTTATTATGGTGAATTTTATAGTTGACGTTGATTTCATGACTGTACTGTTTCGTTGGTGTGTTTCTAAACATGACACAGCAAAATCTCAGAAACATGACAGTGTAGTTTAATGCAAAAATTTGCTTCTTTTTTTTTTAATGATTTCAAAATAAATCTTGATTTCAGTTTATTAAATATACATATTTTAGTAAAAAATCATCATTTAAAATATTTGAAATATTTTCTAAAACAAAATCTCTCTTTTATAGGACTAGTTCATCTAGTTCGACTAATTCTAGTTCGTTTAATTTATCTGCCAACAATGTCCAACACATGCGTGCAATCTTTGTTAAGCAAATACACGCAATTAAATAATAAAGAAAGTCTGGGTCTGAGACAAGGGTAAAACAATAAAAGCGAAACATCTGGAAAGCATTTGAAAAAATGAAAAAATAAATGATGAGTGCATAATAACAGTTTTAATGTAACTTTCAAAAAACGATCAAGTATCAAACTAAAATCTACTTTTTTCATTTTTATAAAAAAATCGCAGGAAATAAAAACAAAACACTTTGATGCCACAAGAATCAACAGAACCAGCTTTTAAGTGGGCGTGAACTATTTAGTTCACGCCCCTCTGGTCTCTCATTGGTTAGACGTCCATCCATTTCGTGACGTCAAAAGCACGCTCTGTCCGTGGAAGATGTTATGAAATCCGTGTAATCGCAAAGATGTAGTTTACGAAATGCCTGCCTTTTATTTCCATACTTTCTGTTACTAAAGGATCACAGGAGCAGCTGTATTTGACGGTACGTGTATTTAATGCCAATATATTTACACTATACTGTGTTTTTTGCTCTTACATGTGTTGGATGTTGCCGCCGCATCCCCAGTATTGGAACAGGGGAGCCATATATCAGTAAACGTACCTATATATAAAAAAGTATTATATAATGTCTATGACTTTATAGTTTGTATTTCTATTCTCAATTACTGTGTTTACCTTTATTCTTAGTTATGTGTTTATTGTGTATGCTTTATTATATGATGTAGTTATAGTTTAAAAGCTTATTATTCTCAGCATGTATCCATCTGCAGTTAATTTTAGTTTTAATAAAACCGAACAAATGCATGATTAATTATCAGTAATGATTTAAAGGGGAACCGTTTATTACAGGTAGAGCGGCTGGCTCTAATAAACTACTGTTTTTATTTCCATCCCAAGGCCTCATGAGTGGGATTCAGCTTCTCTCCAGGCTCCTGTGTGTCCTGTCCCTGGCCACTTCTGGTTCTGCTCTTCATGGCCGTAACAACACCGTGAGCCATGAGTACTGTGTGCTGGGAGCTGGTCCTGCAGGGCTCCAGATGGGCTACTTTCTGTCACGGAGCCAGAGAGATTACATCATTCTAGAGAGAAACACGGGACCTGGAAGCTTCTTCAACATGTACGTGAAAATCTGAATGACAAAGGATGTTTTCTTAAACTGAGCTACAGCAATTTCAACTAGGAATGTGAACTAAATTATTGCAAAATACTGCGGTAAAAACGGAACGTAATTGAGTAAAACATACATTTATGGTAGTTTTAATTATATCTAATGTAACATAATTAAAAAATAATGCAATATAACTCATTTGCTTTCAGTATCTTAACATTTATTTATATAGGTTGCAAACTTTCTTTCTTGAAGCTGAACCATTGTTTCTTTACTGTATTCCTTTCAGATATCCTCGGCACAGAAAGCTCATCAGCATTAATAAAATATACACTGGGAGGCGGAACAAGGAATTCAACTTGCGTCATGATTGGAACTCCCTGTTGAGTGACAGGCCCGACCTCCTGTTTCAGCGAATAAGCCGGGAGCTTTACCCCAATGCTGATGACTTCCCACGTTACCTTTCAATGTTTGAGAAAGAGCTGGGGCTGAAGGTTAAATATGGAGCTGATATAGGGAAAATAAAAGCATCAGAATTTAATGGAAACCGAGGCTACATCCTGTCCGACCAGAATGGTGTCAATTATCAGTGCAGGTATAGTAACTACATTCATTTATTTTTATTTAATAATATTTTCAAGTGCTTTCTGAAATGCCTTCATAACATGTTTTATTTCATTACATTTTTTTTTTTTTGGTCTCTATAGTGTCCTGTTGGTGTCTACAGGCCTTTGGGTTCCTCAGCAGGTGGATTTTCTTGGCTCTGACCTGGTGGAGGGTTATGAGTCTATTCCCACTGATCCCGAGGAGTTTAAAGAACAAGCTGTGTTAATCCTCGGCAAAGGAAACTCCGCCTTTGAGACAGCCCAAAGCATCTTGGGAAGAGCGAGCCGGATTCACTTGTATAGTCCCAGCCCAGTACGTCTCGCATGGCAGACACACTACGTTGGGGACCTCAGGTATTTAATCCGCTCTGTCCAACTTTTTGCAAAATGCATTAAATTAATGTTTTCAAGTCTGCAACCAAAAATTCACAAGTGATTTGTGACCCTGGATCACAAAACCAGTCACAAGTCGCACAGGTATATTTGTGGCAATAGCCAACAATACATTGTATGGGTCAAAATTATTGATTTTTCTTTTATGCCAAAAATCATTAGGATATTAAGTATGTTTCCATGAAGATATTTAGTAAATTTCCTACCGTAATTTGTATAAAACATGTATTTTTCTGAGTGAATGCAGCACAATCGCGAACATAAATGAACAACTTTAAAGGAGATTTTCTCAATGTTTGGAATTTTTTTTTTTTTTTTTTTTTTTTTTTTTTTTGCACCCTCAGATTCCAGATTTTCAAATAGTTGTATCTCGGCCAAATATTGTCCTATCATAACAAACCATACATCAATGGAAAGTGTATTTATTCAGCTTCCAGATGATGTATACATCTCAATTTCAGAAAATTGACCCATGTGACTGGTTTTGTGGTCACATTTATCCAGGGTAGGATTTACGTTTCAATCCTATTCTTCTCAAATAATCACAGCACTAAACCTATCCGTGACCCTTCCACTAAAATCAGAGGGCACTGATTGGATGATTACAATCAGTGTTGCCAAGTCCCGTGGAATTGGGCTACTTGTTATAAGTTGCTGCCGTGGGTTGATTATTTATTTTTTCGTTGGTTAATCCCCACACATAGCCACATTGAACATAGCCTTTGTAAAAAATAATTATAAAATAAAGCAAAACATAAATGTGCTAAATAAAAAATTTAAACTTATTTCCAATATCGGCTAACAGCAGTCTCTCGCACATTCCTACTTCATACATCGCTATACTATTGACAATAGACCTTTTTTGCCCATGGAATTTGGCTAATGTTACCGCACCTTAAGTCAAATTGTACATATCTTAAGTTGAAATTAAAGTCAGAATGAAATGGAAGTTGCGATAGGCTTTTCTTCCATATTGTGAAGTATATCCAAGTAAAACGGCTTTTGGAATGAGAAAGAATGTAGGGCGGGACTGGATTTCGTCCTTCGGGAATTGATTGGATTGTAGGAAGTTGGGTGTTGCTAATTAAATGAAGGCAGATCTGAATGCCAGTTTGTTGTGAGGATATTTAGGGTGTTTACACGAAAACGATGCACTAAACACGGAAAAGTTTTACCTTTGCTTTTTTCCGCGTACAGGCAACAACGTTGTTAAAACAATCCCAGTTCACAAGGATCCGCGAAAACGACTAAAACACTTTATTAAACTGCCAGGCCAGTAGTTGGCGATGTCACATTAAACACTATGCGCCTATAGACTGAACACGCAATACGCTTGACGTCACGTTTTCACAAATTTACGGTAACGGTATCGTTTTTAAGAACTTGCACTTTGAAACCCATTTTCCAATGTTTGTGTTTTCAGGCCCTCAAAACGCCAACGTTATGTAAATGAACGGCCAAAAACGCATGGAATGTTTTCAGTTAAAAATGGTGTCGTGTAAACGGCCCCTCAGTCTCGCCCTCCATCGAGACACGCATCTTGAAGAGAGCAGATGTTGTTTGCAGGGTGCACGTGAATAAAAAATAAATAATTATGACATGCATGGATAAATCATTTATAATAAACACTGCAATGTTCTGAATTCAAGTATCGTCCATTTTGATTTCATGGTGACTTTAACATTTCTGTTTTTTTAGGGCAGTAAATAATGAGCTATTAGACACGTACCAGTTGAAATCTCTAGATGGTCTAGTAGAGGGAAGACTGGAGGATATCGCCATTGTCCGTAGAGGAAAAGATGGTGGGAAAAGAAGAACAGCAAAGAAAAGAAGTCAAACATCGGTGGTGGGAAAGCAGCCGCTGTATTTAACTCTTACTGAACTGCTTGATGATGAGAATGGCAAGAACATTTCAGAGGTCACCGGTCAAAATCTGCCCGGTTACCACACTGATAACTTCTCCCTCAGACAGCCGTATGACCGAGTGATCCGCTGCCTGGGCTTCCGTTTCAACTTCTCCATTTTTGATGGGTAAGATTTGAACGATTACGTTTCTGAATGTGAATTATTTTCAGATTGACAAAGTATTTTCATAATTTATCCAGATCTGCGCGGCCGCCCCACAGCAGCGGTGCCCGAGGCCGCTTGCCAGGAGTAACAGCCTGGTATGAAGGTAGAGGGACGCCCAACATGTTTGTCCTGGGTACGGCAGCCCACTCCAGAGATTACCGATCGTCTGCTGGTGGATTTGTTCATGGGTTCCGCTACACTGGTAAGCATTACACCTCACTTAAGCATAAGATTTCACATCATAAGAATGTAGGTTATATTAAAGTTTCTCTGTTTTGCTACTACAGTGCGTGCTGTTCATAAAATCCTGGAGCAACGTTACCATAACGTTGCCTGGCCTGCTACAACATTACCCATCAGTCAGCTGCAGTCTTGGATTCTTAAGAGGGTGAATGAAGCCTCTGGACCGTACCAAATGTTTGCAGTTCTTGGGGACATCATTTTACTGCGAGGGTAAGAGATGTTTCAAGAGACAATATGTCATATCTGGGTGTCAATCATTCTGCGGATGAAATACTCAATAATTTAAGATTAAATACCATAATAATTTAATTTAATGCGTCTTCCTGAATCAAAGTATTATTTTCCAAACCCAAACTTTCAACAGTAGTTTAAGTCTTTCTAAACGTCCAGTGGACACAAAACTCAAGGATTATCCGTGATGACATATTGAAGGGACTGTAATTGTGTGTCAAATGAAATATGGCTGCTCTGAATCCTCCTTCCACAGGTCTTACTGTGAATATCTGGAGGAGTTTCCCCTGCAGGCTCTGCCCCAGCTGTCTGCTCTATCTGGTCGGCCTCTCTCAGATCATGGTCTTCTGGTCTTGGTCATGCAGTATGGACTAAACCGGACTGATACGCTTGGGCCCGGTCGGGCTGAGTCAGAATGGACCAAAGCCTGGAGGTCCAACTTCCTCCATCCCGTCCTGTATTACTACAACTCACTACCTACAGGTGAAGAGCTTCTCTAACATGTTTTGTTGATCTCTCACATTATATGAGATTGTAGTGTTTTTGAGAATATATTTTGGACTTTCTGTTGATGTCCCACAGCCATGTACTGGAATATTAAAATAAGTGTGCTTTATGTTTCTATAGAGAAAGATATGAGACAGCGTCCAGTTGGCTGGCCACTACCGCGACCCGGGGCCGTTCATCACATGGTCGAGGACTTCCTGACTGAATGGGATCAGCCCATATCACACAGCCAACCTCTCAGACGCTTCCTCGAGCACTGCCTCCAAACTGACCTCAGGGCCTTTTATGCTGGTCAGTACCAGACATTTGAGTGCCAATAAAATTCACTGAATATCCACATTCTGGATATTTTACAATACAAAAGTTTGTATTTGCTTGTTCAAAGAATGTTATATTGTAAGTCAAAAATAAGGTTAAGAGAATGCTGTACTAACATTTCCGTGTTACTAACATAACCTTAAATTATGTTTTAATCACGACAAGAAAACGGGACATTTGAACGTTTTAGGAACATTGCAACTCACTGTTCCCGTGACGTTTTTAGAACACACATTTGTTTGCTGGTCTTACATCACTGTTCAAAAGTTTGGGGTCGGTAAAGTTTTTTTTTAATTTTTTTATTTTTATTTTTTTATTAATGTTTTTATTCAGAATGTGACTGAAGTCTGGAGTAATGGCTGCTGAAAATTCAGCTTTACATCACAGGAATAAATGAAATATATTCAAATAGAAAACAGTTATTTTAAATTGTAATAATATTTCACAATATTACAGTTTTTACTGTATTTTTTTTGATCAAATAAATGCAGCCTTGCTGAGCATAAGAGACTTTCAGAACACTAACCGACCCCACATTTTTTAATAGAAGTGTATATGCCAGAAAAATAACATTTGCAACTGTTCTTGCAGGACTTAATCATTTATTATGTGCTTCTATGTGTCCTTTTCCCTCAGAATCCTGTTTCCTTCTGTCCCTCACCAGTCGTACCCCACCCCTCTTTTGCCGCCAAGGTTACTTAAGAAAGCAGGGTATTGTGGGAAACAGCCACCTATGGAAACATGCCCGTGAGGCAGGACTCATGGCAGATCATCAGGGAGATGTTCCTGAAAACCTGAAACATGCTGCCGCTGCAGTCGTTTCAACAATGAACTTTGACCTTTGAGGGGGCATTAATGGTACCAAAGACTGAATCTGTTCTGCTTATAAAATCATCTGTTCATCTACCTCCCACTTCTCATGGAATCTGCTTACATTTTTATAGAAAACATCCCACATCCAGCGCGCTCAGACTATGATCAAACATACGGTTAAATGTCAATGAAATAATGAGTATTACCTTGCCGTAGTTTTTATAAGCCAAAGTTTAACTTTATTTACTGTTTTATGGTGTTGGGTTTGGTGTTGCAGTACAATGTATAACTTATATTTTTATACTATTGTTAGAGTTATATAAAGTATTTTCATGTGTTGACATGCATGTACTTATATATTTATAACTACAATAAAGACATCCCATCTCTAAATAATTAATTTCAGAAAGGTTTGTGTTTGTGCTTACCTTAGTATCACAACTAAACTATAGAATATATAATAAAAAATAAACATTGCATTGTATCATAAAAAATAAAACACGTTTAGAAAAGCGTTATTGTAGTCATTTTGTTATTGAAAAGACTGGAATATTAGAAAAGTAGTTTTCAAAAACATTGGTTCTGAAATAAAACCTAATAATAGTATGTAATATGTAATTTTTAAAAAATCCCACATTTTCTGACGATTGTTTCATGATTGTAGGATGAGAGCAAGGCATGTACAATTCCTGAATTTGAAATATTTTAATAAACATTTAATTATTTAAATATGTATTACTTATTATTTTAAGGCATTTGAGGCCATTTGATTCAAAACCCTGTTCTTTGTTTTTATAAAATATAATAAGTGGGAAATCACCTTTTATGGAAATCAAGTCCGTATTCATTACGCTACCACCATACGTTCTCTGAACGGACGAGTTCCTTAACAACATCGATGCTGATTGGCTATCTGTCACGATGAATGCAGACTAAGCAATGCGGGCGTGTTTTACTAAAAAAGAAGCGCAAAACATTGAAACTGCGCCATTTTGGCTCAATTGGGCTCATAGTTCACTGCTTTTTAGAACACGGAACGATTCATATTCGACCTCACAATATTAAATCGCTATGAACGCAAAAGCAGCTCTGTTTCTTTATTTAAAAACCCTCGCTTGAAATGCAGTCTTGAAGAATAGCGCTTGTGCGACAATGTTGCGTTAGATTTGTGCAACAGATACAGTTACATTCTGTTGGTACATGCTGACATTAGTCGAGTAAACGCCTTATTGATATGGACGTGTCGAGCCCACTTGTTGCCGCTGCCTCGGACGGCGAGCGGTCCAGTTTGGAGGGCGAGTACACGGTAGCGACCGCGCCTGCGGTGAGAGACCCCGAGAGAAGCGAGGGTGAGACGCCGATGGAGGCTGCTGCAGGTGCGGTCGGGTTCAGTATCTCGCGGCTGGACACGCTGAGCGCACTGAGACTCAACCGAACCCGACCGTCCGCGGACACGGACCTCCGGTATCTGCACCTGTTATGGAAGCCCGGTGAACTGCTACAGGCGGGACGGAGTTCACCGGGCAAGATCACATCGAGCAGAGTGAGGCGGCTTGGAAGAGCCCGGAGGAAAATAGGGCCCATTGGAAAAGACCTGTATGGTGTGTGTGTATGTGTGCATGAACTGAAATGTCACAAAATAACACATTACAATTGTTACATCTTATCTAATAATAAAGATATATGTTTTTCTTGGTGCTGTATAGCCTACTATGCAAATGTTGGTTAATTATTAGACAATTTTGTACCACACAAATAGGTAACAGGAAGGAACAGGAATGATCATCAGGGCTGCATTTAAAAATACAGAAAAAACGCAGAATATTGTGAAATATTTTTTACTATGTAAAATAATGGTTTTCTATTTTAATATACTCTAAAATATAATTTAATTCTGTGATGCAAAGCTGAATTTTCAGAATCCTTACTCCAGTTTTCAGTGTCACATTATCCTTAAGAGATCCTTCTAATATGCCGGTTTGATTCTCAATGTTGGAAACAATTTTAGCTGCTTAATATATTTTTTTTTATAACCAGCGATTACTTTTTTTCTTTCTTTTTTTTGGATTCTTTGATGAATAAAAACTTAAAAAAGAACAGAATTTATTTAAAATTGAAATGCAGACTTGATGAGCATACGAGACCTCTTTCAAAAACATAAAAAATAGTAATGTTTCCAAACGTTTGACCGGTACTGTATGTGTGTGTATATATATATATATAAATATATAAGCTGTTTTATTTTTTGTGATGTTTGTATTATTCAATTTGTAATTAGCTAGTGTTTAAAATCCTAATTTGTGTGATTTTTGTGAACGTGTTGATCGTCAAAACTGATTGTTTTTATTATTATATTCTGTTGTCTTAACCATGATCTGTTCTGTTAACCAATTCTGTATCGTTTTCTCCTTCAAGCTGTGAAGAGGCTCAGAGAAGCTGCCAACTCCAATGATATTGACACGGGTGAGAATCATCAGTGTGACAGTAGTGAACACACTTGATGCTAAGATTTGATCTACAGTGAAATTAAAGTCTGTTCCCTTTTTTCCCCTTCTAGTTCGTAGATTGCTGGAAGATGATACTGATCCTTGTGCTGCTGATGACAAGGGCAGGACAGCCTTACATTTCTCCTCCTGCAATGGAAACGAGAGTATTGGTAAGATAAGACAAAACTGATTGATATCACCCAAAAATTAAAATGATGTCATCATTTACTCACCCTCATGTCGTCCCAAACCCGTAAGACTTTTGTTCATCTTCGAAACACAAATGAAGATCTTTTTGATGAAATCTGAGAGCTTTCTGTCTCTCCATAGAGAAGATAGCCTCCCTTGGTATATCAACCAATTCTCGCAGAGACGTAAATGACCTGATATTAGTTTAAACTGGTAATGTACCAACTACCTTAATTAATGAGAGTAGAGATAATGAATATTTGATCGCAAACAAATTTACCAAGATAACGCTCGAACAGCAGTTACAAATTAAAACATTTACGTTAGTCCTTCAAGTAATAGGCTAGGTGAGTAAAATTATATTTATATTGTCTTGCTGTACATGTCATTTTCTTTAAATGCTCTGTCTAAAAGTGAACAAAAAGCCCTTTTAAAGCAGTTAAGCAAAGCAAAACAAAAAGCGCTACAAAGCACAAGGTCCGTTCCAAAGGGAGTCATTCTTTACATTAGTAACTGTTTCTGAACTCCCTGAAATGCCTTGATTGCGGTCTTGATTTTACTTCCAGGAATGAACATGTCACATTATTCCTCATTTAAATCATTCCCGCCCAAGGCATACACAAGATAAAGGGGCAAGACCTGGTTTAGTGTGTTGAAACTCACTGTAATGGTAAGGGGCGTGGCATTTCGTAAAGACACTCGAAGCAGTTGACCAATCACAACACTCTGGTCCAGCCGACCAATCAGAGCACATTTGAAAGAGAGGTGATGTATAGAATGTGGATGGAAGCATGAAAATCTATACTAATAGACCCCTAAAACAAAATTAAAACTTTGTAAAAGATCATAAAAGGTCCGCATTAAACATTTTCCATTTTCTCTTTCCATCTCCACTTTTAACAATGTAGTTCAGCTGTTGCTGAGTTATGGTGCTGACCCAAACCAGAGAGACAGCCTCGGAAACACACCACTGCATCTGGGTAAGAATGTGCATTAGCAAATTAGTTTGGTCACATATTTATTTGCATCATTATGTATTATTAAATCTATATTCAAAGCTGTAAGAAATAAGCTTACTGTGACTTAAATGGCCTTTTACAGCTGCCTGCACCAACCATGTGCCTGTCATCACTACCTTACTGCGAGGAGGTACGATTGATTCTCTATGACGGAAAAACCAATGGATCTAAATCTTATTCATCCGAGATCTTTCTGATATCTCTTAACAAATTCGTAATAAATTTACATTATGAACGTTCCCTCAGGTGCCCGTGTCGATGCTCTGGACCGTGCTGGAAGGACTCCTCTTCATCTTGCCCGTTCAAAGCTCAACATCTTACAAGAGGGAGACTCCCGTAGTCTAGAAACCCTCAGAGGAGAGGTCACACAGGTCATTAACACATGTCTGATGTACTTACTGCTAGGGCTGGGTATTGACACAAATGTTACGATTCTGTGCGATTTCGATTCACAAGCTTGCGATTCGATTCATTTAAATATACATCGGGAACATTACGTGGCAAGGACAAAAGAATGTCTCTCAACTAATGCGGTGAACTACACAGTCAGTTGGCACATTACTATAATTTTAAAAGTTAAAATTATTATTGTATACAAACCTGTAAATTACACATTTTTGTAATAACATTTAAAATGACAAAATGTTTGTACTCCAATTAGTTTTTAAAATAATTATAAACATTTAAATAGTGACTGTCATATCTTGGTTTGCTCTGCTTGTTTGTAGGGATGCACAATGTAGCCAAAATGTTTTATTATATATCAATATGGCTATGAAAAAATAGTAGTTATAATAATAATTATTATTATTTCAAAAAAAAAAAATTCAATCAAAATATAAGAAGAAATATTACTATTGTAATATTTCACTGAAATATATTAAAAAAAACATGTGTCTAATGAAAATAATATAGTTTTATTTTACATTACAACTGTAACGTTTCAAAACTAATATTTATGGCTGTGTTAAATTTCTTAATTTTCAAAACACTGGGAGCCCTTAAAGTGAAGCATTAACGAAGAACCGAACCGCTCTGAGACGCTGAAAACACCAGATCACAGTGCTTTGCTTCACTCTGAAACACGCAGCGCCAGTGCCGCTCCTACACTCCTGGGACAAAATCGTTGAAATGATTTTTTTTCACATGCATGATTCAATAACTAAACTAAAGCATGATAAATATAGTTTACCCAAGAAAGCTTAAAGCTACACTGTGTCATTTTTAAAGTTGATTCTTAGCAAAAAACTTTGTTCTTTCAAAATTATATGTGCTCATTAATGTGTAATTACTTCTACCAACTAATCAAGTATTCTCGTAAGCGTAGAATCTGCCCTTTAGAATACATACGAGCGAGTCGCTCGAATGGCGGCAGCCATGTTGCGCCTCCATCTTGAAAATACATTAGCCTAAGAGGGACATACCTGGAAATTCAAGCTTCGCCCTTCGCGTTTTTACACTCAGTGGCACTGTGACGAATGCGAAGGGGAGATTACTCACGACTGCCGGCAGATTTGAAATAATACAGCCACCATAGAAGTTAAAACGCCCTCGGAATGGGAGGGGCTAGAAAGTAATATTCAGTTGGTAGTCATATACAATTTCAGCTAGATGGGAGAAAATCCTACACAGTGTAGCTTTATGTAAACATATGTAAATACATCAGTAATTATCTAAATGTACTAACTTTAGACTAATGAGCATTGCTTTTATAGCGCTTGACAGAACTCACAGAACAGCTTGCATGATTGAACAGGAATGTGTTTTTCTTATACATTAAACCATGCACAAGAACGTTTTGATTATTGATGTATACTGACACAAACTGAAAATTACATTCTAACGAAACACAGTTCACTAATATTGAACCTGGAGATCTGGATTTGAGCGTTGTTGGTTTATGGGTTTATTGGCTTGTCGAGGCTAAATATGCATTTTTGTAACATTTTAAATTCTTATGTACTTCATTCTTGGCACATTTTCTTTTTTTTCCTGAACCAAGACGCATATGCCACACTGCATGATGTCCGAGTCCAAAACTTTTATTAAATAAATATAAATCATTAAGTATTAGAAAAAAGAAGTTTCCGCTAAAGTTGAATCCGCATTTCTATTCGCATGTTATAAAAAATATGTTTACATTATAAAGTGATATGCTACTTAAAGAATCTTTGAGAGCAAGGGGCCCCCTGGTGGTTCGGGGGCCCTATGTGCCTTGCATAATTTGCTTATAGGGAGGACTGGCACTGCACAGCACATATAAAAATCACATTTGATTATGGTTCTAAGCCATATTGCGATTTCATTTTAATTTTGATTCTTCTTGAAGTCTTACTGTCTACTATGAATGTCGCTTTGGGTAAAAGCTTCTGCCGAATGCATAAATGTAATTGTAATAACTACATGGCAAACACAATGTTAATTAATATTAATGAGCCAGACTAAGGTTTTTAATTTGTACATAATATAATAATATATTATACTAGGCTCCTGTTGTACTGTACATGCTTGTATGTGTGCTGTATTGGAAGATGAACCAATGATCTCTGAATATGTCTGTAGATCATTCAAATGCTGCGGGCATATCTGAATATAATGGGACAGAGTGAGGAGAGAGAGAAACTAGAGCACATCTCAAACCAGCTGCAGAACACCCGCACCAGAAAGCAGGTACAGCTCACACACATCTAAGATCAAGCTGTAGAGCACATGTACTCAGAAGTCAGCGTTCTGTTTTCATGTTCTGGCCGATAACCGACAAATTGGTGATGTTATAACTATTCTAATTTGAAAAAAGGAAAAAATAAATATAAAATAACTTGTAATAATAATATTGTTATGCAACATTACATAAAAAAAAAAAATAATCAAAACCAATAAGGTGCTGATATATTGTGCATCTGCTGAATCCTTTTAAGTACCGTTCTCTGTCTTTGATATCATTGTATCTTTGGGACGTTGTAATTCTTTCATGTGATCCACAGGTGGACGAGGTGACGGACCTACTGGCCAGCTTCACGTCTCTCAGTATTCAGATGCAGAATATAGGAGACAGGTAGAGATGGATGGAAGAAAAGACGTGAGAGGATGGGACACCTGTGGCTTTTGCTTAGAAAATAGGAGAAACTATTTATATATGATGACATGCCTACATGTATAACACAACTGTGTAATTCCGTTTATTTAAATTCAATTTTGACTGAGAACATGATGAATTGCCTTTTATTTTTGTTCCTGGAACAATTCCTTTCTGTTATGCCTTTATGGTAGCCTATTATGTCACTGTTTACTGTATATCTATTTGAAAGACAGCCAAATAAATTACATAATGTTAAGAGTGTATGTGGACTCTGTCTTTGATGCAATGATGTAACAATATTAACACTAAAGCATAAGCTGTGAATTTGCATATCGCTTTTATATAGTAAATATCGCTATTTCATACTTTTATTGTCAGTTTTTTGGTTTGTAAAAAAAAAAAGAGGGCTTTCATTGTTGTTATACACTCTCTGGTCTCAAAGTCCCTCCTCCTCATCTTTGGCTGCTTTGTTGTTGACTCCCATCAAAGATGGCGTCGCGCGCCAACTAAACCCACATCCAACCCGAGGTAATATTTCGCAGATTTTTGCACAAAATGTCTTATTTCTGCATATAACTTGCATGCATTCCGTGCCATTTTTGCAGTACGGAAAAACCCAATAAAATTGCATGGTGAGAACGCTCCGTTGATCGAGTTGTAACCCGATACCGGCCTATGTGCACCGCAGCCGCGGGTCTGCGCGCGCTGGGCGATCCGTCAGAGACGCGCGACACGTCCGCAGCTGCCCGAATACACTTGAGCTGAAACAGGGAAGCGCTGGATCCCGATGAAGCGAGGGGAAGGGGGTGTGTGAGTGTGCATTTCTTCAAAAGTAGGCGGGAAATGTGCAATAATGAGTGTTGAGGGAGGCAGATCTTCTCGTTCGTGTTGTTGGGATTCCGGCGAATGTCACTGGAAGCTTGACTAAACTTGCGGCTGGAGGAAAGCTGATGTGTGTTGCTGAGTCTGATCTGTCACTAATGAGTGTGTGTGCTTCCAGAAGCACATCTTCAGAGTTGTTTAACACTTCTGCATGCAACATTATTATATTAGAAGAAACCTTTTATCGTAATCAAAAGACGAAGAACTGTTTTTGTAATGAGTTCTGTTTTTTCCCATAGTTTTTCCAGTATTAGTTCATTTCATTTATTTGGTTTTACATTTTTAATATGTTAAGCATCATATTATTGAATTCAGTTTTATTTGTATAGTAATTGCAAACTTTTGTGGCTTTTTATCCATAATCAAATTATCTTGGTTACACTTTATTTGAAGGTGTCCCTGTTACAGTGTAATTATACTGAGCAATATTAATGAACTACATGTTCTTACTATAGGGTTAGGGTAGGATTAGGGTTTGGTTTGGTTTGGTTTAGGGTTGGTTACATTTTGAAATTATGCACAATTTATAGCTATTACTATAGTAACTACCTGTAACTTGTGTACCAAAGACTAAATAAAGTGTTAACAATCTTTTAGTATAAAATCAGGGCTGCCAACTTTTGAGTTCAGCTTGGAGTGAGAATTAGGGATGGGATTTGTATCGATATTGAATTAAATTGATTGAATTACAGTTCATGGATGCTGAATAGCTTTTCTGAGGTAAATGTTATGACATTGTTTTATCCGCAGTTGAAACACTGATTGAGCGATTACATGAGACATGATACATTCAGTAAGTTGTAGGCCTACTGGATTTTTCAACATACCCTCTGATATTCATTCATGTTTATTTTGTGCTTTAAATAGTAGTAAATTGGATGCTTCACATGCCACTTGAACAGCAGGTCTGTCTATCTGTCACGCCACATTAAAGGGACAGTTCACCCAAAAATGACAATTCTGTCATCATTTACTCACCCTCAAGTTGTTGCAAACCTGTATGAATTTCATTCTACTGCTGAACACAATAGAAGATATTATGAATAATTTTTGTAACCAAACAGTTGTGGGGCACCATTGACTTCCTTAGTATTTTCTTTCGCCATACTATGGAAGTCAATGGGTACCCATCATCTGTTTGGTTACCCATATTCTTCATAATATCTTTTTTTTTTTGTGAAAAGCATAAAGGTTTGGAACAACTTGAGGGTGAGTAAATGATGACAGAATTTTTCATTTTTGGATGAACTGCCTCTTTAAGAGCGCCAAAATTGCATTAATATTTGAAAGTTGAGAATTTGTTTCATATCAAGATGTTACCTGTTCTGTCTTTTGTCTGTCAGTGACTAAAGTGATATATTGTGTAATACACTTTTATTGCTAAAAGACTTCTAAAATATTTCTAAAAGTGGTAGATAAGAATACAAGTATTAGACTAAACCTGAGGATCAACCGAAAAATACAATATTTATAATCAAATATCATGCAAAACAATTCTACAGTTTGAAATTTGGCTGCAACAAAGTAGTACAGATAACTAGTACATACCGAAGCGCAAGCGCAAGAAAAATGATTATTAGTTACCTAAGCTGGAAAGGTCTGTGAAGATAGTTTGTTCTTTAAATACTTTGTTCTTGTCAAGAGTGTTTTTTTTGACTGAGCTTGATGATTTTATTCTGTTTTTGTGCATTAGAGTCACAAGACTGACCAGTCCCACCTGAAGAACCAAGAATGACTATGGCCTTTGAGGAGATAAAGAAGAAAGGAATGATGGGTAATGATTGTCAGACAAAAGCATGTTAATTAATACACTCAAACATGTCCATTGAAAACCTACTGCGAAACTGCATTTCTTGTAGATATTTCGGGAATGGAAGGAGAGGTCGGTCTTGTTGCTGGTCGCAGCCAAAGAGAGAAGAGGCGCTCGTATAAAGATCTGTTGAGAGAGGAAGAAGAAATCGCAGCGCAGGTGCTCAAAACCTCCAAGAAACACCACAAGGTAACAGCAGGGAGTTACGGTGACATCCAACATCAAGTTGCATCATATTAACAAGAATTATTGCCGTCCATTGATTTTATCAGTATATATGTTCCGTAACTGTGTTGCCTGTTTGTAGATCCTAATGATATTAATAAAACACGCGACTTGATGTTATGTTACCTAGGTAGATATGACATCTGGCCTGAGAAGGATTTGGACCTGTGTTTTTCCCTCTCAGGGTACTTGTCATTGACTCTTGCTTAGGGATGCTGCGATCACTCGGCTGATACTCACTTCCTATGACTCATCTCGCAACTTGTCTGATCACATAAACTGACAAAAAGCTTTCTATTTCTATGAAGTGATGCCCTCAGCATCACTTCCTGTCATCACCTGCGTGATAGTATTAAAAGTGTCGAGAAAAGATCAAAAATATATGTGCTGCCTCAGTCTTCCTCAATAGGGTAAGTAAAATAATAATAAAGTTGGTTACAAAGTGGGATTCAATTCACAGATCTATATTAAACAACTCCCATAACAGTAGCATCTGTTTCCCCTTATTAAAGGGTTAGTTGACCCAAAATAAAAAATTCTGTCATTACTTACTCACCATCATGTCGTTCCAAACCTTGAAGACATTCGTTCATCTTCAGAACACAAATGAAGGTACTTTCAATTAAATCTGAGAGCTTTCTGTCCCTCCATTGACAGTCTATGCAACTACCACTTTCAAACCCCAGAAAGGTAGTGAGGAGATCATGAAACTGATGACCACTGTGACTCCAGTGCTTTAACCTTAGTTGTATTAAAGGAACACTCCACCGTTTTTTGAAATAGGGCTTATTCACCTTCTTTCCTACATTTAGATAGGTGGGCAAATGCATTTTTGTCTCAGTGCATGCATTGTTTTAGTTTGACAGGGTCGGCGCTAGCTTAGCTTAGCATAATGAATGGAATCCTTTGTTGCCAGCTAGCATGTCCTGAGTAAAAGTGATATAACATTTTTTTAAAACCCACCTAATTACTTCTTGTGGCCTGCGTATTCACAACAAGTACAAATAGTGATGCAGATTAACACTAGGCGATTTCCTATGCAGATATTGACTTGGGACTATATTAGGGGGAAGCACAGGTGAAGCACTGCTACTTGGGCGCAGAGATATCACGCCCAAGTAGCAGTGCTTCGCCTGTGCTTCCCCCTAATATAGTCCTTAATATATAAGTCAATATCTGCCTAGGAAATCGCCTAGTGTTAATCTGCATCACTATTTGTACTTGTTGTGAATACGCAGGCCACAAGAAGTAATTAGGTGGGTTTTTTAAATGTTTTATATCACTTTTACTCAGGACATGCTAGCTGGCAACAAAGGATTCCATTCATTATGCTAAGCTAAGCTAGCGCCGACCCTGTCAAACTAAAACAATGCATGCACTGAGACAAAAATGCATTTGCCCACCTATCTAAATGTAGGAAAGAAAGTGAATAAGCCCTATTTCAAAAAACGGTGGAGTGTTCCTTTAAGCGACTTGAGTGCTTTGTTTGCACAAAAAAACATGATTTATCACTTTATTTTCAAAATACTAGTCTCCAACACGCATTCACGCAACAACATCTGCTCTCGCGTCAACACAACACGCATCACTCTCATGAACGTGCATTGGAGAGACTTTTATGATGCCTTTACTACCTTTCTGGGGCTTGAAAGTGGTAGTTGCGTAATGTTATGTATTTTAATATAGATAATATTTTGTGTAAGCCTACTTATTTTTATCAAGCCTCTTAAAAATGTCTTTTTTAAAATGTATATTTTTGTTTATTTCATTAAAGCTGCAATATGTAATTTTTTTCTCTGCTAGGGCTCGCTAACCGCTTACAATAGCAAAGGCATATGTTGATGACGCATAAACCGAATTATGGAACTTGCCATCATGCTGATGGATCTAATAATGTTTATGATAACGCGGATATTACGTCATTGACAGGCGACAAGTGGGACAGGGCGACAGGGACGAGCCATTATTTAAAATCGGAATGTCTCTGAAATTAAAAATCTTTGGGAACTTTTGGGATATTGTAAGTACACAACTGAAGGAAATATATCACACTGTGCAAGTGATTTTTGGATATTTTATTACAAAAATCTTACATATTGTAGCTTTAAAGTTACAATATGTAACTTTTTTTGTTCAGAATTAACAACATTTAAATAATGAGTCAATACATCATCAATCCTTATTCCAAAACGCGTTTTGTTTTACCCTGATTCACTATGGTAAGTCTATTATAAGTTTATATTTTAGACCAGGCTGGATGGTTTTTCGCTGGAAGTTGCTCCGTGTGTATGGTGTGTGAGTGGAAAGGTTAGTTGTCACAACGAGCGAGAAAGGTGAACATTGAGCAGCTAAATCACCAACCAAGTTACATAATGTACCTTTCAATAATTGGGAATCCGTATGCCGATTTAGATAACAATTATCAGTAATTGTATCGTTTGTAAAACCCCGATCAGAGCATCCCTACTCAGAGCATTCCCATTGTAGCTCTAGTATTAGATCAGTAACCATATGTGGATTGTTTCCTCACTAACATTATCTTTGTGGTACATATCATGCCTATTTCAACATGCTCTGTTGTCTTTTTAGGATTCTGACCTTTTCCTATTAGGAGGAGGAGATTCTCACAAGAAAAAAAAGAAGCACTTGAGCGATGACTACTATCACAGAGGTGAGGAGTTTTGTCTTGTTTTATAAGGCAGCATTAGCTCTGTTCCAACATATCCAAAATTAAAAGTGTTCCAGAGCTTCTTGTTAGGACGTTACTTTCTAAGGGAGCATTCTAAATGAAATCGAGCCTCTAAAGCTACAGAAACATTATTAAAACATTCTTCATGGGCTGCTACTCAGTTAAATAAATTTTCATGTGTACTATGCAAATAGTGCACTACGTTGAATGTTGTTCATTGATTACAGTAGTCTTACGTCAGAATATTTGTTTTCTAAGCACAAAAAAATAAACAGCCAACACAAAATTGGGTGAAATAGTCAATTTTATTCCTTTTTTATTTTTATATTACGTTAAAATTTTGTATTTTTGTTTCTATATTATTGTACATATTTTTATATTTAGCTGCTTTTTATAAGTTAAATTATATGAAATCTAATATTATATATATTGTTAGTTGTTAAATCATTTTTAAATTACATAAAAAATATTAATAATTATTATATATAATAACTATGTATACAATTTTAATCATTTTATAAAATTATTAACAAATTTACTATTATCACTGCCATAGGTTCAGATTTCTGTTTCCGTATGAATACTTGATGAATACTTTTACAAACTTGATGAAAACTTGCGTACCGAGGTACTTGATGAATGAATCTCTCGTGAGTAGAAACACATGGACTGCAAATACATTACCAACCAAGCAAAAACACATATTCTTTCCAAGAGTTTTGTTGCGAGTCGCTCTCTCGCTGATATACCTGATGATTTTGGAGTTAATTACTTTGAATTCAATTTATCACTGTGCAAAAACAGAAAGCACATGCTTTTGTGTCAGTTTGTTGACCCGCTGGGAGCCAATGTAGGATCCACAAATCAGAGAGATCCCGAATCTCGATCTATTTGTTTGATTGGTTAAAATGAATGAAGAATATCTTGTGTTTTTCTGTGGGTGCTCGATCGGCGCCTATGATCACTGTTAGTACTTTTTCTAATTCAAATACTGAAAGGGGTCATATAATGCCATTTTTGTACAAGCTAATATGATTCTTTAGGGTCTAAATTAAAAGTTTGTAATATACTTTAAAAATTCTCATTAGTATTGTAAGAAAACACTCATTTTACCTGGTCAAAAACAGCTCTGTTTTCAGCACGCCGTTTAAGTGCATGTGTCTTTAAATGATAATGAGCTTTGCTCACCCCGCCCCTCTGTTCTGTGTGTACACCGTTTGTAACACAATAACACAATAACCTTAACGCGTTCATTATAAACGTGGGATTATGAATTATATTGAGAACGTCGTACATAGAAAAAACATGCCGTAATGTACCCTGAGTGTAAACCTTAGCCGTATTCATCGTGAAGCGTGCAACGAGCGATTTGCAAAGATTAATATAAATATTAATATAAAGGTTGACAGCTCGCTCACGAGCGAGGGCGGGTCTGTGTTGAAACACTGCTGTCAATCAACAATCGTGGGAGGGGCGTCGATTTTGTGACGTCACAAAATCGAACGGCTTGATTTGAGACGGGAAAACATATAAGAAGATAAAAAAAAAACACTGGATGGATTTTTATCATTTTATTATGGTTTTGTACAGGCACTGCCAACACACATTTCAGTACAATCAACTTGTAAAAGTGCATGTACCATTATATGACCCCTTTAAAGCTCCAGTGCTGAACTTTTGCCTCTCTATCGCCATCTCTGTTTGAAACATAAAATTGCAAATTAAATGTGGAGTTATTATTACTATTATTTGAGTTTTTTGTTTTTTACGTGGGTTGTGCTTCGGCACTGCTCCTCTGCGCAGATGAATCTTTGATCACCACATCAGAGCGGATCTGTCATTGTATATGGATATGACAATAAGTAGTATGTCCTAGTATGCATATATCTGGAAAAAAAAGGTAATCTGAACAAGAAACATATCTGCCGCTTTTGTTCTGACCAAAGGAAGACGTAAATGTTTTAAAACAAATCACATACTGAGGTTTAGGTCTAACGATTGCTCAATCAGATCAGATCACACATTGCAAATTAGCTACCGACTGAGCCACTCTGCGTCAGTCTTCAGTCCCTTCAGATCTCAGAGTTGTCTCCACCTGTAAGCCATGCCAGTATTTCCTCTCGTTTTAGCATGGGATCAGTCGCTTTCCGTTTTTGACTGCAGGCTCTCTGCAGTTCAAGGTTTGTTGTTTTGACAACAGGTGATTCCCAGATGATTGCCGTTTAGTCCTTTCTAGATTAAAAGCAAATTGTTAAAGTTTAAATTCTAAGCAACTGCATCCTCACTCAGCACACGCCATATAGTAATAGGGTTGGGTAAAATCTTTCTTTTTAGTAAACTCTGTGTACACAAACAATGTTCTCAATGCTCAAGTTCATGTGTAGAGCCCCTGGTGATACTTCGAGCAAAGTTTCATGTTGTGTCAAGCCTCCTTAGTGCTTTAAAAATAGCGATTTTGATGCTATCATAGAGATGCCCCTAGCACTCCCATTCAAAAGTAGCCTGGTTAAAACCAGACCATTCTCAGTAGTAACTGAGTTATGGTCTGGCAAAGCTTCATTAATAACTCATTTCCAAAGCGGCGTCACCAACGGACGTCGCTCAAATGCCTCTGGGCGCAATTGGATAGACCTAAAACCAATCAGAGCGATCGTCATCGTGTAAAGCCATATGCTGCGTCCCAATGTACTCTTTTTGTGAAGAAAAGGTATTTACTTTTGAATGTGTAGCAAAAAAGTAGGCAAGCTCTGGGACATACTACTTCGTCATCTTTATTGGACGGATCTGTCGCGTGCATCCTGTCACGTAAACTGCCCTGTCAATCATCTTGTCACAGTTAAAATCCTCTATTAAATCTAATTTCATTTCCTACCATTTCGGAGAGAAATGTAGTAGCATGTTCATCTGCCAGTGGGTCTTTCATGGAGACTGTCCTCATGTGTTTGCAATTTTTATATAATAATGCATTTAAAAGTTGGTGCGCTTCACCAACGGACGTCGCTCAAATGCCTCAATTGGATAGACCTAAAACCAATCAGCGATCGTCATCGTGTAAAGTCCGCCCCAACGTTTCTGATTGGTGCCGTGGTTTCGAGGGATTAGAAATGGGCTTGAATGAGCTCTTTGCCAGACTACTTGCAGAGCAAATCTAAATTTTCCGGAAGTTTTCTGGGTTTTCCCAGGCTAATTCAAAAGGCAATTTGAACGAAAACGAAAATACGGTAAAACTTAAAAGTGGCGTTTCCATTCTAATTATGCTTTTAAACAAACGTTTGCCTCGGGTAGATTCACAAAAAGACCCTAGGTTGCATTTTGGCGAGAGTTACACTTTAATGTTATTGTAAAGACGGCAGCAGGAACATTAGGCTGCTGTCACTTTAAGAGCTGCACAGATCCTTACACATGCGTTTTCTTTGTCAGCTGTTTATGTTCACTTAAGACATAACTGACTGTGTTTACGAGGATATTTTGACGTATTTTTTGTGTGTATTTGTCTGTTCACGCGGAAGAGAACTCAGTTCAGTATCGCACACTATTCAGTATGGCAGGCGGCTTTCTGTGCACACATCATTTTGGATGTGTGCGCAGCACAGAAAACAGCGCGTGGGTCTTCTTGCACTCGAATGGTTTAAAGTCATATTAAAATGCTCACACAGGAATCGATAAGCGAAATCGAAAGGCACGTGTCTTATAGCTCAAATTCTAAATCATCTTTATAAGCTTACGTTACGAATCGGGGTAAGCTAAGAGGACAGTTTTGAACACTGATGTCTTATGAACTTGCTCAATAAAAATATAATGCAGCTTTAAAATAGTTTCTAAACTCTCCCCACAGACCATCACAGCTCTGGTCAGCCGCCCCACAAGAAGAAGCGCAAGTCTTCAGATCACTCGCCCTCCCTCTCCTCCTCGTCCCAATCCACAGACACAGCCATGGGCCTCCTGGAGGCCATTACCTCCCCGCTGGCCACGGGCACCGACCCCACTCCGCACTTCTACAAAAAACCCTCCTACCCTCCCCACGCCTCCTCGCACTCCTCTAAAGACCGCAAACAGGACAGCGGCTCTAAGAGCAGCCACTCCTTCCCGCACTCACGTCCGCCCGGCTCGTCCTCGTCTAAAAAGCATTCCTCCTCCTCGAAGTCACTGCTGTTCCACGGAGGAGCTGGGAAAGGAGAGCCGCTGACGCTCTGTGAAGCTGAAGGACTGAAGATGAAGCTCATCCTTTCTTCAAAAGAGAAGAACGAAGGTGTCGGGACAAACGAGGGATTCTCCTTCCCGGTCCATTCTTCTTCCTCTTCGGGTGTGGCAGGTCATCATTCGTCCTCCAGCTCGAAGAAAGGAGGGATGAAGAAGGAGAAAGACAAAGACAAAATGATGCCGAAGCCACCCAAGAAAAAGCAGCACAGCCGAGAGCCGCTGCCTGTTGTGGGGAAAGAGGTGGAGGTCGTGGGTGAGTGGGGAATTACACTTTTCAGTTTAATCTGTTTGGTCTACTGATACATGACATTGGTGGACCGTTAAAGCAAAGCACCCAATAACTGTATTCACATGTATAGTAACTTATTCAATGTATTGTTTCATCAAATAAAATTATATTTAATAATATAATAATAATAATTTAATAATAACCATTTATTTTTAAGTGAGAAATGTGTTGACAAAACAGATATACACTACTGATTAAAAGTTTTGGGTCAGTAAGATTTGTTTTTGAAAAAAGAAACCAAGATTATTCAGCAAGATTGCATTAAATTGATCAAAAAAACATGTTTTGAACTTTCTGTTAATCACACAAAAATTATCACTCTTTTGAACATTGATAATAATAAATGTTTATTGAGCACCAAATCATCATATTAGAATGATTTCTGAAGGATCATGTGACACTGAAGACTGGAGTAATGATGCTGAAAATTCAGCTTTGATCACAGGAGTAAATTACATTTTAAAATATATTCAAATAGTCAACAGATATTTTAAATTGTAATAATATTTCACAATATTAGTGTTTTTACTGAATGATAAATATAATATATATATAAATATGCAAATAAATGCAGCCTTGGTTTAGATTTAGATGAATAACAACAACGTATAAATATAATGGCATAAATATTAGTAACAATAGTAGTAATAAAAAATAAAAAGTAATACATTTTAATATTGGCTATTATTTATTTTTTTGCTGAATCTATTTTTCTTTAACTGAAACATAATCTGTGTCGGTATCAGTCATAAAAAGTCAATACTGGTCAATCTTTACTTATGGTGTCGGAATAATTACAAACTTTCAACATCCAATTGTCCAAAAGCTCTAAAAAACAAAGAAATGAAACCCTCACGGACACTAACCAATCATTTTTCTGTTGGTATTCATCAGGTCATTACGGAGGCATGGGAGGAGACAGCTCATCTTCAGGAGGAGAACTAGAGGCCGGCGAGCTGGTGATTGACGACTCGTACACACATCTTTCAAAAAAGAAGAAAAAGAGCAAGAAGAGCAAAAAGAAAAAGGATAGAGAGCGAGACAGAGAGAAAGGATCCAGGGAGAAGAAACACAGCAAAGGAAGTGGAGGGAAGAAAAGCTGTCCAGGTGAGACACGTTTCTTTAAGGCAAGACACCCCGGGTGAATTGGGTAAAACATTTATCTAATATATAGTTGGTTGATTAGACCGATGATCGATTACATTAAGAACTGCAACCATTTTTTGTATTGCAAATTTTCTGAAATGTTGTGTTTAAGGGTGTGTTCACACTTGGCATGTTTGGTTTGATTAAAACGAACTGGTGCGATTGCTCTGTTAGTGCGGTTCATTTGAATAAGTGTGAACGCTGCCATCTGAACCCTGGTGCGCACCAAACAAACGGGCCGAGACCTGAAAAGATGTGTCTCGGTCTGCTTTCAGACGAACTCTGGTGCGGTTCGAATGAAATATTAACGAAACATGGACCAAAGACAACTAAACGAACCAAAAACAGGACGTGATGTCACAAGACGCGACCCTAAAAAGGACAGAATGCTCATCAGAGATCAGTACAGGCATCAGAACCACGTCTCCTCGCTGCAGATCTTCATTTGTGTGTGTGACGGAGGGATTCCTGCCGCTGTTTTGACTCCTTTACACATTTTATAAGCTCTTCATGAGTTAAAAGCTCCATCTCAAAATCATATTTTTTGGTCCGGACCAAAAGAACTAAGCGTTAATATGTTAATTCAATTTGCCCTAACTTGCATAAATGTCCAGAACAGAAATCTGAACACTGGATAAAGCCAGGTTCAAACTTCTTGTTTAATTTTGTTGACATATTAGAGTCAAAAGGTTTTACAGAGGGGACATTGGATATTTCTTTTTATCACTCCATACATCTGAAAACACTGTCAACAGCCAGAAAAGAAAAAAGAAAAACATTTCCACCATGTTTTTAAGAATAAATTTAGTCAAATAAAACACGAACAAACCTTCTGTGGAAACCTTAAAGACATTTTTTATATATATATATATTAAAGACATTTATAATGTTAGAAAATATTCTATTTTAAATAAATGCTGTTCTTTTGAACTTTCTATTCATCAAAGAATTTTGAAAAATAATTGTACACAACTGTTTTCAACATTGATAATAATAATGAATGTTTCTTGAGCATCAAATCATCATATTAGAATGATTTCTGAAGGATCATGTGACACTGAAGACTTGAGAAATGATGCTGAAAATTCAGCTTTGATCACAGGAATAAATTACACTTTACTGTATATTCACATAGAAAACTGTTTTTTTAAATTGGAATAATATTTCACAATATTACTGTTTTTGTTTGTATTTTTAATCAAATAAATGCAGCCTTGGTGAGCAGAAGATACTTCTTTTAAAAACATAAAAAAAATCTTACTGACCCCAAACTTTTGAACAGTAGTGTATGTAAATGCTGGAAATTCCTGGCTCAGTTTATGAGAAAAAACTAATTTTGAGAAAATGACCTTTAAAAGATTGTAATTAAAATCCTCAGATGCAAATAGATAATGTGTAATAAAATAAACACTTAAAAATTGTATTATTGATGTTTTGAAGTCTGAAGCATGTTATGATAGCCCAAAATCTAAAGATTTAACAGTGCATAAAAAACAGTACACAAACAGAGAAGTATGTACAAATGCATAGTATTCAAAAAACAGTAGGTGAAAAGTCCCCGGATGACCTACTACTCTCGGCGAGATTCTGAAGTGTGCATACGATGGACACGTTACTATCCCATGAGGCCATGGGAGAAGATTAATGAATGACAGTGAAGTGGCGCTAGTAGGTCACGTGACTGTAACTACATGACAGATGTAGTATGTCCAAATTTCATTCATAATATCCATATTCATACTATACAGAACAGTATACAGAACTTGTCTCTCTCTGCTAATCAGGTGATCAGTCTAGAAGCCACTCCCATTCTCACAGCTCATCCAATCACAGCACTTCTGGTGGCATGTACGCAATGGCTCCACCCACCTCGTCCCATCACCATCAAAGCATTGAACTGATGGGTGAGAAGAAGAAGAAGAAGGAGGAAAAGGAGAAAGAGAAACATGACAAGGACAAGGTAAATTAAATCTCTTTCTTACACCGGTGTAAACACCTTGAAGTTTGACTTTTGCAATCATTTTAATGTTCTGTCATTCATCCTGTCAGCCGAAGAAGAAGAACATGACAGCCTATCAGGTGTTCTGTAAAGAGTACAGGGTCAATATCAACGCAGAGCAGCCTGGATTAGGTGAGTGCTGTTGTTCTCTGCACCTGATCTGTCAATCATCTGTGCTGTTTCGTGATTGGTTGAATATTTGTTCTTTTTCCGCCTCAGTCTTCGGGGAGCTGAGTAAGAAACTCGCAGAGGTGTGGAAACAGCTGCCTGAAAAAGACAAACTGGTCAGCACCTTTTACCTTTACTTTAAAGATTTCAAATAAAAATAATGACTTGTTGTTATTGTGCATTGTGTGTATTATTGTGTCTTTAGTATCTTTTATCAAAATGTAACTTGCTCCATTTCTCATATGACTTTCCTTTTCCACTGGTTAATGTTAACTAATGGTCATTTTGTCATTGTTTTAGGCTATTGTAATGGATTATGTATAATTCGTCAATACATTCTTTTATATATATATATTTGTAATGGATTATGTATAATTCGTCAATACATTCTTTTATATATATATATATATATATATAAAAGAATGTATTGACGAATTATACATAATCCATTACAATAGCCTAAAACAATGACAAAATGACCATTAGTTAACATTAACCAGTATTAGTTAACATTAATACATATATATATATATATATATATATATATATATGTAATGCTAGTTAATGCTCATAAAGAGGCCAGAGTAATTTTAATATTATTTATATGCATGAGCTTATTTTTTTAATTTTTAGTTGAAATGTATTTTATTTTAAGTTTTAGTAATTGAATGTGCTTTTGTCATTTTTTATTATTATTTATATTTAGCTTTAATTTATTTTATCAAACTTATTTTATTTTATTTTAATTCATTTTAATACATCAGCTTAAACTTCTTTATTTCATTTAGCAAAACAGGCAATATTTTTCATCTAGTATTTATATTTTATTTCAGCTATAACAATAACAAAACTGAAAGTAGCAAGTAATTTGTCACATCTAAACACGATCTGAAGGAAATAACAAGTAAAATGGGTTGTTTCATGTTGGCTTTGAAAACTTAATGGCAGCGTTTTATAATTTCAAGTCAGATGTGGGACAGTGTTGCATATCCTCTCTTTCTGTCCTCTTTCTGACACTGAAGGTTTGGAGACAGAAAGCTCAATATCTCCAGCACAAGCAGAATAAAGCTGAAGCTATGACGGTCAAGCGGAAAACCTTAACAACCTCAGACAGTAAAAGTAAAGGTGAGACCAAAGCTGTTTCTCAGTTAACTATCTTACACATTACATTTTTTCTCATGTATCGACATATTTCTTGAGCCCTTTCTTTAGTACCTGTGTATCTGCTTGCCTCAGGCTCCAGTAAAGGTGTGAGTTTAGGAGCAGGATTGGCCCCTCAGGGCCGCTCGTCTCTGGGTATGTCGTTATCTCCGGTACGGGTGCCTGATGTGGACCCCATAGATGCAGCAGCTCACCTGCAGCTGTTGGGCGAGTCGCTGTCTCTGATTGGACACCGACTTCAGGAAACGGAGGTTTGTATTACAAAAATGTCCCTTTTAGGGGGCTTTCCACATTTACACTGATGAGCCAAAACATTATGACCAATCACAGGTGATGTGAATATCATTGATCATCTCCTAACAAGCACACATATTAAGATCTGGGTAGATTAGATAGAAAGCAAACAAGCAGTTCTCGTAATCAACATGTTGGATGCAGGAGAAATGGGCAGGAATAAAGATCTGAGCGACTTTGACACGGGCCACATTGTTATGGCAAGGCCATAACTGGATTTATCAGCAGTGGTAAATGAGGAGGGACGAACCACAAACCAGCGACAGGGTGTTAGACGCCCCAAGACTCATCAGTGCACGAGGGCAGTGAACACTGTCAAGTCAAGTTTATTTGTATAGCGCTTTTCACAATACAGATTGTATCAAAGCAGCTTCACAGTATTAAACTAAAATAATACAACAAAGTTTGTTTCAAGAGGAATTTATTGATTGATAAAATTAAATTAAATATCCCCAAAATATCCCCAACTGAGCAAGCCAAAGGCAACAGTGGCAAGGAACCGAAAAACTCCATCAAGTGACCTAATGGTGTCCTAAAACTCCATCAGGTGACCTAATGGAGAAAAAAAAACCTTGGGAGAACCCAGGCTCAGTCAGGGGCCAGTTCTCCTCTGGCATTTATGAGCTAGAGGCCGAATTGTAGTTTGAACTGTAGGATTATATGAATGCCTGGCTGAAGAGATGCGACTTTAATCTAGTTTTAAACTGGGAGAGCGAGTCTGAGCAACGAACAGCATCAGGAAGACTATTCCAGAGTTTTGGAGCCAAATGTGAAAATGCTCTCCCTCCTTTGGTGGTTCTGGATATCCTAGGTATGACCAAAAGCCTTGAATTTAGTGATCTTAAAGAGCGCGATGGATTATAGGGTGATAGAAGATCCGTTAAATAGACTGGAGCTAAGCCGTTTAGGGCTTTATAAGTCAGTAGCAATACCTTGTAATTAATACGGAACTTTATAGGTAACCAATGCAGTGATGATAAAATCGGTGTTATATGATCATATTTTCTTGATCTCGTAAGAACTCTAGCGGCGGCATTTTGGACTAACTGTAGCTTGTCCTGTTTGGTCTGAGCCAACAGAAGGTCTAATATGGCACACAACATTTTAATGATGGTCATGGGAGGAATGCGTCACAACACACTCTGCTGCGTAGACACTGACCAATCAGAGCCCATGATGACCCTTGTCCACCTTCGAAAGCACCTACAACTGCGAGTGTCTGAACTGGACTTTAAAGCAGTGGAAGAAGGTCGCCTGGTCCGATGAGTCCGGTTTTCTTTTACATCATGTGGATGGCCGTGATGGTAAAGTGATGCACTGTGGGACGACGATGTCAAGCAAATGGAGGGAGTGTGATGCTCTGGACAATGTTCTGCTGGGAAGCCCTGAGTCCGGCCATTCATGTGAACGTAAATTTGACACGTGCCACCAAGCTAAACATTGTTGCAGACCAGGGACACCCCTTCATGACCTGGTGGAAGTGGCTCTTTCAGCAGGATAATCTGTAAGATGTGCTGGACCAACCAGTTTGATCCACCTCACGACCTACAGGACTTGAAGGACCTGCTGCTAAAGTCTTGGTGTCAAATACCACAGGACACCTTCAGGGGTCTTGTAGAGTCCATGCCTCAGCGGGCCGGTGCTGTTTTGGCAACACACAGAGGACTAACAGCCATATTAGGCATGTGTTCATGATGTTTTGTCTCATCAGTGTAGATCATCTTCATAAACGTCTCTGTTCGTCCTGCAGGGGATGGTGGCGGTGTCTGGCAGTCTTTCGGTTCTGTTGGACTCTATTTTATGTGCTCTTGGTCCATTAACCTGCCTGACAGCACAAGTTCCCCAGCTCAACGGCTGTCCACGCAACGTCCTGGTGAGAGACACTTTCACACATTGCACAATTTGTTTTTATGGGGTCCATAACAATTCACTTGTTTTCTACAAAATGTTTACAAAAGCTTCTTATTTGCGATTCAAATGCACAGTTTATGATTTCAACTCTTCTCCTGACCCTCACCTACTTTTTCTTTGCAGTCAAACACTTTGGACAACATCGCTTACATAATGCCTGGACTATGAATCTCTTAAAAGGCACTTACAAGAGACTGGGTTACATTTGGACATATTCCTAGAAGCACCAAACAGAGGACCAGAGCTGGTTTTTTAAAACTTTTTCTGATCAATGGACATTCTTAATCTCTGACATGTTTTTAAAAATTGTATTTAAAATGTTAGTCATTTTTTTATTGTTGTTAGAAAGAAAAAAAAATCCTATTTTAGAGGACACTTTTGAAGTTTCCCTTTTGTGTTTGTGTTGGCGTCTCAAAATTTCAATTTTGTGAGTATATGTGATCAAATTCACATGCTTTTTATGTTTTATACAAATATATGCAGTTTAGTTTTATGGCCCAATGTTGTTGTTTTCTAATTTAACATTGACTTAATTTATATCAACTGCAGTTTAACTGCGCTATCATCATTTCATGTCTTACATATTGTATTTTTGTAATGTAAATGTTGTAATAATATACTGGGATTGGACAATGAAAGTGAACAGCATCAGTTCATCTTAGGAATGACAGACACAAGTCCTTCACAGTGGCCCAGAGGGATTTTGAGCCATTCCTCTTCTAGAACAGTGGTTACTATGTGATGCTGAAAACGTTTTCTGACTTTCTTCTCCAAAATTCCCCAAAGTGGCTCAAAATATTTAGATCTGGTGATTGTGCAGGCCATTGGAGATGTTCAACTTCACTTTCATGTTCATCAAGCCCTTCTGTCACAAGTCTTGCTGTGTGTGTTGGTGCATTATCATGCTGATGCACGGCACCCCCTTCAGGGTACAGTGTTTGAAGCATTAGGTGCACACGGTCCTCCAGAATGTTTCGCTTGGCCTTGGCAGTGATGCGTCCATCAAGCACAGTAGGGAATGCCATGATATCGCGGCCCAAACCTAAGGACTCATCAGAGAACAATACATGTTTCACATTGTCCACAGCCTAAGATTTCTTCTGCCTGCACCAATGAAACCAACTTTTGGTATTGGCACGAGTGACCAAAGGTTTGGCTGTAGCAGCCCGGCCATGAATATTGACTCTGTGAAGCTCCCGACAAACAGTTTTGGTGGAAAAAGGAGAGTCGCGGTGCACATTTAATTCTGCAGTGAGTTGGGCAGCTGTGATTTTATGTTTTTTGGATACAATCTGGGTTGTACCTGGACATCCCTTTCAGACAGCTTCCTCTTACGTCGACAGTTACTCCTGTTGGATGTACCCTGGATCCCACAGCTCTCGATTCACCACAAAGACTTGCTGTCCTGGTCACAGATGAGGCAGCAAGACGCGCACCAACAATCTGCCTCTTTTGAACTCTGATATGTCTCCCGTTATGTTGTGTGTATTGTAATATTTTATGTTCAGCTGTGCTGTTGCTCTGCTAATTCAACCTTCATATACAGACATGAAACCTCCAACACTTTATTGGCCAGTGTTTCAGTTTCATTGTCCAACCCCTGTAGTTTTCAAGGTTTGGCACGTTTACAGGACAAGCATGTATAAAATCATTTTAAAGGTGCACTAAGTATTTTTTTTATTTTTTTTTTATTTTAAAAATGTTTTATACCTTAAGAAACCATAGGTCATTTCACAACTATTTTTATAATAATGTACACTTACATGACATGAAGACCCCAGTCATATCAGTGGGTCCCACTACATGGTAGCCTTCATTTTGAAGTCACATGATCAGATGAATACTTATCACATCTGGCTAACCTGCCAATTATAGCTCACTTCCGGTTGCTGAATAACTTTATCAAATATGCCTGTGAATATTTTACAGTGGCATCAACTGAAGTGTCGCTTGATGCGGTGTCCAACTTGATGGGTATCAGTAGCCATAAAATAATTTCTTGCTGCACCAACAATTTAGTTCACCTTTAAAGTGATCATTTTAAACAAGTGACTGTTGGTAGTTTTAGAAGATGGAAAAATAAGTAAAATATATTTGCATTGATATATTTGCATTTTGCATTGACTTATTTCCATTAAATCTCAAAGATCTAAAGTGGGTTTGTTGTTGTAAAATATTTTTATAAATGAATTTTCCTGATGTGCACATACGGTGGCCTCCAAAAAATATTTGGACGCACTGTGCCAGTCAAAAGTTTGGAAACATTAAAGTTTTTTTTATGTTTTTGAAAGTAGTCTCTTAATCTCACCAAGGCTGCATTTATTTGATTAAAAATACTGTAAAAAACCCTGAAAATTCAGCTTTGTCATCACAGGAATAAATTACATTTTAAAATATATTACAACAGTAACGAGTTCATTTAAATTGTAATAATATTTCACATTATTACTTTTTTACAGTATTTTTGATCAAACTAATGTTTCCAGACTTCTGAATTTCAGTGTATTAGATTGTATCAGATTATAAACTTCAAGAGTAACTACATTTGTGTAGTTCATCACATTCACTATGATCATTTTTCATTAAAGGGATAGTTAAAAAAAAAAAAAAAAATTCTGTCATCATTTAATCCCCCTCATGTCGTTCCAAACCTGTATGAGATTCCTTCTTATGCAGAATATAAAAGATATTTTGAAGAATTCTGGTTACCAAACTGTTTCAGTTCCCATTGACTTACGGACAAATATATGGACAAAAATTACAATGGAAATCAATAGGAACTGAAACCGCTTAGTTACCAAAATTCTACAAAATATTGTTTATGTTCTGCAGAACAAAGAAAGTCATGGGGTGAGTAAATTATGACAGATTTTTTGTCACTTCATGACTATATTTTGTCTTCATTTTGAAACAGTATATCCACTGTTTTATAATTTTAACCCTGAATGACAAGTGAGCTTGTGCCATTTTCCTTTAAAATAAATGCAGCTTATTTTTATATTTTTGTTCTATAATGTAAATATATTCATGCATGACTTAGGCTACATGTCCAAATAAATGCTGTTCACAAATAAAAAGTGGGTCCATTTAAAAAAAACTAAAAGTTCAAACATTTAACTGTTTTTCTTCTGTTAGCTGGAACATTTCTTTGGCAGTTTATTACAATGTAAATATAACACATTATTGTATGTATTGCATGTGTTACTAGAACACAAATGGAGTTATTGTTACTTGATACGTTCATATTTAGCCTTTTCAACCCAGAAATTCCTGTCCTGCCACTTTCCCAAGAACCATTTGTTACCACAAGATTTAATAACCCTGTGAAATGACAAGACGGAAGCTAAACAGGGAAAACGTTGAGCATGCACATGTTTGAACAGTGAACTGAGGAAGAGTACTCAACTTCCTGTTTGTGGTTTCAGACCATAAAAATGCTGCAAAACTAGCCATTTATCCACCCTGATCATGAAAACAGCATTCATGGACACACCTTTAAGAAGTCTCTGTAAAAGAGGTGTGTTTCATAGACAGAGAGGAGGAGGAGGAGGAGGAGGAAGCATCACATGTTCGGGCAGAGTCAGACTACCAGCAGTGTTTTGACTGAACAGCAGGAGGAGAACCAGGAAGTGCAGAGGAACACAAGCAGGCCAGCTCATAAGCTCACGCTACACACACAATAGATCAATTTCTCAGTTAAGGTAAGCTTTTCAAGCTTGTTTTATTTATCAGCTTTCACATAATCAAAAGCAGACACCACACTTTCAGTGGAAGCTGAAGACTTAGCCTAAGTTTTAGGCTGTTTTTAAGCTGTCAGTTGAAATGAGGCAGTTTGAACAGTGCTTTACTGCAGCTGAGGTAATGTGAAATGTGCGTTTTTCTGGCAGTTCCTCTCTGCTGAGTCATGTGAATGGAATGATGTCCTCCATTTTCCCATTAGATGACAATTCATAGTCTATACTGCACAATACATTATGCTCTGTTGTGTCCTTTCAAGGTGCAGACTATGGAGGGAACTACAACACAAGATGAAATTCACCAGGAGGAGAAAGAAACTCCAGAAAGCAGTGGAGGAGGAGGGGGGACAGAGCCAAAGGAACAAGGTTTGGCATTGTAATGTTTTTATCTGATTTACTAAAACAAATCAAGGTTTTTGTGGACATGGTACCAGCCTAATACCTTGCTTTTGGGCATGTGCCTACCATGGTGTTGTTTAAGTACTTTGGAGTATCACTGTAAAAAAGGCGGCCCTTTTAGACTGCCACTTAGGTCAATTATATTTTTGGCTTGAAACAAAACAAGGTTACAAAATTTAGGTTGCATTTTTATTTTTATTTTTTTGCAGTGCGAGCAAATACCATGGTAAATGCATCAAGTAAAGTGTTTTTAAGTTGTTCCACACTTAAATATGCCATGATGTCATCATTTTGTCCTTTTAATTGTTTCTTACTTGCAGGCTTGAAACTGAGACAAGCATGTTTTTTTCCTCTTGCTAATAGCATCTTACAGTATGTTCTTCACCATCCCCCAAAGTAAAAAGGAAAACATTTTTTAGAAGATACTTTTCAGAAAACAGCCTTACTAAAAATAAAAAGCACACTTTTATATTCTGACTCGCATGAGAAGAACAACAGAGCTTCATTTGTGATTTGAAACGGGGTGTGACCATAACCCTGCCACAACGTTTAATTTTCACAACCTTTAGCAAGTCCAATTTTGCAGTTTAAAGGGAGAGTTCACCCAACAATGAAAAATCTGTCATAATTTCCCTTATGTTGTTCCAAACCTGTACGACAGTTGGCGGTAGCCACACATAGTATTTTTTTCCTATATATATCTTATATATCTTTTGTGTTCAACAGAAGAAACAAACTCATACAGGTTTGTAACAATATGAGGGTGAGCAAATGATGACAGAATGTTCATTTTTGGTTGAACTATCCCTTTAAGTTGCATTACAGATATTTCGTATCATAAAAGGTGTTATGTATCAGTTTAGTCTTTAGGTGGCGGTATTGCATCAAAATTATGTGATGCTAACAATATTGTCTTTCACATTATTATATATAAACAATTCTTGCTTGTTGCTTTGCTAAAACCAGATTTGTAATAATTTTTCACACCACTAACTGACCTTGATTAAAAATATATATATATTTAACAGTACGAGGCTTTAAATGAACTTTAAATAAACTGTTTTCTATTTTCTGCATGTCTTATATATTCCTATAATCCAGCTGGTATTATAGTGTGAAGATACATTCTGTATATTTATTCAGGCATAATATTCAAATATTGAATAAGAAGATTTTAAAATCAAACTCAAAATGATTTAAATAGTAAAAAATGTGGACAAAAAAAAAGTGTAAAAATGAATTTGCCATGCAATGATAAATTACAAACGATTTAATATGCCAGTATTGTGGTGGAATTTTCAGTAATTAAATGTATACATTTTTTTTAATGAGTTATTGCATTATCACTCATAAAACCACTAACACGACAGGGGATCATGATCCCATTTCCCTCGCATTATTTATTCAAGAGTACAACTAAAATCTAAATAAGTCAACTGAAACATTTCCTAGTATTATCGTAAGTTATTATTTAGAGGACAGTGGTTTCTTTGTAACTCATGGCTGTCTATAATAACTCTCAGTTTGTCCGTTTCTGTCTGTGGTTCTAGAGTTGAGACTGGTGCTGCTGGGCTCAGCGGGTGCGGGGAAAAGCACTGCGGTCGATGCCATCCTGGGCGGCCCGACATCTGAGTCCGACTGTCCTGGCCCTGAGACTCCAGTCACTGCCTGTCAGAAGAGACGCGGGACGCTGGCAGGGCGACAGGTGGGTTCATGTAGCTCTTAAACTCTACGAGAGGCCATCTGATTATTCAGTCCTGCACATGTAGTTTTTAAAAAATGTTATAGAAATAAAGTTGCTTCAAGGCAAGTATGTGATTTCTTATTATGTGACTAGGCATATCAAAAACATTTCATAACATGACGTCTATGTGTAATATTTTTGTTTGTTCATATTTATATATGCACATCATAAACCATAACAGTTATCATACAAATTTTACAAATAGCAAACTTTACCTGCCTTTTGTTTGTTTGTTTGTTTTAGAAAATTTAGAAAAACCAGTAGTTTTAAAAATTGAGATGCCACCTGGGAAATTGAATTACATTTTGTTAATTTTTGTTTAGTAAATAAATTCATATGTTAGCACAATTTATATTTGTCTACAAATATAAAACCTTTGTACCATTAAACCTTTGATTCAAAAAGATCATGAGAAACAAATAAAACATGTACACTTACATTAATATACATTAGTTAACATGAACTAATAATGAAAAATACCTCTAAGACATTTATTAATCTTAGTTAATGTTAATTTCACCATTTACTAATACATTAAAAGTTGTTAAAGTTGTTTGTTTATTATTTGATGGACCTGAGCTAACATGAACTAACAATGAACAGTTGCATTTTTATTAGCTAATGTTAACAGATATGAATAAATACTGCAACAAATATATTGCTCATTTTTAGTTAATGTTAGTTAATGCATTAATGTTAACTAATGGCACCTTATTGCAAAGTGTTACCAAATATATTATAAATAAAATGTATATAAAAAATGTAATATTAAAAGTATATAAAATATTTTATGCAAGCGAAAGTGGCCTAACGTTACCTTAAACTATAAGGCAAGGCAAGTTTATTTATATAGCACATTTCATACACTATGGCAATTCAAAGTGCTTTACATAGAAAGGAATAAAAATAATCACAAAAGAAAAGCAAGGAAAATTAAAACAGTTATTCATAATGCTTAACATAGAAAGGAATTAAAATAATCATACTATGGAAATTCAAAGTGCTTTGCATAGAAAATAAACACAAAATAAAAGCAAGGGTAATTAAAACAGTTATAAAAGGAATTAAAAGAGATAAATGATACAGTTATACAATGAATTAAAGTAAAATGAACTAAAGAAGTGAAAAGATGATACATAGCATAAACTTCTATAACTTTACTATAAGCGCACGCTGCAGTTTTATTGTCTGCCGCTTTAAATGCTTAAACTTTTTAAAGCAGGATGGATTTTGATTGGCTGTCAATGTTTTTTATCATTTATCAGCTGGTTCTGAAAGTGATTCCAACAATATTTTTTCTTGATGTCATTGTCGTTACAGTTGTGGTGTGTGGACTCTGCTATTCTTTTTTTACTATATCCACATAAGACTCGGTTTTCTTCCTTGCAGGTGGCTGTCGTGGACACACCTGACTGCCTGTGCATCGAGCGTCCCGCTGAGGACGTCCGCCGCCAGTTTTCGCTCTGCGCGGCTTTATCGGCCCCGGGGCCCCACGCTTTCCTGCTCTGTGTCCCTGTTCACCGGCCCAGCAACCTGGAGCTCCAGATTTTGGAGACCATCGAGAAGGTGTTTGGTCCCGAAGCAGTTAGTAAACACGCAATGGTGCTCTTCACTCGCATGGACCGCCTGCCTGAGGACATTTCACTGGATGAGTATCTCAGCACAGAACGGGTCGACTTACTGGAGCTCGTGCAGAAGTGCGGGGATCGACATCACCCGCTGCGGGCAGGAGCGAGCGCAGGAGAGAAGGAGCTGGAGGAGCTGCTGATAAAGGTGGAGCAGATGGCCAAAGAAAGCGGGACGCAATTCTACACCTGCCCTCTCTTGAAGGAGGCAGAGAGGAGAGTGAAAGAGAAGGAGGAGGAGATCTTGAGAAGCAGAGGAGAAAGAGGGGAAGACGATTCGGAGGGAATAAGGGCCGAAGCAGAGAGAAGTGTGGACGATCTGGTGGTTGAGGGAATCGCAGACCTCTGCGTCTCCACGCCTGACTCCTCATTCTTACGCTGGTTGTGGGACAGCGTGGTCGAGTGGCTTCTGTGGCTCCCGAATATGGTGAGGGGCAGTGCTTTACTGGGGTCGTTCGTGGGGCTGTTCGTCGGGGGGCCCTTAGGAGGGGCCATGGGAGCAACGGTGGGCTCTGTGGCAACGGAGATGGGTAGACGGAAACGAAAAACCAATTGAGCACTTGAATTTGGTAACAGCTTATTGTATTTTTCATTACCATGAAAAAGTAGATCAGTTTTTCGTATACATTCCAATGTGAATATAGAATTGGATAATGAACACTATGAAATGCTTTTTCATGTTTCTAATTTAATACAATAATTTTTTTTCATTACAATTTAACAATTGGAGTGAAAAGTTGAATTGAAAAATGAACATGAAGTTCAAAGTCTTAGGGTCACACTAATTTCTCATACGGAAATAGTGCAGAATATAAAAAAAAATTAAATACATTAAACATTTTCATTTTCAAAATCCTTAAATGTTCATTTTAGACCGATCAAATTTACAGATTTTCAGTCTATTTAAAATAAAAATTAATAAAATGTAATAAAAATCCAATGAATATATAAATGCATAAAATCCAATATAAAAAATCTAATAAAAATACAGCAAAATACAAGGGATTCCAGCTATAAATGTACACGAACTTGATCTGTTAAGCATGGCATAATGTAATAATGTTTGTAAATGTTATTCATGAAAAATATTATAAAGTGTTACCAAACATTTGAGTGATTAAAGAGTCCAAAAGCCAGACTAATTTTAATGGTGAACAAAGAGAAGGGTTTAGATGTGTCTTTGAGATTTATTTCTCTTATTGTGTGCACCCTTCGTTTTGCACTAAAGCTTTTTTGCCTTAAAAGCTGGATGAGTTTAATAAGCACCTGTTTTCGGAGCTCTGTAGAGTAATGGAGTGAAGATTACTGTGTTAACACTGTCACCAAAAAGCTTCACTCCACACATACACAAGTTAAACTCACTGTATCACTACTAATCCTGAAGTGCTTTCTTTGAAGAGAGGACTGAACTCGAAGCACACTATAAAGTCTGAATTTGTTTACAGACTGCAAACATCTCTGGATCTAGGTGCATAAGTGTTTTTATTAGGTCACTGCTGCACTTCTCAGCTGCTATGGAACAAATGCATGCTGCACACTTTGAGACAGATCGCATGATCATAAATGAATAACGCTCCTCATATAAGCGGTTTTCATGTGCAATTTTGTTACTTAATTGGTTTGCAGTTCAAATATATCTGCAGCTGTTCTGGAGTGTGAAAATAAAACTGCATAATTTAAACAATCAGTGATGGTGTGACTAATTTGCGTGTTTTATTTATATGCACATTTAGTCTCTCCAATTACAGGTTTCAGTCATTCGCTTGGAGTTAAGAAATAATATTTAAAATATGAAATCCCATGCGCACACATGGCCATTATAGGCATATATATATATATATATATTTTTTTTTTTAAATCCAATATTTATTTGTGATTACACCATGGGCTGTCTGAATACTCGATTGTGATTGGCTGGAAGGTGTGCAATAAAGCTGTTTAATGCACAGGTAGTTCCAGTCAGTTTAATCTCTGTTCTATATTAATGAGCACACAGATGCATTCATCACTTGCGCACACAGAAACATATATAACAAAAATATTGCGCTGCAAACATCAATAACAGCTTTAAGTTGTCAATGCTGGCAAATTACCGTGGTATAAGCGGCATAATCCAAGCGAAGGTTTTTGTCCTCATTTAATTTACAGCTAGTTGTGGATTATACCTTACTTAATTAAATTGGCATTTTTAAAAAATATTTCATAATAGTTAGAAAACATTGTATTTTCTTAATATTTTTAAATATATTTTATTAACTATAGTATATATACATTTAAAAATATTTATTATATTTAAAGAGCCTATTAAATAAGTAGCATATTTGGACATATGACATTTATTATTATTATTTTTTACATAAAATCATAATTTTTAGTGGCACCAAAAAAGTATTTGGAAAGTGACTTTATCAGCATTGTTGAACTGAGTTTTTAGTGGATGTAAGTCAGTTCTCCTCAAATTCACACAGGTGTAGTTCATAACATTAGCTATAATTATGATCACTAATGTTAAACAACCAGAAAGTTTCCAAATATTATATATATTATTTTATTATTTATAACCTCACAGACTTTGTTATATTAAACGTTTTGACTAATGCGCTTGTGCTATATCATTCTTCAAAATAAATGCCATTTAATGTCATGTTTTGTTATTTAATATGAAGATATTCATACACATCTAAGTGCTGTTTATGTGTCCCAAAACTGTTTAGGTACCACCATATCATATATCCATATATTATACATCTATATTCTGCCACATGTCATCTGTATGGGATTTATCAGTTTAAACAGAAATGTTGTGTCTCTTTACAAAAAAAAAAAAGACACCCAATCATTCCATAGACTCCATAGTCTTTTAACAGCTTCAGAAGCCATGAGCAAGACAGGAATATTGTGAAAAGGCTTTTATGCCACTGCAGAAAGACGTCAGACAGACAGATGCAAAGACGTCTCTCTCTCTCTCGCCCTCTTTTGCGAGAGCAGCTTTATGTTTTTGACATTGACATAAGTGATAGTCTGCTAAACCCATCCATCAGAAAAACCCATCCCTGTATTTCTGCCTTCAGTACAGCAAGGCGTTTCCTTATGTGGGTGGTCCGCCCAGGGAGAGAGAGAGAGACACAAGCCTGCTCTCATGTTTCTAAGCAGAGAGAGAGAGAGAGAGCTTGCTGTGGGACGCACATCTGTCTTCCAGATGTGTCTTTTTGCAGTTGTTTGAAACAGGAAAAAAGAACGTTTAAAAAATAAAGGAAAATTGGTGCTAAACAGATTTTTATTGTCAGGGATTACGGATGTAGTGCTCTATAGATTACAGTATAGCAGACTGTGTATGACTCAGCCAGTACTGTATATTTTAACCTCAGATCCATCTTCTTAAAGAAACGGCGCAGGAATTATGTAGTGCGGTCCCCTGCGTACTTGGACTTGTGGATAACGTGTTTAAAAAGGAACACCTGTCCAAATATTATTCTGTCCTATTGGACATGCGTCTGGATGAGGTCAGGAAGAGAGAAAGATGAGAAAATGAGGAAGAAATGTGTAAAAGAAAGCAATGGAAAGAATGAAAAGGAGGGAACTATGGATTAATATGAAGAAGAAGAAAAAAAACACTTGAAATACGGAGGGAAAATAATATAAACATACCAAAACTAGTTTGTTCCCTCACATAATAAATAATGTATTTTTTTTAAAAACACCACAAACCTTGTGAACGGTCTTTTCATGAATGCTGTGGTGATACGGTTAGCTCTCAAAGGACCCGATGCCCTTGAGAACTGACACCGTGATGATTTGTGCCGGTATGCGTAACACTGGCCAAAGTCTCGCGGAGTCACAACTGGCCCATCATTAATACAGTAAGGATGAGTTATGCAGCCGCCTCGCCCCTCAGCGGAGATATTGTTGATAAAGGGCCTTGTGGTGCACTCAATGAGGAGCAGAAGCAAACTGCAGACGCCTCGACATTGCTCTCTGATGATGATCGCGGCCTGTGGGCTGAGAAAGACGAAAGACGAAGCGAATGTAACCGAATGACAATTTTTTTATCACAGAGCACAAGTCAACTTTTTTAGTCGTTAGCTCGCGCAGCAGTTTTTCAAAATCACAGACTGTGCTGACTGATGACGCGTTTTAAAGGTCATCAGCATCGTAAATCCTGCAAAGTTTTTATATATATATATATATTTTAAATGTATGTACATTTATAACACTATACTTTGTATTACATTACAATTGCAACAAATTACAAGAAACTAGCCAGTTAACGCTGCTGTGAAGGTGTTTCTCATACAGCGGCTGTGGGAGTAATGTGAAGTTGACATCTTTCTCACTTCCGACTGCCGTAATCAATCTCCTCTCTATTTTTTCCCTCTTTTTGAAAGTTATGAAAACACTATGGTGGAGTTTTTCTTTTGCTATTTGAGCAAATGACACAAATATATATATATTTAATGTAGTCTCTCATTCACTGATATATCTAAGTTTACCCGACTATTACGACTTCCGCTTCTGAGAAACCCGGAAATGTGAAAATGGTTTATATGCAAAGGACTGAGACGCTGTGATATCGATTATAAATGTAGCTAGGTTTTCATCCTTACTATTTTTAAACTAATAAGGTAACATACAGTAGGCTAACAAGATTACAATTTTTACCATAGAAATACCGTTTCCATGTTTTTAAAAAAACACGAATCTACTTAACTGTCACCGGTGGGATGTTTGCCATTAGGCCTATACATTTAAAACAATATCTTAATCTAAACCTAAGTAATATTGACAAACTATAAATCATTTGAAAGCTTACAATCTATAGTTTTCATATTTGGTGTCTTATTCTCAATACAAATAACAATTTATTAATTTGCAACAAGCAGGCTATATTTTCAGACTCATAATGCGTGTTTAGACCTTTATTTTGAAATAACAATAGCGTTGAACATGAAAAATCATGAAATATAGGTTTGATAATAATTGAGTTCAAAACCATCCATTCTATTTTTTTAAGAAAAAAAAAAGGTCTGAAAATGTTTTAAATAAAGAAAAAATTATAGATTCTCAATTTGTGATGCAGTGGTGAGCTAGGCTACAAATCCGTATGCCTTATGTGTTTGTTAGAGGTCGAATTCAAATCATATACTGCCCATATTATTTCTGAATAGGATGTCTACTTAATAAATAGTATGAAAATTATGGAAATATATGGTTCACATCACTCAAACCATATTGAAATGGAAGAGTCCTTATGGTCACCAAAGGACTCTAGTTGGTATCTAGTGGGAAAGTTTAGTACTGCGCCCAAACAAAATTTCCAAAGCAAATTTTTTGAGATATAAACTTCAAATTTGGAACACAACTTGTTCAGATTTATGGCTTGGAATTACTTGAAGTTTTAGAGTAAAACATGTTTTTTTTAAATATATATTTTATGTAAAATAGAAATTATTGTATTTGTACATTGTATGTACATATTAGGCTACTTCTACAATAATCTGCCAAGTGTGTCCTTTTTAAAAGAGACCAAACTTAAGTATTCAAAATTGATAACAATTTAAAGCGGAAATGTTATTTTGGGGTGCCCAGAAATGGGACTGACAGTTAAGGGCTTAAGGAAAATTTAAGAATAATTTGTTTTTAACGTCCCCTCGTGCTCGTCCATATAATGGCAGTGAATAGCGACCAGCATCAAGCTTTTAAAAAAGATGCAAGAGTATCACAGAATGATGCAACACGTGTGTTAGAAGTAAGGTTTGGGGAAAAAACAATCTAAATGTAATATTATTTAACAAAAATCCTGACCTTGGCCATTGTTCTTCTTCTGAGTGGACACCCCCGCTAACAACACCAGGGTGAGTAAATGATGGCTTCAGTTTCTTTTTTAGGGTGAACTATCCCTTTAACATAAATCACACAGACGGTTGTTATGTGCCATCAAACATTTTATTTAATAAAATGCTGTTTTGTCAAGTAAAGTAAAATGGTAATATGTAACTTGACTGTAACACCATGAAAATACAGATATAGAAGTATGTAACAGTCATGTCAAAAAAATTCATTCATTCAACTATAAACCTTTATGGGGATAATAGTGTAGCCTATAAGAATTACTAATAATTTGTTTAACCCAAAAGAGGTTTTAGATGGGATTATATTTCATGTATCACAATTGTTAAAATGCTTCATTAAAAAAATAAATACTCTATGAACTACACGCACAGCACACGTCTGCTGATTGACTGTAATCTTCTGAAGAACACTGATGTCCAGCGCCCAGCCCTGGAGGAGAGACTGCAGCCCCCTCATCTTTTTCCTATTAGTGCTGTTTTCGTGTGTGTGTGTGTGTGTGTGTGTGTGTGTGTGTGTGTGTGTGTGTGTGTGTGTGTGTGTGCGCACAGCAGTGATTGTTTAGAGTCAGTATGTAACAGTGTGTGTGGCTTTCAGGCAACCTATAAAGCACTGATAATAGCCCTGGCCAAATTACAAAATGAAAATGGACCAACAAAAGTTTGCTTTCATAATAGCACGTCGGGTGCTTATTTTTTTATACGCACACAATCAAACTTTTAATGTTTATGGGGCACTGGCAACATTTCAGTGCGTAAAATGTTGGTGTTTATTTATTACATTTGTGAACAACTGAAGTCTATAGCTATGAGGTATTGCTCTCAAAAGCACTTTATTTTTAAAGGTTTACTTTGCAATGCTACATTCAGCTGGACTGTAAAGTAAATAGAAGTCTTTTGAAACTTTAAAATAAAATTTTTTTTGCACAAGTACTACAAATAGAAATAAAATCAATCTATCTATAAGGCTCCTAATACAATCATATGTAGATATTCTCAGAATATTGCACCGATACCTTATATATTTGTTTTTGTTTTTTCATTTATTTTTGTGTGCATTCATATTATTTCAGTCAAAGGGAAGAACCAATGAGGTTTGTTCACACGAGTCATCAGGTAGGTTCTGTTTATGTTTTCTGATCAATGTTTATATGTGAATAAAAGCCTACATTAAATTGGTTCATCATAAAGCTATCGTGTCTCTTCAGATAATTTGGACTAAACCGCTCAATTCATGTGGATTAGTTTTACACTCTCTTTGAAGCATCAAAGTGGTAGTTGCTTAGCTATCAATGAAGGGACAGAAAGCTCTCAGATTTCATCAAAAACCTCTTCATTTGTGTTCCGAAGAGTTTGGAACGACTTGAGGGAGAGTAATTGATGGCAGAATTTTCATTTTTGGGTGAACTATCCCTATAGAATAAGGTCATGATGTTGCATCCAAAAAACCCGAAATACATTCAAAATATTTGTTGCAATGTGCATCATATTGTGAAGTATAGTTGGTAATATGAATGGATTTGAATGACTTTGGCGTCTGATTGTGGTTCTATTTAATGGTAGTTTGTAGGGCTGTACTCAACCAAAGAAAATCTTGGTCGACTGAAGTCCTGAAATTTTCGACTAAAAATCGACTAAAATCGACTAAAAATGACGGTAGAAAAAAAAAAAACGTTAAATGAATTAGATGCGCACTGTGCGCAGTACTTGGTAGCCTTGTTGTCCGCCTAAATGAATTATAAATAAACATAAAAAACTAGTAGGCTATTTGCAGTATATTAAATCGTTTTTGACCTAATTATTTTGCACTGAAATGAGTCTGACACTCGAGTCTGTCGGCTCTGACAGCGTTGCATCACGTGCACCTGCAATATCATAGCTTATGATTTCCGAAAATAGTACTATGTTGTCAACTAGTGATATCATCACAAGAACTGTTGAGGAATATGCAACATAATTTAGACAATTATTTTTGTCATATGTTATAATAATAAGTTATAACTGTCAGACACTATCATTTCACCGTGCATGTCCTCGCACCGAGCGAGTCTGAACATGAGCTCAGCTTCACAGCTGAGACACGAATAGACTATTAACTTAAAGCTTTTACTCTTAATAAACACAAAAGGCACGTCCACTTTAATAAAAAAAGAATATTTATTAAACAAACCAGATCAAGAGCAGAAACGAAATAAAGTGCATAACTGAAAAATAAAGCATCCTAGGCTCAAAACTAACACAACCAACAGCACAGCGCAATTGCGCATTAGGCTCCAAATAAAAAATAAAAAAGTTAGGTTATCACACTAAAACATTGAAATATGCAAATTATGATATGTTCATATAGCCTACTCAAAACAGACAGGGCAAGCTAATGCAGACAAGTGAGCTTACCACTTTTAGATGATATGTCATGTTTGTCGTCGAGCTGTGGAAAACTGTTGCTTGCAAACTTTGCATTCGACCTTTTTCCTGTTATCAATTTTAACAAAATGCTGCCACACTGTCGATTTCTTTGTTGTTGACATGTTAGAAGAGGACTGACTATTAAACGATCTCACAATTAATAATATTCAGCATCAAACCTTCTATAGTTAGCTCTCTTTTGGGTTGGGCTAATCCAAAAAAGGTGAAAACAAGGGGGGTGTTCTGAAGACAGACTGTTACAGTGAAACAAGGGTACTCTGAAAACACCCCCATTAGCAGTTAGTGCTTTCCACCTGATGAAATGAGCGCGCCTCAGCGCGGCAAAACTGATGAAATAAACGCGGCAAAACTGATGAAATGAACGCGGCAAAAAATCGACCAATCAGAATTTTGGTCGAACCAGAACGTATCGACGGTCGACCAATTAATCGACTAATCGACTGGGACAGTACAGCCCTAGTAGTTTGAAGAATATTTTTTCATATTTTTGCTGCATTTATTTGATTAAAAAAAACACAGTAAAAAAATAAAAAACTGTAATATTGTGAAATATTATTACCAACTTTTCTTTACAAGAAACACGAGCATCGTTTATGACTTTTCTCCAAAGCGATGTACAGTACACTGTATTCAAGGGATCCACTTTATCATTTTACTGAATCAATTCACTGAATCAAGGTTCGCTGAATGAGTCATCAAAAAGACTCAGTCAGTAAGTGACACATTAGACTGATTCAAAACAATTACTTGGATCAAGACTGTTTTATGAGCCGTTCTGGATGATTCATTAAAAAAAAGTGAGCATGTGAATTAATTCAGAAACACTGTTCAGAAATAATGCAGATCATTAAGAACCTCTAACAGCCTAATGCCATGAAAAACAGTGCTTTACCGCACATACCTCATCTGAATGCAGACTTGAGTGATCTTAAAGTGACTCAAGAGTGAGTACTAATGATCCTTCCCTCAAATCACAGCAGGACGGGGGCCTCGCTGCGCTCCGCACAGGCCCTTAATTGATTAATTGTGCGGGCCTCACTAACTGACATGCTGCTGCTGGTGAGTGGGTACAGCCCACGTTTGAAGTGCAGGCCTACGGGATGTGTTTGAACATAGCATAGAGTGCTCACTGCTCTTTGTAATGGACACCATTCTGCGGTCTGATCGCGGCTCGGGGTCAAGCCAAAGCAAGCATACTGTTCCTCCCATTACCAGACACAGCGAGAGATCTGGATTCCGCTTCAAGGATGAATTAATACAATGCAGATCTGTCCAGGATTGCTCCTGTCCAACACAGCGGATCAGGGCCTTAATCCTGGCCCGACCGCACACTTGCGTAATGGAAGAGTCGGGTCTGTTAGGATACCGTCATGTAATTCGTAACCCAATGTCAATCTGACAACCAGAGAGACTGAAATGCTAATGGGGCAATTGCATCATGCAGGGCTGTCTTTGTTTTTTAATGGATATGTTTGATCGTGTTAGTGCTACAGCACTTGTTGACCCGTACCGTAAGGAATACATCTATTAAAAAAAAGGGTTTGAAATGACAAGAAACATAAAGCCTGTAAAACACATTTTCTTTGATGCTGTGGCTATTAGATCCTTTGGATACTTGTGTTCAGAAGTACTATCCAGTTGTGTTACTTCAAATGCAAAACATGCACACGCGAGACCTTGAGCTAAAGAGTACTGTGAAACAGCGATCATCTGGTGTCAAGGCAGAGAGAAACACTGCAATTGGGTTTGAAACCAGTTTTGGTTTCATTTAAAGGAACAGTTCGCCCAAAAATGTGTGTGTTTGACAGACCTTGTTGAACACAAAATAGCTGTGTAAATATTCTTTAACCATCTCCTTTTTTTTGTTCCAGAAAGAAATAAAAGCAAAGGGGGTTTGGAACGACATGAGGGTGAGTAAATAATGACTGAATTTTCATTTTTGCGTCAAATAATCATATAAGAACCCCAAACCCCAAGTTTTTCACCACCCAATAAAAGGAAGACAGAAAATGATGAGAGGGAGGCAGAGAGAAAGAGAGAAAATTACGTCCTTCATCTGAAATCTCAAATGAAAGGCAGTGAGTTGGGCCTAAAGGCCAGACCTCTGATTTTTTACTGTGGTCCTTTTGAAAGCATGCATCCAGCAGAAGACTGGGAGGAGGGGGAAATAGAAAACAGAAATGGCTACAATTTGCCTGAGGGAATAATTCACAGGATAATTTCATCAGTACTGTTGCTCATTTATGAAAGAAAGCTTGAACCCAGCTAAAAAAGGACTTTTCTTAATGTCGGCATGAAATGAAAATTCATTCTTCTTTTTTCTAAATGCGCGTTATTGGTCTTATTGTGACTGATTCATAATGGTATTGAATTGTATTTACTCACAATGTCATTACTTGGTCTTCCAGTGAAAAGACTTTGGCACTCTGGCAAAGTGATTGACTCCTCCAAATCCAATCATTTAATCTGCATAAACCCCTCCCCTTTTTAAACTTTCTTTTTTTTTTTTTTAATCTTTTCACTCTGATGTACATCACAATATGGATGATATTTGTCTCTCTGGTTCATCACAACTTTAATGCACATTATTCAATGAAAAATTCATCTGTATATTTTCATAAGAAAAATTGTAATGTTTAATGAAAAAAAAATTTCTTTCTGAAATTACAAATTTCATTTTTGAAATTATTGTTTCTAATATAGATTATGAACACCATTTCATATAGACTTTAATCCTGTTTCATATTGGCTGATCAAAAAAATTCTGTGTATTTATTTACTTGATTTTACAACATTTATTTATTATTAAAAAAATTAATAATATTTTATTAAATATATATATATATATATATATTTAAATTAAATTAAATTAAATACAAAAATGTGTAAAATTATATATATATATATATATATATATATATATATATAATTATTTGACATTATTTTATTAATGATATTATTTGTGTTATGTTTCATACATTTTTCAAATTTGCATCCAGAGGTGCAATGTATCTGCACTTCACAGTCTGTTTATTTATTTCACCTGTTATCAATGTGTCCTGTGATTGTGCAGAAATGGGGCAAAAATGGGCATGTTTGTGCGTGCATGTGTCATGAAAGGCAGAAAAAGCAGACGTGCTGCGGCCTCTTTGATGCACTTTGAGTCGGGAATAGACTGGGAATAGACACGAAGAGAGTTTGCGTCTGTGCAGCAACCACTAACGAACCGAGCACGACGCACGAAGTCATTAAATGTGTGTAAACATCGAGCTGTCTGTCACGGCCAATGAAACTGGAAAAGATAGCTTCAAAAGAGCATGAAAAAAACCCTGTCCTGAACTTCCTGAGTGATGCAGCCCTTCTCAGAGGGAAACAAAACACTCTCCGCCACATCTGAATCTCTGTTTCAATTCTTCCCTTTCCAGGGAGAGGTGAAAAAAGCTGAAAAAATGAGAGGGGGATATAGCATTGTGACCAATATGCTCCCCATATGTCTGACTGCAGCCGTTGTCTTTCAACCCGGCTCATGTTTTTATTTTTAATGGAATTTAGTTTTTTTTCCACACATCTATTTATCTAGCTTTTATTCTCCTGGGATTTATCTGTGTGTACTCAGTGAGCGTGTACACGCTGCCGGGCCATCCGTTCACAGCTCAGGATATTGATAGGTTGCATAGCTGCGTGTGTGAGGCGAGACAGATTAATGTACAACTCAAAGCCTCTTTGACAGATGTCTAATGCCAGCCAACTGAGCCAAGATATGAGGCACATCATCACCACTGTATAGATCATCTGTACAACGGTTAAAATTGCTATCAGACGCTTCTATTCAGCATCGAGATGGCAGACAAACCAAAGTTGGCACTTCATACCAGCTGGACTGATACAGTGATATAGCCTATTCTTAACATCTGGCAATCTGCTTTATGACTTAAGCATCCATGTTTGAGTGAGAATTTTAGCATGATGATGTCCATCTGCCACTATAAAGGCCTGTTCGTTAGATCATAATAGTGACTGTGCGCTCCAGATTTTCCAAACTGATTGGAGAAACTTTATGAGCGTGTGTGTGTGCGCAAAAGCAGGGTGGTCTGACTGTGAGTAGCTTTGTGCGACCGTCACGACGAAACGATTCTCGACACACACCGACCGCTGTGAGATGCTAGATAACAAAGACACCATTGATGCTGACCTTTTGCTTCATGCTAAAAAAAAACCCTGACCTCTGACTTAACAAAAACACTCGGAGATACACACACCATCCTGCGCTTTCAAACACACACGTATACTCCCTTGCCCCCCGTCCCTCTCCCATGTTGCAGGAATGCATCTCAGGTGCAGGGCCTGCGCTGGTTCCAATTAGCCGAGTATAAATTAGCGTGACTTTCCCCTCTTCTATCCAAACATTCTCTTTCTCCCAACATGTGCTATCTAAACCTCTTTCTAACCACCTCCTCGTTCACTCATTCCCTGACCACCCTCCCATTCATCAGCATATAAATGTCCTCTCTTTACATCTAATGTCTACACTCCCATATAGGCCTACCGACACTCACTACGTGTCTGTGGTCCGGCAGGCCAAATCTCTATTGCTCTTTCTATGGGATATGTAAGTAAGCTATATATAATTAATATATAGGCATTAATAAAATAAATATGTTCTTCAATTACAATTTTATTCAGTTTTCTCGTATCCTTTTCATATATGATGAAAGAAAAACAGTTATAGGCTAATAAAAAAATCCTCTACCTCATTCCCATCCTCATTACCAATAATGCTTGAAATTGATCATTAATTGAGTCCTTTTGCGAAATCTGTAATCGTGGTTGAGTTCGTAGGCTACATTGAAATGCTACCACGTTTTTTTGTTTTAGTTTTTTCACGAAAGCTTTGCTTTTTGTAAATTAGGTATTTTCCAGGTGTTTTATATTGCTATGCTACTTTCAAATGGTAAATTGAATTTTAAATGTTGCCTGCTAAAGTAACCCCAGCCCTAATTTTAAAACCATTTAAAATGGCCATTAAATGACGTGTTTTTTGCAGAGCCACCATTATACCTCAAGACCACCACCACAGATCTACTGCGCTATGGGCTAGACCATTATTGTATTTGGAATGATTTAGCAGGCATTTACTCAAACCCAGGTCCATATTACAGAAGAAAAAAAAATATGGCCTATATATTTATTCTCTTTAGTTCCTTTGTGAACCGCTGTAATTTTAAGAAAAGGGTCCGAAAGGATTTTTTCAGATTTAGCTAAATCTTCTGTGAACAATTTCAATTTCGTAGTCAAAAGTCGAAGATAAAACAGAAACATACACTTCATCTTACGTTTGCAATCCATTTCCGCGCGCTCGACACCTGTCATGCCCGTATTTACGTGTGCGCGCGCACGTTCTTTACCAGTCTGAACCGCAGCTTTAACAGGGAAAATAGCGAAAAGAAGGAAATTTACGAAGCATGTCCTCCCGGAACTTCACAGGTTCACAGGAGTCAAATACTCCGAAGGCCGCACAAGTATTTATATTTTCTTTCCACAGCCACTGTTTCATTTTAACTGCGCGCGAGACCTCCGCGTGCCCACAGCGCGAGCCTTTCACGCGCCGCAACTCATCCAGAGGCGCGCAGAGAAAACACGAGCCTGGCCGCTTTATAGCTCTCAGGAGACCGATAAGCTCGACCTGACCCCCTTAAATAAGAGAGAAGCGTGGTTCAGGTCTGGGTTTTTACCTCCCCAAGGGGGGGTTAAATGGAGGAAAGGACTGAAAGAAAGAGAAGAGGTGAGCCATGAAGGAATTGGGGTTTTCTGTGATTTGTAAACGCGAGACATTTGTGAGGATATATTTACTGCCCCTGAGAAATAAATTCAGTGACGCTAGCTTTGAAAAAATTGTAAAATGTAATACAAATATGAATGTATTTTTTTAACGAACGAGATAGATCTAAGATAGATAGATAGATAGATAGATAGATAGATAGATAGATAGATAGATAGATGATAGATAGATAGATAGATAGATAGATAGATAGATAGATAGATAGATGGATAGATAGATAGCCTACAGATATATATATATATAGATAGATAGATAGATAGATAGATAGATAGATAGATAGGCTAGATAGATAGATAGATAGATAGATAGATAGATCGATAGTTTACTAGCTGTAACCAAAACAATCTACCCTTTTATTATGTCCCTTTGAAAATAATAATTATGAGATGAGTTGAAAACGTCCAAGTTAGCTTGTAAAAGTCATATCTTTTCGTAAAAGGCAATTTGTGCAATATCATACAATTTCACCATCTCATGCGAATTATTATGAGTTGTCATGTGACACTGTTGGTTTTTTTTAAAACCCAAAAGTATATTATAAGAATAATAGTTACAGGTGTAACTTTTTTGCAGCATGTGTGTGCCTTCTAAGATTTTAAAACGCTAAGCTACTGTCCAGTTAGGATATTTCTAACAACTCACTAAAGACACAGCAAAGTCTGAAGTTTATAATGGCACCCCATATGCATGGAACGCTTAATGCATATTTCACCTTTCCTTGGTCTTCACTCCTCCACTCAACCTCTCCGGTAAACCTAATAGTCAGATAAGGAGGTCAAACGTTCACCTTTATTACATGGAGGCCCCCCTCTCTCGCTCTCTTTCACGACTTTAGGAATGCTGTTTTCCATCCATCTCAATCCAGGAGGAACAAATTCGGTTTGATTTGGCATGTGATAGATGTATCCCACACAACACCTGCGGCGTCCTCCAGGGCTTCCATCCATCAAAAGAGCTTCATTGTGTGACTAGAACTGTCCCCAATGTAGAACAAAACTGCTTTATGTGTAAAGACGATATATAAAAGGTATTGGTTCTTCCAACTTTCTGCTGTGGCCACTGAATGTGATATAACTTTCCCATGGAATTTCCCACCAGAAACAGATGTTTGGAGGGTGTGAATGCAACAAACAGTTGCTATTATTTTGGCAGTGCAGTTGCTTAATTAAACGCAGTGAAGAAACTGTGATATTTCAGGGAATGACTGAACATGACGTATCGGTCGAGTTTTGATTAGATTAGATTTTTCCCTAAGACTTTTCCTCAACACTTGAATGTTCTCCGCAGCTGTAAGACCTCCAATGACTGTATATAGGAACAGGGAGTGTCATATTCTATGATGGTGTTCCCATTCCGAATGGCAACTGCGTTGTGTCATTCAACAAAATGAGTTATTAAGACTCAAACACTTTTGGCTTGGCAGGCAATACGCCCAGCATCATTAGTTACTGGCACACAACAACTGGTCTAAAGGTCTCACAGTCTACAGCAGACACCCTCCAAGTTTAGTGCTTCTAATTTCAACATGGTGCCCCCCCTCCCTCCTTCGCATCCACTCTTCTGTTCCAGATCTTTGACAGGCGCAGGTTTTATTTATTCACATTTTGCTCAGGGTGCAGGTTTTATAGTGCCTTTGGGTAATGTAGAGTTAATGTACAACTTTCTTTTTTTTTCTCTCTCTTTTCTCTTTAAACCTTCCTTAAGTGACTAAACACCCAGGGTAATGACGTAGTGTTGTGAAAGTGAAAAACCATGCTGGAGTCGGAGACGTTGAAATGCTTCAGCATTCCCCGAAGAGTGAAAGTGAATATAGGGGAGAGAGTCGGACAAGGAGGAGACAAAATGGAAAAGAAGGTATTTAAAGAGAAGGAAATTGAGTTAGAATAAACCAAAAATAACTATAAAGAAATATTTAGGGCCTCTGGAAACTAGAGCTAGGCACTGATATGAAGAAAGTTCTCAATTTGATTCGAAGCACTTGATTCAATTCTGATTTCAGTTTGATTCCAGTTCATTATTGGTGTATTTAATTTACAATGAAAGAAATTATCCTTTAGCTATTGCTGTAAACTGGTACTTGGTACATAACAAAATTAAAATTATTTTTAAAAAACAAATAATTTTACAGTTTACATTTACAGTTTAATATAAATTATTAAAATGATCCAAACAATTTATACACTCTAAAAAGTAATTCAGGGGTCCTGTTACCACAACTTAAATAAATGCATGGTTGCAAGTTAAAAATGATAATTTATTGTTTTAATTAAACCTTTTAAGTTGCAAACATTATTTTGTAGAGTTCTGTTGACATAATAATGTTGATCATTACATCAACTTAATATCATCTGTAATTTAAACTCAAATTTCTGCGTTAATTGGCTTTTTTCAAAATTACGTTGAAGCAACTTAATGAAATTGACTTGATAACTTCGGAAATTATAGGCAGTGGATTTCTAGTTCCCAGCATGCTTTGCATAGGACTGGATAAGGAGAATAAATGTTGAAATTAATTGTTAATTTATTTGTTTTTAGTGAAGGGAAAGACCTGTTAGTGTTTAATGTTTGACATTTAAAAGAGTTTCTGTAATGTTTTTGGTTGTGCTGAAGAGTATGAAGGTAAACTAAGCAATGCCAGTGATAAGTAATATTTTACTTAAATATACAAGTTAAATAAGTTATGTTAGTATGTGCTATGATAGCTGTTGATTTGAACTGAAATAGATAAGGTTAATTGGTTCCAGGGCTACAACTCTGTTAGTTGGAGTAATCAACTTAAAAAAATAGTGTTTATGCTACAAATTATTAAGTTCCTCTAACTAGCTTGTTGGTTGAACGTAAATTCACTCAAAGTTGTCATAACTCAAAGAAATTGATGCAAACTGTTGGGTTAATTTTTCTGTTGTTGAGCCAACACATATTTCTTAGTGCAAGGATATTTATGTAAGAGATATAAAGTCTAAAGTTGAAAAGCTTTAAACTGCATTTTATCCCTTATGTTAAACTGGTATTTTACAATTATTTTTGAAAGATTATTGTAAACTTTTTAAACTCATAAACAGTTTAGTTATTCATTAACGTTAATAAGTATATCAATACTCCATCCATCCATCATGTAGGCTAATTTATTAAAATGTTCCATCCCTGGAAATTACGAAGACTTGATGGTCATTCAATAACCACTCTCACTAATTCAGTTCATTTAGTGAAGGATTCGTCATACTGATTCACACTGTAACTCCTGAGTTTGTGAGTCTTTTTGAATGATTAATGAAAAAGTCATTTGTTGCACTACAGTGGTTGTACTGTACAGTATTGATATTCACTAAAAAGAACCGGTTCATAAGAGTCACTTGTTCGTGAATCAGACTACATGCTACTGTACAAGATATCTTGGAATTTTAAGAATCGAGATCATCGAAATTTTAATTTTTTTATCAGCCCAACTAGAAACATTGCCGTTGTTAACACTAAGAGTGTTCACGTTAAAATGAAGAACTATTGAACAGGTTGAAGTTCATTTTATAAATTCTAAAGAATATGATCAAACAAGTTCAGTTTCCCTGCACTTTTCCCACCGTCTTCAACAGAACCCAGAAAATGTAATTAGTTTGGAGCTACCGCACACTTCATGTTCAACAGTTTAAATTCATTCATTTACACTTAATGTTGTAGGCTATATAACTCCCATATGTTCTTGATCTCCTCAGAGACTTCACGAAAATATCTCAAGATCAAATGCGCCAGCTGCGAAAGCCTCCTCAGTACGTATGAAACAGGAGATAACTATGTTAGACAAGGGTTACTTCCTTCCTCAGAGATCAATACAGTCTTGTTGCCCTCTGTTTAGTCCCAGCGCTTCCTTTCCTTAATTCTGTTTTTTCCTTGATATATAAAAGTGATTGGCTCTCTCGCTGCCAAAACTTGTCCTGCACGGCCGTAAAAAACAGCTTCCCCACAGCAGCTTTTTCAAATTTTAGGCCTGTGACACTCTGCCAAAAGCCACAAATTACCCCCCTCTAGCAACAGCGAATTAGGAACAATTTTCTGTTTGCTATAAAAAATGGGGAAAAGAAAGGCGAGGGTAAAATATAGCTTACACCAGAGACCACCAAGGCAGGCAGCGCAGAAATGAAGTGCATGCTCGCCCTGCTGACGGTTTGGGTGGCAGGGCGGCATTTGGCATTTCATGCACTTGCTGATACTCATAGTAATCAATTCACTAAAACATGGTGTAATGTTTCAACTCAATGAGGTCACGCTTAGAGAGAGAAAAGCAAGCGTATTAATATCATGCCTCGATGGAGAACAGGCATTTTTAAAAATGAGGGATTGAGGCCGATTGTACTAGAGAAAAGATGTTTTACACCAAATCCTCTGCAGCTTCCTTTGAGCTTGGTCTATTGGATTAAGGATCAGAAGGGAATAAGGGAATAAGCATCATTTTTTCTTCTGATACAAAGTGTGAGGTTTGGCTAAGTGTCCACTATGAATGCCAGCTCATGATTTTTCCCTTCCATAACTCATTCCAATGCCTTTTAAAAGTCCAGGTCCAAGTTCTTCTACGCCACTGCAGACGTTAACGGGAGAAGAGCGGAAAACCAAACCAAAGGTTGAGGAATTGGTGAGGTTAAGAGCCAGTCTCCTGCTGCAGCTCGCTGCTGGTGGTCCTCAAACCTCATGTAGTTCCCATAGCAACACCCAGCGGCTGAGGGTGAAGGAGATCTCGAATAAACCACCTGACCGTAGGCAGCCTGACCATCACCACGTCAGCATAATCAAGCTTTGGGCCCATTGAAAAAACACGGCAACAGTAACCAGAGACTGCAACGCACATTAACCCAGTTCTGTAGCCTCTGACCCATTTGTTAATTATACTTCCTGTTCTCTTCCTGATTACATGACAGCGGATTTTTAGCTCATTCACAAAGAAATCAGCTAATTGTGCAACTCTGGTTGGATGGGGTGGGGGGAAGCATCATGTGATGTTATTATGCTTTTGTAAAAATTTTTAGTTGAGAAACATTTTTCATTCAAGAAACGCCACAGTAAGACTTTGACTTTTCAAAAATGATTAAAGACCCCTTGCGGTGAAAATAAAGTTTTTAATGTTGTTTATGTATATGTGCTGTTTTTAATATGGTTTAAACCAATCATGTGCAAATTCATAAGTCAACACCATTGTTAAGTGTTTTCTCCTTAGAACTGAAGTGAAAAAAGACAAAAAAATGCGTTTTGAGATCGCTGGTGTTTCTTAAGTCACAAACTACCTTAACCAATCACGTCACAGGGTTTAGCATATCGTCTCAAGAGAAGCCAGGTTATCCTGGTACATTTTTCTGTTGGTATGAAAAATCGGGTATATTTAGCAATATAGTGGATGAATTATGTATATGATGATGTATATTACGATGTTTTGATGAACTATGTCTTTCTCCACTGACGTTCTGAGTTGTTCAAAGCGTTTCTAAGGATGCTGATTTTAAGAAAGCAGCTGTCTGACTCTGAGATGGCGAACGGGAACATGGTTTGTGTAACATTAGCAACACATTATTAGCTGTTTGATAGTCAAGCCAAAGGCTAATAATAATTACCGTTATGTGTCTGACGTTGAAGAGAGAGATACATAAAATGCATTACCATGCTGATACATCGACTTGTGGACGAGTCTTTATGAGTGAATGGAGGTGGGCCTCATTTGCATATTTATGGTCCTCCTATACTAAATTAAGCAAGTAGAGTTACATTCAAGGCATGAATAATTTTTTTCACAGGAAAAAAACTTTTAAATATGTAATTTTGGTGATCAAAAATGAGTTTTATGGGCTACAATTATTGACTACAGTGGGACAACACCTGCTCATTCTATATTATACTCTACTCTAACATTCTATATTAGATTTTGCATTTAGAATAGTAGTGAAGTCAGCAAAACTACAAATCAACTATCTCATAAAATAAAAGTATATAAATTGTTTAGTGACCAAAAAACATTCAGAACGGAATACAAGCTTAACACATAATAAATGCTTCATGTGCAGTAGGTTATATCTTTTCATAAAATGTTTATCACATGACCTCTTATTTTGTTACTTAGGAACAATTACTTAGTAATTGTTCACCTTGAGAAAACTTAACATTTGAAATTTAGCTTTGGCCATACTACTATTGACACTAACATTACCATTTAGAGATAGTGTGAATATGCTGTGCTTTTATGGATTCTGCAGTAATCTGATTGTTCTGAATAAAGTTAGGACATTTTACGTAACTTTTCTTAATCGGTGTATATACTACAATTTGAGATGGCCTGTCGGTGGTCTGTATGCTTTTGTCCATATATATGTGTTTGTCCATTTGTATGTTTGTGTATGGAACTTTTTTATAGTATGTTGTATAACTTACATTTTAAAAAGTGACTAAAAAACATTTTTAAACAGTACCGCTACATTTATTTATGCATCATAACACTTAAAAATTTGAGCACACTTCATTGTGCACAGCTTACTATATATTGCAGAAAGAAGTTTACAGTGTTAGTATGCTTAGTATGCTCTTTTAGAGCCGCAGGTTTCTTGACCCAGTATGCACTAAGCATGAGCATCAGGTCTCCATGTGCATGAAAGCAGCAGGGTGCCTCAGAGGTTAGCAGACAACCATACACCACTTCTTAACATGAACACATTAAGCAGTCCTAATTAAATTTCTCATTTTCTTTCCCTAAGGGCCATTTGCACTTCCTTTTTTCTCTCTCCATCTTTCCCATTGCCGTTCATTCATCTGCTCTGCCCATTGGTGGAGGAGCATGGCTGAGGTGTTAGCTCATTCCCCTTCTGGGTGGCTTTCCTGCAGTATTTCACTGTCATCTACTGGCAAATTGATTTTGGCAAAGAAACCAGCTGGGGTGGGAATGGGGAGGGGGCATGCGCATGCACACAGACATTTCCCACATACATACGCATTGAAACACACTGGCATACATGTGCACGCAAATGCATGTGCACTACTTGGTCACCCCTCAAATAAGTTTGGCTCAACAGTGAGCAGAGGCCCTTTGGTTCTGGAAAAAGGATACAAGCCCACTGACGAAAGGCGAAGGGTGGAGGTGTGGGGGGATTTATAACTCAAGTCAGAGCAAATAGAGAGGCAGAGCGGCACAAGTTTTGCCAGGAAAAGCACATGCGTGTGTGTGGTGATCATGAAAGTGTGTGTGAGCGGAACTGGTCATTTATGTGACATCGATGGCTCATCACACAGCATCTCCTTAGTCTTCCCTGTTATTAAGGATGTGCTCTGATCACTCTGTCCTAGTCTCTTGTAGATCATTATTGTCCCTTTAAAGGGCAATTATGTTGCCGCGTCAGATTATAAAAAGACTGTTTACACCTGGTATTAACATCCATCTCTGGTGAACCGATCACAAGTGGACAGCTGAGACAGATTGCTGTTTACACTGGGTGTTTTCATGCATCTCAAATGTGTCTCCTGTGAGCACTTGTGATCAGATTTCATTGAGGGGAGAGTCTCGGACATTTTACTTATTATGTCATTGTGTTGCTTATAAAGCGCCAAAAGTCAACAAATTGTTGCTTTTTATTTTATTGTTTTAGTCGGAATGCTTTTAGTCGGAATAATTTGTTTTGTAATATTAATGGATCAAAAGAGAGTGTGTTTTGTGCTTGAATAAGGATCTTGTGAGATTTGAGATCTAGTTTCAGCAACAACAACAAAAATCCTTCATTGTAAAACCAGTCTCAAATCTGATTATCTGATCACTGTTCCTCACTGGTGGAATGACCTGCCTAATTCCAGCAGTCTTTAGCCATTTTCAAGAAGCAGCTAAAAGATCACATCTCTTTCGTGAACACTTGACCCATTAACACAAATACCTTTACCTCTTTGAAAAGAAATCCTTGCTGCGTGCACTGCGCTAAACTAAGTGAGAATTGTCTCAGCACTTATTCTATTTATTGTTGCCCTTTTGTTGAATAAATTGCTTTGATTGTTTTTCCTATTTTGTAAGTCGATTTGGATAATAGTGTCTGCTAAATGAATGAATGTAAATGGTATGAAATACAACTTTTCTAAATTGAGCTGTCTTATTTCCGGAGATATCGTTATTTTATATTTTTTATTACCCAATAAAGAAGCAAGTAACCAAACCATCCAGCTCCAAGAATCATATTGGATTATAAACTTTAATTTTAAACTAAACAATACAAGGTGTTATTAAGTAGGCTTATGAACTACATCCCATGAAGCATTGCAGTATTTTATAACATTATGCTTCATGGGAGTGGGTGGTCTGGAGCATAGATATGTATAGGTAGATGCCACATTCGACTGCTCCAGACACGTCAGCAGCCGCCATGTTGGAACGGTCAGCGTGTCGCCACTCACAGTAAGTGACTACACACAGTAAGTGGCAACACTGGTCTATAGAGCGGATGAATGTGCCATCTATACATATCTATGGACTCCATCACGTCATTCGCAGTGCTTCATGGTGGAGCTAAAGAGATATTTTGGCATGTTTTGCTCATTTCTTCTCTCTGATTGGTCGAATTTTCTGTACAGCATCATGGGTAATGTAGTTTTTGACCACAAATTCCCCTGTTAACTCTTTCCCCGGCATTGACGGAAATTTCCATAAATTATGAGACGCTTCCCGCCACTGACGGAATTTTCCAGCTTTCCGTGTTTTCACTGTTATACGGTAGGTATCTACGGTATCTTCTAAAACAGTACTGAAACTCCTGAAACACAGGCGAAGAAGAAGCAGAAACAAAAACGATATCATAATGTCAGCGGATTCATATATAAAATAATGCGATCATCTACATTAAACAGCATATAAATCAAAACTGCCTAATGTTACTGAATGAAATGTCAACCCAGGACAAACAATAGGACTGTGCAAGTTTTGGGGGTGTTGATGGTTGATGAAGGCTTCAGCAGAAGCAAATGCTATCAATTAACAACCTTGTAGCTCACAGGCTGTCTGCCTTTAAAGGTTTAGAAGTTGGATATTGGATATTTTACTTCTGGAACCTGACTGATTTGCACTCAATTGTCTGATGGATCTTGCTGTGGGATTATGGGTTGTGAGGGAATTTAAGGGGGGGGAAAAATCACATTTTTACAGAAGCATATACTCGTTATTTTTTACGTAAGAGCGGGTTGATGTTTTTTCGACATAACAGCCGATTATGCTGACTGAATGTCAAAATTATTTTACCGTTTACTACACATTGTAATTCTTAGTTATTTAGGCTACCTATAGCAGAGAATGAACCTGAAGTCTCACACGTCCACAGAAAATAGCTTAGTGCCTAGTTCCATGTTGCAAAATAATCATTGTTTAAAGTCCCCCTGTGGTGAAAATCAAGCTTTTGATGTTGTTTATATGTCTATGTGGTGTTTTAAATGTGCTTTAAGACAAATCATGTGCAAGTTCAACATCATCGAGCATTTTCTCCTTAAAACCCTCTCTGAAATCGCTGGTGTTTCTGACGTCACAAACTACCTTGTAACCAATCAGATAAACCTGTGATCGTCCACTAGTGGATCTCTGAGCTGGTGTGAGTGAGTGGAGGCGGGGCTAATTTGCATATTCATAGAACCGTGAATACTAAATGAGGTAAAGGTGTAGTTACATTCACTCTATTTTCAAGTAAAAAAAACGTTTAAATATGCAATTTTGGTGATCAAAGATGAGTTTTAAGGGATGAAATTATTGACTACACGGGCAGTGATCTAAAGAAGTGACCTATAGTTTCATCCCTTAAACCACTTTATTACCTTTGCAGCTCAAACACAACAAAATAGGCCAACACCTCAGGAAAATGATGAGGGAACAGAATTTTCCTCTTCTGGAAGCTGCTTGGTTGGAAGGAGTAGGATATCCCACAGAGCACCGCTGCAGCTCTGCGTCTTTGTTTTGCGTGATTGGAGAAGAGAGGAGACCTGCACGAGCTGGTACAGGCTTTGAGGAATAATTTTAACCATCCTGTTTAACTTGGCATGAGGAAACAGAGGAAAGCGCCTCTCGGGTCAGATACAATCAGACCTTTAAACCGAACCTGCTCGTTCTTTCCCTTGTAAAAGCAAACCGTATCGGGGGGTAAAATATGAATTATAATACATCATCGCTAATAAGCTCGGGACTCATGCGAGCGATCGCGCTGGCAGCACTGCTGGAGGGTGTCACATAAATAGCAATTCATCACAATCACAATATTATTAACATGCTTAATGTGACACTGATGGAGCGTGAAGTGGAGTTTTCACAGATGACGTATTCAATTTCAGACCACAAATGTAGGGCTTATTATGATTTCTGTCTTCGTACATGAAATGCCTTTATTTTGTTTAAAGTTACGGGTCTTAGACGACTGTTTGACTGGGGAAAATATAATCTCGCAGATTGTTTTTGAGAAAAACAAACTGACAGATGGGAAAGACGATAGCCCTTAAGCAAGACGTGGGAGCTGGGTCACACATTTGCTGTGATGGTCGTTGTAGAAATAAATATTTGTCTCTATATCTCTGCTGGGACGCGGCTAAATAAAGGCAGTTATTCAAAGCCAACAACAGTGGAATCTTTCTGTGGGCGATCTAAAGACAGCTGTACACATTTACAATGGTGAATTTTCTTGTGCTCACAAACTCACAAAGACACACTCTTTTGTTTCCTTTATTTTTTCAGGTGCAGGGAATTCAATCGCAGGTTGGCCTTATAACTTTGGTTTTGGCTCTAAACGCTTGTTTTCTCTCTCTCTCTCAAAGATGAATCCAGTGCATTTAGTTACCAAGCTCTTTGTCCAATAATTTAAATTAAAAGAGAAAGGCTGGAAGATGTCAAACACCAAACCACAGTTCAATGCCCTAAATATAGCCTGTATTATCATGTCAGAAAATGAACGGGAAGGTATTTTTACTGACTCAACATTCCAAAAGGAACACTGAGTTATAGTGCAATATAAAACACAGACACAAATTAATCATTTCTGACCAGCTGATATAACAGACATCTGACGTTTTATTCACATAAAAATAAAATACTGCTTTATATCTGACGGGACCATGAAGCATTAGTTCCCCAGTGGCATTGGGACGGTCATCGAACAGAAATCAGGATTAAAGCACGTGATTCCATGAGTTGAGATGAATTCCACCCATCATGGCAGGACGGCACACCAAATCACAAGCTTGCATTACATTCATTTAGTGAAACAGCACACACACTCAATTTATAAACACTGAAGGACGCTAAATGTAGCCATGCGTGCGTGACATTCCCCCCTCTCTCTCCTGGTGTTTTGCTGTAACTTAGCTACCGTTTTTGTATTTATTTACAATGTATTTAAAAAATTCCAAGACATGAGCACCGTTTGTCAGTAGGCTATGATAAAATATTGGCGATTAAAGTTCGACTTTCTAACTAAAAAAAAATATTTTAATTTCACCATTCTGCAACATAAAAAGCATATAGCTACTTTATAAATAGACCATTTTAATTTGAGGAAAAGTCAATCTTTTTTTTTTTTTTTTACTCATTATTAGGTGCCATTTCATACCGTTATAATAATAATAGGCTAGTAGTGGTATGATATCAATTCATTATAATGCATAAAACAATTAAAACTTAGCGAGTTGTGAAGCATAGGCTACATTTAAATAAATATTAATATATTTAGATAAACACATAGGCCTACAGTATTCGTTTTAACAATTTCCCCCCAAAGACACACATTGTCTTTATTGTCTTCAGCTGGAAGTACCATGTGCTTCTTTTCTTTCCATCGCCACAAAACTGCGTAAAGGCCATTTGACATTATAGACTGTCTATAGGTTACAGATTAAAAAACGCATTAATAAAGGTTCCAAATGGGTGTTTTAGCATCCAAAGCATTCATGGAACCGTCAATGCCAATAAAGAACCTTTTTTTTTTTTTTTTTTTTTTTAAGCATTCATGGAACCGTCCATGTCAATAAAGAAGCTTTTTATTTTTTATTTTTTAAAGAGTGCACATAAAAAAAAATCTGTGCAAAACAACTTGTCGTTATTCTGGTCTATTGTTTCCCGGAAGAAATATAACTTCTTAATAATTTTATGAATTTGGTGACAAAATGATTTGATCATTACATTACAGTCAAAAACAAAACAAATCTGTTAAATATTTTCAAGAAATAAAAGGAGGCTCATTTTGACTAATTCAGGACTAATAATGGACTCCAAAGGGGGATCAAAGTGAAGACATGTGGTCATGTGATTATATTGGCTGAATCTTTGAAATCGACAATTGAAAACTAACAGGGTCAAATGATTTTTCAGACTAATAGAATATACACCTGAGCATGCGCACATGCAGCTGTCAAGACTCTGCTGAGCGTTTGGAGATGATTATGTACAGTGTGTGTTCAGATGGAAATCTGCTCATGCTCAGGCGAGTATACTGTGTATTTATAAAGCGCATTTGAGACTGTTCTGGTTGATTATTTCCGTTTAACAAGCTTAAGCAAATAAACCGACATGAGAGGACACGTGTTAAACTTCTTTAGATTATTTATCATGGAGATAGGCTATAAATGAACATTCATTTATTATATGCAGTATCTGTTGTCGGTCAGAAATGAAAAAATTCCCCCTGTAGATGATTTTCAGAGAAATTTTACGTCTATGAGGTCATCGTTTTAACCATAGAAAGCAGCATGCCATCCATTTATTTCAAACGCTAAATTAAATCAGTTCATTGAAATAAATTCTAAATATAAATAATTATGGCTGTTACAAAATGAAATACAGGAGGTGTTATATAGCCTAATGCAAAATATACCATAACAAAAATCCTCCAATAAATAATACAAACCCATATTCCCTTTAACATCTTCACACTTTTCCCTTTTAAATCATTACTATTTTTCACTTTTGATAATTATGTTGTTATATATTTAAGGCCTGATTATCCTTTTTATGTATCGAAACTGAAAGGAAAGCACTAAGGGCACTTTACCCTCATATTTTTAAATAAGTGGGGCATTGTCACTTTCTAAGCCCTGGTTTTATTTCTGACAAACAGTGTGTTTAAATTTATACCTATATGCACTCAAAAAAATGATTCTTTAAACTTACTTAATTTAATTATGGACAGTGGTTCCACACAAGCAAATTGCTTTTTATTAACATTAATGGAATTTTTTGAATCTATGTAAACTCCTTTTGTTGGGACAACACAACTGAATGGGGAAGAATCTATGTGAAATAGTAATGTCGAACTAAATCAATAGAATTGCTTCCCTGTAACTTAAATCAGTTAAGTTAAGTGAACATGCAGTAGTTTATTTAAAACTGTCCAAATAGGTTACATTCAACAAACACAAGGAGATTTGTTTCAAATAACTCATTTAAATTATGGACAGTGGTTCCATCCAATTAGTTCTTGTTACTTTAACTCAGTAGTATCTATTTAAAGTTACTCCTTTCAAAGCAGCATTTGTTTGTGCGTGATTGTCTTGTAGAGTCACAAAAAGACAAGATGTGTAACAAATTATCAGACTGTATTTGTTCAACAGTTGCAATAAACAGTTTTTAACAGCTTGCTCACCCATACATTCAACTCTTTAAACTTGTGCAAATGTATTAACATCAGCAAAAATTACTTTTACACATTGTTCAAAAAAAGTCAAAAGACTTCTGCAAATTCAGTGTAAATTAAAACTCTATAAAAATTAATATAACATGTACTAGACATCTTTCACAGAAAATAACAGATGCACCGAGCACCAAATAGGCAGCTTGCAACTAAGTTCAACAATTTTGAACATTGAAAAATACAAGAAGTGTAACCTGCAATAGAAAATCTACATATTGCCCTTTTTTTAACAGTAACATTCTGGCATTCCAGGAACAGTCCTTAGAGTCCTTTCTCAAACACATCGGAGAAGAGCTTGGTCTTCAGTGTTTGGATTTTATTGGACAACTTGTTGCCATCTAGCTCCAGAATTATTTTTTGAAGGACTTCGAATGTGTACCTTAGTTCAGGAGGGTAGCTCAGGTTCAGTCCATAAATCAGTCCCAGCAACATGGCTGCTGCATATGGGACACTGGTAATGTCCTGAAGAACCTTTTGACCCTCTAATACCACTCCAAGATCTGCTGGGCTGTCTTCCATGTCTCCACCTTCATGTCTTATGACATAAATTCCCATCACAGTCTTCTGGATCGCCTCCTCAGTGCTGGCAACGTCTGTATCCTAGAGGGGATATTAAAAAAAATAAAGTACTCTTAAATTCCTGTGTATTAACTTTAACAAAACTTTAAGCATTCTTGAAAATACAGCAACATTTTAAAAAGCACATACTCACCATATACTCCCAAAGCAGACTGCTAGGGTCTTCGTTCAGGTATGCCATCAGTCTAAAGATGCAAATAACAACATTCATCTATTATTACTTTGCCTGATTATTTCCTTAAAGGGATAGTTCACTTTAAAATGAAAATTCTGTCATCATATACTCACCCTCATGTTTTTTCAACAGGGCCTGAATTTCATTTTGGAAAATGGGGGGAAATCCCCCCTTAGGTGATTCTTATAGGGGGGAATTTTTTATTTGAGGGGGGAGTTTAGGCTTTTTCTTTTTAAATTACATTTATCTTGCCTAAATATGCTCACTCATTGCATTTTTACAATGGGGTAATTTTGTTCTTAAGAATTTACACAACACAAGGAAGCTTGATTTCAATCTTTGAATTAAATTGAAAAAAGTAGCACAAATAAATACGATAGAATAACGATACCAATAAAGAGAAATAAAGAGAAAAGTTTTTGCTTAGGTCTAACACAGAAATACTACAGAGACTGAATAAATTAATCAAAAGTAAAATAACACTGGGTAGTATTTTAGTCCTGACTAAATTAAATACATAGGCTATTAATCCTGATTCCTTAAAATGAAAGCAATGTTTTGTTGTTTTGAAAACCAAATGAATGACAGACACATATGGCTGCTGTCCCTTTAAGAGCTAGTGCACGGATCCTGTTATTATACGGTCACGTGCGATTTATGCTTATTTAAGACATAACCGACTGTGTTTAGAGGATACTCACCAAGACCGAAATTTACATGATTTTCGCATGTTTTTGACTGTTAAAGCGATATAATCCACGAAACATAACTTTTGTTACCCGCGAGCTGTTTGTGAGGCGGCTTTACTCTATGTATGTGTGCAGAGAAAAAACATCTCGCAGAGTCAGACAGCGCGCAAGTACCGAATAGTTTAAAATCACGTGAATGTTTAAACTGATAAGACTTAAAAAGACGTGCAAATGGTCAACTTTAGTTACTCATGATGCAATGCTGGCCCAAATATGCAAGTGACAATTCCGTCTATCCCGACTCCCGAAACGCGAGAGTGTAATATCGCCCCCTGCAGCGCGCTTAACGATTCCCTTGTGCAACCCATTTAGAGAGACGAGAAGACGACGCAATTTATAGCTAGATGTTTACAATCATAGGCTGCACAATGCGGTGCCATTATCAATTAAAATTCAATTATTTTAGTTTGAGTGATGAACAGCATCATGGGCTGCGTTTAAGTACATTTTTTATGCCCTTCCCTCACTAACTTCCCTCCATCTTGTTCACGAGGATGCATGAAGGCCCTAAACCAGTGGTTCTTAATCCTCATCTTGAGGACCCCCCGCTCTGCACATTTTGTATGTTTCCTTTACCTGACACATCCAGTTCAGTTCTTGGAGCTGATGATCTAAATCAGGTGTGTTAAATGAAGGAGACACAAAATGTGCAGAGCAGGGGGTCCCCAGGACCAGGATTAAGAACCACTGTCCTAAAGGGTCAGTCACTACACTTTACGTCCCATTGACTTCTATTTATATACGTCGTGGCGTGACCTTTTGGCTGAATAAAAAAAAACTATATTTTTGCAGTCAAGTCGAGTAGATTGTATATTTTCTACATTTTACATTACTACTTGTTATATGTTGAATTCATGTTTATAAAAAAAAAGGGTGTGACTTCATATCACGATCGTTGCAGTGCCCGAAGAAATTTTGCATGCTCAAAGTCTAGTGTGGCCACGGCATAAGCCATTGATCATCTGGAATCTGATATGGAACTGATTTTATATTTGTTTTCCTTAATTTAATTTAATAATTGATTTAATTTAAATAACATTCCAACTTTGTTTTTTCTCATTTATGATCACTGTTTTCTACAGTGCATTGATTTACACTGTCTGCTCACAGCTACTCAATCAGTGCAATAATAAGTGCTTTAGCGTAATTCGTAAAACTTTAAATACTATCATTGTGTGTGGGTTGTAACAAAGTTTGCAAAAATATTACTACTTTTTATAAATCCTAAAAAGGAGCTTCACTTACCTTAGCCAAAACCTTGTTTTCACAATCAATAAAGTTGTGGCATTCCTTCATTTCACCAAATTTAGGCAGTGATGAACTGGAAAAACCATAATGAAAAACATACTGTCATAAAAAAAGAACATCAGAAAACATGCCAAAATATATCTGTCTACGGCAGGCGAATGTGGCCTTATTTGTGCTTGCTTCAGAGCTTCAGCCAGTTTTACTGGGATTAAAACACTGGATGGTTTGTTATTAGACATTCTAAAACGCTTAATGTCTTTAATGTACTAATACTAACCATACTACACCATACTAATAAAGCATACTATGTACAGGAAAGCAAATTTACTCACAGGTTATAAATGCTTAAGCTGGCTAAATACTTAACACTGAGAAATTAATATTAAAATATCAAATTCTGTAACGTTACATACCTTATTAATAAACCACAGGCTGACGTTATAAACAGATTAACCCAGAATATGAACTAAACGCGTTGCATTCATATGCTAGGTTCATCTGTTTATCTGCACATTGTAAGGTTTATCATATGCATACATACATATATGTATATAGCCTATTATTAGATTTGTATTATATCACTGTTAGCCACATTAAACGTTTTAGAATGTCCCTCGTTAGTCATTTCATTACTTCGACTGAAAACCATTTTGAATTATTGTCAAATAATTTGTTCCACGAGCACACATCAAGTATTACACGACAGAGAATCATGCGTTTACCACAACCAGAATTAAACTCGCATCTTTTTAATCGAATGCAATCATCAATTAATACCGTAATCAACACATTCAACACAATATTTGATAGTTAAACAATATTAAAAGCATCCCAGAACAGACTTAACGAAACACTAAAAGAAATTAAACACTTTGCATTCGGAATAACTGTATAATTAACTTTTCTTACCTGGCTGGTACTTCTAGCTCTGACACCATGCATGCACCTCGTTGTCACCTCGTTCGCGCGCGCGCCGTCTTCATCCAATACGTTGGAAATCGTCACATCCGGTTTTTTGAATCGCGCAATCAAACCACTTGCGTTAGTTTAACGCTTGATAATTAAGTATAGTGGACCATTACACAACTTAAGTTACTTAAACGCAATACAATAGTGTTTTGATGGGAAAATAAATATATGTGGGTTATTTTAACAAAAAACATTTGGGTAGAACGAACAGTGCCCCAAAACCATTTTTTTGAGTGTGCGTCTCAGAATTCATATAATAGATTGCCTATTTTATGAATGAGAATTCATATGAGATTATTCATATAAAAATTCAAAATGTTATCAATCGATTTCTTACCTGATCTTACCTTTTTTGGGGGGTGGTTGCTTATTTAATTGTTTGACCCTGCGTGAGACACGTCTGCAAAATAGTGAAAAATGGCCCTGCAGGATTTACAATCTCTTTTAATCAGGAGAAAAAAAGACACATGACGTTTTCTGGTTGTAGCTTATAAAGAAAAGAAACATTGTCCTTGCCAAATTTAATAAATAAAGAATCACGGTATTGTGCATTTAAAAATGTCAGTTTTATTTCCGTCAAAACGCGAAAAGGAAATTCGTCATTTAAATAGGCTAGTTGAATCATTCGATATTTAATCATTCCAACATAATGACATGCATCAATAATCATTTTCAGCATGTAGCAGAAATACATTCACTGAATGGTTTCCTGACAGAAAATAAACTCAAAAGTTCGTTAAAATGTTCGCAAACATTCGACGCGATGCTCTGGATAAATGAAGTTATTCCTGAGAAAAGATAGGCCTATAGTTTCGTGTCCAAATACGCGCTGAATTAGTCATTGACACTAGCCAGGTGTCTGTGTTTAGTGGACAAATCCACGTGGCTGTGAACATTTTGTAGCTTCTGGTACTCGTACTGAAAATTGAGGACCCGAGGGAAGCCCACTGGATTAAACAGTGCTGAAGACGGGGGCAATGCGCAGGCGAGGCCAGGGGAGACAGGCTCGATGGCCACTGTTTGGGACTGCGGGAAAGACTTGGCTGCGACAGAGTTCCTCGAGAAAAGCGTGGATAGAGCCGGTAAAATGCCGCCAACAGGTGGAACCCCGATGGGTTGATGGAAGCCAAACGGGTAGATATCCAGACCCGGTACTAAGTGCGTGCAGGACGCGCTGAGCCCGTACGCGCCGTAGCTGAGGTTCGGGAAAGCGCTCGGCTGCAGCGCTTGATCTCTGAACACCCCAAATTTGAAGTGCTGCCGTTTAAATCGCTTCCTCCTCCTCAGGAAACTTCCGTTCTCAAACATATCCGATGAATTGGGATCGAGAGTCCAGTAATTCCCTTTCCCGGGATTACCCGGCTCGCGTGGCATTTTCACGAAGCAGTCGTTTAGGGAGAGATTGTGTCGGATGGAGTTCTGCCAGGCTGGGAACTTCTCTCGGTAGTACACGAACCGGTGGCTGATGAAGTCGCATATCTCGCTGAGGGTGAGACGCTTCTTTGGGCTCTGGAGGATCGCCATGGTGATCAAAGCGATGTAGGAATAGGGCGGTTTCACCGAAGGGCTTTTGCTCGAACTTGAGGGACATATGGAAGAAGGGACGTGGTCCTCATCCCCCTTGTTATGCACCTGGTCGGATGCAGAAAGAGAGGAGGTCGAAAGACGTTCGTCTCCAGACTCCTTGCCACCTTCTCCAACCACGTCGACAAAGAGGTCATCCATTAAATCAGTGTCCAGGGTCATAATCCACAAGCTGGAGGCGCGAGACTGGTTCTAAACAAACAGATGCCACGCGCGAGTCTTAAACTCTCTCTCTCACTCGGAAAGGTCTGTTCCTGGTTCCTCAGATCACTCTGGAAGATGGATTATAAAGAGACGAGCACGCTAACAACTCAAGATTGAATCCGGCCACACAAGAATCTTCAATATTCGAGCGCAGGAGGTCTGGAGAGCTGCGCACACATGCAATGTCCATCGTCCACTCCAACGCAACTGGATTCCTGCAGCTGTTCGGGAATCAGATGACGATGATGTCATGACGAAGTTCTCAGGAAGAAGCTCCACTCCAATGAAAACAGAGCAACTCTACCAGGTTCTGCCCGCAGAAAGAACCATGATTGATATCATGTCACTGAAGGGCATTATGATGCTTAACCTCTGTATAAAAAAGACAGACTCCTCTGCCCCTTTGATTGCTCAACATCAGATATCTTTTTTTTTTCATTAACAGAAACTATAGCCTATAGGAATTAGAAATACATTACCACAATTCACCAACACAAAAAGATTATAGTCTAGCCTGGTTATTTCTCTCTTCACATAGCTTTTACGTAAATCAAATGAGTTTAATGAAAAATGCCGAATTAGGACACTAGAAATACAACGTTGCATAATAGTTATACATGGTCATTTTGTATCCCTGACATCATAGGCTATATACTAAACGTGTATTTTTTTAGCCAAGCAGTTGACTTTACAAAATTCATACTGCCCAATGTGATATAAGGTATTACATTTGTAAGTACAGTCAACTTGGATGTTTAAGTCATTTCAACTTAAATTGCATTAAATTGACTTAAAACAATTGAGTTGAATCTTTTAAAACTTAAAACATTTTTTGTAAATTGCTCAACTTATTTTGATGAGTTAAAGCAATGTAAACATATGTTGTTAGAATTTATTGATCATATATTTTTTTTTACAGTGTAACTGGTAGTTTAATTATTGTAATGTATTAGCCAATGTATTTAATCATTAAATCTTAAATCATTCAATTTTAATGCATTTAACATCAACAACAATAATAGGCTAATAGCTCATAATTGAAACTACTTTAAAAAGAAAGTGACTAATGGAGAGCATAAAAAAGGTAAATAAACAGATAAATGTCGTCCAGCTTTGAAGCAACGAGGCTAAAATAAGAAACAGATTTATAATAGGCCATTTATCTTTATGTTCGCACATATGTTTGCTCTTTACAAATAATATCTCGCATTTCCCATTGCGCTTAAAGTAGTTTTCTTTAATGACATAGTGAAAATTTGGTAGGCCTATATCATATAAAACTGTCGGGTCGTTCAGATGAAAGAGAAACATTTCTTCGCTCGCATTTGGCTGTTGAAGGCCGTTTGTTCAATGATGAAGCTCTTTGTTGAGGATTTCTACATTTCCTGCCCATATAATCGTATTGATACCGGAGCCCACCGAGCGTAGAGATGAGGTGGGTGGGCATGATTTCACAAATCTATCACGCATGTCTTCGGATTGGAAACAGGCCCAGCGAGAGAGAGAGTGAGAGAGATGAATGAAGGATGGTTTTGGAAGCGAAAACGGGATAATACAAACCCGACGCCGCAGTTCCACAGATAATGTGTTTTAATGTGGTAGCCTATTCATGGGAGGTGATGATGTGGTGTTCCTGTAGGCAACAAATAAAGACGACAATAGCATAGGTTACAAATGCTACGACTTATATGTTGGGATTGTAAAAGATATGTTCAGGGATATTAATACGATTAATATTTAGTTTTTTATACTGTAAAGTTTATTTATTTTTTAATTTGATAAGTTAGTCTATGTTTTCTAAAGTCAGAGACAAAAGTCATAGGCTATACACGAAGGCGTGTTTACTCTAATTAACCTAATTATAATAATTGTGTCCTCCAAAATTATACAATTTCATTATTATTTTTTTTTAAATATCTGTTGGGTAAGAACAATAAAACTAAATTCCAGAACATGTAGGCTTCGTGGCCTATAAGTTGTCACCACGTTATAAATGTACAGCTACAGCCTAAGATAAAACATGATTTAATAAGCAGCTATACCTGAAAGAAAATGACTTTTAAAAACACACCATAAAGAAACGTTCATTGGAGTAGAAAGTGTGACAGCTAGCATAGATCCCACTTTAAAAATACAGATATTTAGGCTGATTCGTTAAATTCACACAGCCTCGTTCTTCCGCGGTCTCGGGGTGGCGGGAACCATATTTTATTTATCGCGAATGAAAACGAGGCTTGAAGGAAGTTCATTAAATATAAGATGTCGACGGAAACATCAGCTGACGTAAATATTGTAAATACATCTTTACAAAAATAAAACCTGCTGAAAAAGCTTGCATTCGCGATTAAACATCAAACAACAAAAAAGTATGGCGTCTTCCCCGAATAAGGTCAATAGGCCTAACGTTAATTGTTTGTTTATAGGCTATACTTTCTGTTTGGCAGATTCGTTTAACGTTTTTCTTATTACAACACGAATGACTATCATTTTACTAGCCTAAATTTGATTAGCCAGAAATGATGGCCCGTGTTCTTTTTTAGGCTAACTTACTTGTGTTAAAAACAACTTAGGCCTACTAACCGTAAGCCATGTTGCCCAGTCTTGCCCTCGAAGATATGGCTGTTTGCAGATGGTATGAATAATGACTGGACTACTAGTGCTGACCTCACCTCGGAGCACGATCACTGCTCGTCTGTGAAAGAAAAACTCCACACAGACTAAACACACAGCGCCACCTTGTGACACAATTCAGATGTTCTGCTGCTGTGGAAGATGATCAAATCAGCGTCACGTTCCCTCTGTGACAACCTACCTCAAATGTGTTCAAAGAAAATGGATCTGAATGAATAGAGACAAAAAGAGTCTTATTTCTTAAAGGGATAGTTCACCCAAAAATAATAATTCTGTCATAATTTACTCACCCTCAAGTTGTTCCAAACCACAAAAGAGGATATTTTGAAGAATAAAAATATCAAACTATGGAAGTCAACCAAACAGTTGACTTCCATAGTATTTATTTATTTATTTCATACTATGGAAGTCAATGGGGTCCATCAACTGTTTGTTTACCCACATTCCTCAAAATATCCTCTTTTGTATTCAGCAGAAGAATGATATTCATACAGGTTTGGAACAACTTGAGGGCGAGTAAATTATGACAGAATTGTCATTTTTGGGTGAACTATCCCTTTAATAAAAACCAAGAAGAAATGTTCATATATGCCACATTACAGGCATAGCCGCTGCTTACTTGATTGTCATTCATGTCACATCATGTCTCATTCTGGGCAACTGAAGACAGCAGAAAAACCTGTCCAGCTTTTTCATTCTGCTTCTACATCTTTTTAAAGACAAGGAAATGGGTGTAACATCATATAATGTGACCAAATAATAACAAATAATGTTAACAAGCCCTTGACATTTTGTATGCACCATTATGTCTTTTTTTTCTTCTTTTTTTTCTATGGAGTAGGCTACTTTAAAATGTTTGGGACATAACTGAGGATTTATATTGTAATTATAATGAATGTGAATTATGAATTTCCATTAATGCAGCTCCAGCTAAAAAACCAATACTGAAATAAAGATGTAATGCATGCTATTTATTTCTTTGGTTTTCCTAAACTCCCATGTTACGAAACACCTTATATTGTTACATGTACCCACAATTTTAAGATGTGCATTCAAATCTAGTGATGTGGATATCTCTTGGATGCCCTCCTTCTCTCCATGTTCATCTCATTTTCTGGATCATTGTCATAAAAAAATCGTCACTCTTTTATTTATTTATGCTGGTATTTCCTTGAGAACATTTCTAACTAGTTGATAATGCACTGTCGTTCATGTTGTTCAACACAATGACCAGTAGGTGTCACCAAAACACCACCGTTGAAACTACTCGCCGATGTCATCACAAAAGCACTGAGCCCTTCTAAAGTCTTTACTTTTAATTATTTTTAATTTTGTATTTGGGGTACTTAAAAATGTTTAGGACATAACTGAAGATTTATATAAGTATAATTGATGTAAAAAATATATTATGAATATCCAATAATGCCGCTCCAGCTAAAATAGCCTACTTTGTTGCTACCCAACTGAAACAAAGACTTTTTCTTTTTTATAAACTCCTGTTTTATTTTAATACACATTACATCGTTATATGATTTTTAAATGTTTTATTTATATAGGAACAGATAAATTAACATAGATCAAACTGTGACAACAGCCATCCAATGCGCGTAGTGTTTGTAGCTAAAGCTAATTTGCAACACTTGTCCCCTATAGCCTAAGGGCTTTTATAAATTACAGTTACAACTTATGTTAAGACAAAATGAGCAAAGCTTAAAATGTACTTAAGATCTGACAATGATGGTATCTTATTTGCTTTCTATCTAAAATCAATTCAATTTCAAGGCTCTGTTGTAAAGACATTCGATCTGATTAATAACAAACTGATTAGCCTGCGACTAAATAACTAATTCAGGACATGTGTGATAATATCATCGAGTCTAAAAACAAAATGGCATGATCATATGTTAAACAGTATCTTATTATTTGAAGTCAATTGAAGAATTGAATTATTTTGAAGCTAGAAAATTACCCCACAGTCAGTCATTAGCTGCAACATGGTAGGCACTTATTTGTTAATTTTACGATGTATTTTACTTCCATTTTTTTGGCACACTGCTTTATATGCTCCCATGAAACTTATAATAAAACACACACGCAGGGAACTATTTAATATATACCAAGGTCTTCGTCCGGTTCTTCCGACATCCACCAGCAGAGGCGAGCTGGGCTATTCTTGTGAGCCAAACCTTGACCTCTGTCTTAAATCGTTTTAGAGCAACAGTTTCCTTGTCATCTATCCAAAAAAAAAAAAACTGACTAGCATTTGTAAATTCTGCTCCTGGAGGATCTTGCACTGCTCATTCACACTCACATGACTTCTGATTAATCTGACCCACCCAATTCAAGGAGTGTGTTAGATGAGGAAGACATCAAAAATGTGCAATATAGCGTAGCAGCAATGAGAAACAGGTGTTTTCATAGCTTTCACAGCTGTGCTTTTCACACTCACATTCAAGTGGGACAGGTGACAGTTTCATCTTGTTAAACTCTTTGCTCACTTCTTGATTTGCTGCTTCAGGCTTTCCTCATTTTTACCGGACACCTGTTAACAGCCCACACACATTCACACTCACCATCCGCTCTCGGCTGCTCACTTGTTGCTCACTATAAAGCGCTCCTGGGTAGAAGACAGAGTTTAATCAGACATCAGTCACTATGACGTGTGGACTTGCATTATTCTACACACGCAGGTGCACACACACACACACACACACACACACACACACACACACACACACACACACACACACACACACACACACACACACACACACACACACACACACACACACACACACACACACACACACACACACACACACACACACACACACATTATATAGTAACTATAATAACTGAAGAGACACCTTTAAGAGGATTGTATTTAACATAAATACTAAGCACTTAATGGTATAATGGTATAATGGTATAAAATAGGGCCTGGAAAATAACTGTTAAAAGGCATTTAATTTAATTTAATTTAATTTAATTTAATTTAATTTTTTTAATTTTTTTTTAACAAAGCAGTGGTTGTGATAATCACTTCAGGGGGACAAATTACATTTTTTTAGCTATACTTAATACTAAATATTTTATATAGTTTAGCTATTATTTATTATTTTGTTTTAATTTTTCTTGCAATAAAACATCAATATATGTTCGAAAGAAAACGTGGTCATGTAAGGCAACACATTTAAAACATTTTAAGTTTGTTATTCGTAAAAATTGCATTAGTGTGTACATTCATATACATTTATATATGCATGTTTAGGTTAGATTAGGTACACTTATTCACTATTAAATAGCATGCTATTACTAACATACTGGCTGTTTATTAGTATTTATAAAGCAGATATTAATGCCTTATTCTGCATGACCATATTCTTCCCTTAACCGTACCCAATCTCTAAACTTAACCACTACAACAACTTACTATAAGCAGCAAATTAGGAGTTTATTGAGGGAAAACTCCTAGTTAATAGTGAACTAATCTAAATTGACCATAAATTTTATATGACATAAATTCAAGAAAATTCCTGAATGCAGGCAACACTACAATAATTACGTAAACACGTTCTTCATTTTTGTAATGGGGTAAAATGGAGTAAAATGTGGTATGATGTCATTGTGAAAAGACAAGGGACTGTTGAGTATTAATGAGATACAATGGTGTATTTCGGTGACAATGTGTAATTGTGATTCTGGTTCCAGAGGAAGGTCCAGGGCAATGATTATAGGATAGTGTTACCTCTGTCGATGGACAGAGCGATGCATGCATGAAATAGATGGATGGATGGATGGTTTTCTGTGAAACTAAAGGCTCAAGGGGTTGACCTTTCAATGCATCAATAAAAAAGTCCAAAATATTTTAAGATTCTAGAAGATTGTAATATATAATATAATATTGTAAACTCTTCATGAATGTCTTGTCTTCAGAAAAGTCATTCTTCTACTAGAAATGCATACTCTTAGAAAATCTAGCTTTGCTCTATCTTTAATCTAAATCCAGTGGAGTCGTATTCATCATTCCAGTAAACAATCACTGGCATCAGGGCCTGAGCCGCCGTCTCTTTCATGTGGAGTCTGAGTTCATGGAAATAAACCCCTGATCCATATAAACCTTCAGAACGTCGTTGGTGGAGCAGAATTAAAACATCAGGGCTGCGAGAGAAAATGTGATAACAGCAGTTGTGGGTAACTTTTATCAGACACGCTCTCAGATGTTGATGAACCACAAAGATATGACAATGAACCAGATTTTATTGCACAATAAACCCTATCAGTGCGATCAGGATCGGAATACAAGAGAATCTGGCTGAAATGAAGTATTGTTTTCGGTTGAAATGATTTTATTATTTGAGGAGATAGAGACCATAGTGAAAACATTGCATAAATTTACACTGAATCCGAGGAACTTGAGCCATGCCTGCTTTAATGAGGAAAGACTGAAATCTCTCTTATGTAGCAATAAAATATGAACAATGGAATCATACATTTCAAACTTTTTGGCTCAAATCAGGCTAAAAAAAATGTATCTGTCATGCTGGTCTAAATAGACAATGGCACTATAAAAATATATAATTTGTCCTTCTATCCAAAACGTGAGCTTCATTATTATAATATATAGGCTATTTTTTTTTTCGTAACATTATTAAATTATATTAAATATTTATATATATATATGTTTATATATTTAATCAAAACATAATTTATACAAAACTATTATAAATATATACTATACGCTTTAAACTGATATATATATATATATATTCAGTATATACATTAATGATAACATTATTATACTATATAAATAATTTTTCATTTATATAGTATACATTATATAATAATGTATAATATAATATATTGTTATTATTATGTAATGATTGGCATCATTATAAAACAATATTTGACTGTAGAATGCAGCGATTGACCAATCAAAATGAAGTATTCCAGAGAGCCACAATAATGTATTTATGTAAGCAAATATTTAAAAAAACAACTTACAATGTCCCACATGCATTTACAAACTTAAATTTTCTTATGTAACAATCATTATCATTGTTAGTGTGGCCTGTGTAACACTTGACAAGGACAAGTGTCAGCTGCTATCAGTGTGTGCCAAAGGTCACGACCCCCAGGGCAGGGTGGATGTGCAGAGGTCAGTATCCGATACCGGAGTCTGGCTGATTCTCTCCTTAGTTTAGCATAGTTTCCACATGGCCAAAACAACTGCTCCTGACCCCCGTTCACCTGTGCTCCCATCCCACAACTGTTATCCTGCGAGAAGATCTACTCAGCAGTCCATCGCTTTAAATCACTTGTGCATCACTCAGTCTGTGCACTCAGGGGAATCACAAATTAGAAAGTAATCAGTCTGATTCAGGGAAGGCAGATAGGCGTCAAACTCTTGAAATGACCTTCACGGATTAAAGTGTCTTGAGGCCTTCGGGCACTTCTGCAGTGTGAGAAAATGAATCTGTTTGGCTTCTGTGTGATTAATTAAAGTTTACTTTGCAGCTTTTCTTTATGAGTCAGAAGAGTTGTTCTCATGCTGCCTGGGAACCAAGCAGAAAAAGCTTGAAAAAGCAACCACCTTTATTGACCTTTACATTTACTTTTGGCTAAGGCAAGCATTACTATTACTATTGCTCATAGTTCAGGTTGGTGATTTGAAAAAAAACTCCTAACCGTGAGTATTAAACTTTGCCATGTAACTCACCACCGCCATTTGTGCCACAGACATGATTCATACCTAAAATCACGCAACATTTTTTGATTTATGATGTTTACCGGCATTCAGCTTTAATGAGGAAAGACTGAAATCTCAAAAGCAGTTTTTTTTCTAGATTATGAGTTCATTTCAGCAATTAAATGTTATAAAATGGTCTCATAAATATAGATTTTTTTAGCTCAAATGTATGTCTCACTGGCCCAGCTAATGTATTCTAGAGAGAGAAAAACAGACCAAAAAGTAAATTTGCTCTTGCAACTAAAATGTGAACTTCCTTATTATGGAAAATTATTTTTTAAATATGAATATAATATAATATAATATAATATAATATAATATAATATAATATAATATAATATAAATATCTTAATAAATAATATAAAGTGAAAAAAGTTCACTTTTTTGTTTTTATAATAATATAATATAATATAAATATCTTAATAAATAATATAAAGTGAAAAAAGTTCACTTTTTTGTTTTTATAATATAATATAATATAATATAAATATCTTAATAAATAATATAAAGTGAAAAAAGTTCACTTTTTTGTTTTTATAATAATATAATATAATATAATATAATATAATATAATATAATATAATATAATATAATATAATATAATATAATATAATATAATATTGATTAACTGCACAATAAGAACGGGAACATTTATTACATAAGTAAATGGAGTCAATCTTGATTGTGTCTTGAATGCCAAAACAAAATGTTGTATGCGACCACTTTACTTTCATAATGTAGGCCTAATGTATTTCCAGCTGAAACAGGATTTAAAAAAGAAAAAATAGGTCAGGACCTTTAGGTGAGGTTTAATTATTCGGCTGTGGGTTAACATTGTCCAATAGCTTACGTGGCCTAGATGATGTCAGCCACAACAGAAAGGTGGAGCGAGTTGTTGCATTTTGCTGAACGATTAGAAAGTCAAGCAGGTTTTTCTTTAGAATAATGTGCACTGATGAATCAATCACATTTAGACAGTTATTACGAGTGAATGGATTCAATGTTCATGTAATGTTGAAAAAGCACGCTGGCCACATTTCTTACAGCCTTGCTGTGCACCTTAAAATGTCAAGTTTCTTCACAAAGCAGAACTTACTTTTAATACACTTGTCATTTAAACCACAAAAGGTAACACGTGACAAATTTATCTTATCTAATCTTTACCCAGAACCCTGGGACAGGTCAGAACAAGCAAATCTCCATCTCAGCCAAGGCTTTGTTTAATCAACTTGCCCAGCGACTCTCTATCTATTCATGGGAATTCACACAAAACCTCCTGGCAGCAGCTCATGGTTATGCTAATTAAAAACAGGTTTGAAATGACACAGCTGATATCTGCATGTGGGAAAGTGGTTACACGCTTCACCCACGTAAGTGAGCTGAAATGAATCAGTCGCTGTCCTCCTACGGCCACTACTATTCATTTTCAGTGCATCAGGCCTCTCAAAAACATTCGCACTGGCAAAAACAGACGCAATGGACCGGCATGTCTCATTGTAGTGTTTCTCTTGATTCATGCCTTCCAGCGAAGGAGAAATCGTGGAGAGACGTGTTTTACAGTTGCATTTTCACCAGCCTGTAATTTCATGACGGCTCTGACAAGATAACAACATGGTGAACTCCAGAAAGCAAACAAATCATGTCATATAAATCAAGGTTTATTGTACACTGGAAATTTTTTTAGTTAGATAACCTTTTAATAGGTACTTCATGTAAAGCCCTATTATATACGTTTTAATTATTCCTAAATTCCATTTCCCCCCCCCTAAATTCCATTTTGGCATTCATTTTTTCCCCCCATTTTAATTTTCCTGGACTCCAATTTAATGGTTATATTAAATGTTAGTAATTAAAAAGCATGTCTAATTAACTGAAATGATAACAAAAATAAAAGATTTTTTTTATTAAGCGGACAAAAAAAATGCATTTTTAGGGCCCTATGAAATACATTAATTTTTTTTTCCAAATTCCGTTTTCCATTTTCATTTTCTAGATTCCATTTTAATGGATTATTTAAAAAATAATAATAATCAAAAAGCATGTAAAAAAATCCGTCGTTTTTACAAAATTAAACTGGCAGCAGTGGTTGTCAGAATATTTCTGTAAAAAATACAGTACAACTGTAAAAATATATTTACAGAACAACCGGTAAATTTTGACAATTTAAAACTTTTAAATTTAAAAATAAATATACACATTTTAATCCGGTAAATTCAACAGCCTTTTCTGCTGAATTAGCAAGGCCACAATGCCACTAAAATCTACTTTTTACATATACTGACATCCACCATAATAACAGGAGGTAAAGAGAAAACCACATGATGAATCAAAGTTCATCATAACTTTTCCACAAGCTGAGGTAACTATATAGAAGCTGCACACAGTGTAATGCATGCAAACGCAAAACACCATCATGTAACACATAAGACTGAAACATTCATTAAACAACTGAAGATGGACCATAAAACCCTGATGTACATAACTGATAAGAAAAAAACTATGAAGAAACAATTATTACATTTAAAAACCATCAAATGTGAAGTGTCACAGGGAATTCTGGGAATGTCAGTTTATGGGTTTTCACTGTAAATTATAAGATGATTTGTTCTTTTTACTTCCAAAAATGGTACACTTAATAGTATTTTACTGTAAAATTACAAGTTTAATGTAAACATGTTTAATGTTACAAATCTAAAGTTTTCTAGTATACTTGCTGTTAACCAATTAACAGGTTTTTACTGTCGCATTTTTACAGTCTTTTACAATTAAAATTACAATAATTTTTTACAGTGAACAAACATATATATATATATATATATATATATATATATATATATATATATATATATATTAGACATCTGAGGCGGCATGCTTCTGCTTTGTCTGGTAGGTTTATTTATTTTTTTTAGATATGTTTTAACTGACTGAATAAAACCTCACAGCATCAAGAAGAGTTTTTTAAGGGTCAAATCAAGCAAAATTGGCTCCTTGAGGTGCAAACTGCACACATTCACTTTACAGCATTTAAACATTTCCCTGGAAGAGCCTGAGGATTGTGGGTAGAGCTGTCAGATATGAGTGAGTTGGCAAATTCTTTAGAGGTAAAATAATGAAGAGTGAACATGCCAAAACGCTTCACTCCCAAGCATTCCCAATAATTTCAAAATCATTCCTGACAATGGCGTCTTAAGTTTATCTATATGGATTGATCTGGCAGCGAAGTAGAAACAGAAAGTTTGTTTAGAAGTTTTGAGATGGGCTTAAACTGTCCACAGCAGCTTTGCAATGTGCCAAATGACAGATTTATGAGGGCAGGATTTACCGCACAGTGTCTTCATTGTGTTTTGAGCATGTGTTGAGGTATTCTGGGTAGCTTGGGTTAGAGGAGAATTTCATCATGTTCACCCTAGAAAATGAAACCCATAACTTTCACACTTGTTGAAAAGCACGCAAATGCAAATAACTCTTGCTAAAGCTATTGATCATATGGTTGGTTAGTGATTGGAACAAACCCCTAACCTTAAGTAGCTATTAAAGGGGTCCCATAATGCCCTTTCAAAAAGTCTTTATTTTGTTTTTGGGGTGCACTAGAATATGTTTTCATGCTTGATTGTTAAAAAAAAAACATAATTTTTCACATATTTTACATATTACAGCTCCTTTCTTCCCAGTCTGGTTGAACGCATTGTTTTGATGAAGCCCCTCCTTACATAATATGAAATTGTGCTGTGATTGGTTAGCTGGCTCAGTGTGTTGTGATTGGCAGCGCATAGCGCCTGTTCGGGAAATGTCACGCCCCTTTGTTTGTACAGCTCTACTCAGATGTAAATGTTAACGATGGCATCAATTTCTAACCATTTCGAGCCCGATTCAGACCCTGACAATGTTAATGAACACGATGATTGTGCTGAATGGATTTCAAGCACGGACTTTGCAAGCACAGATTTCACAGGACGTTTCAGAGTGGTATGTTTTTTTGTCATTTTCTTATACAATGTTATCTACCATTTAATCATTATTGTCGGAAAACTATGGTAACAGTAATTGATCACAAAATCATGGATAATTTCCTAAGAGGCGGTGAACAGTCTTACAAAACCAAGAGCTTACAAAAGCTAAGGTAAACACTATATCAATACTTTAGCAGGCTAGCGGAGCGGCAACGTTAACATCATAGCTAACATAGCAACTACATAAAGCTTATAATTGGAACCGTTAAAAGAAAACACTATTCAAATAATAAGACAAACTGTCCAGAGTCCCGACAAAATGGGAATGGCTCCATCTTTCAGAAGAAGCTTTTGTGCGTATAGCCTGCATTGCACTCTCTTCTGGAAGTTGTTCTGCGTAAAATGTGCAGCGCACAGAAAAATGTTGAGGTTATAATGTTCAGGAACAGTATTAAAAATAAATTTTAACCTCTCTAAGTTCGTCAGCCTTGGACAAACTTTGTTCGGGGTGTAAAAAACAGTGACAACAACCCTTCCACTTCTCTAAAGCAGCCCAACATGGCCTCACCCCCTTTGTTGCGTGTTCCCGGGGGCAGGGTTTATGTAAATTTTAGGGTTTTTGATGTCACCAACCCGAGAAGAAGCTTGTTGTAGTCCCCAACAGCTGTTTGTTGTAGTCCTTAAAAAGCGATTTCTGTAAAATTAAATATCTCCCTTTGCATTGAACTTTGAGCATCATAATTTTGCAGATGTTATTTAAGCTCAAACAGGAACATGACACATTAAGTAAAGTTAAAGTTCAGCATTTAACTCATTACGCACCATGTTACATTTCACATTTTAGTCATGTTGTACTCAAATTCCTATATTTTAACTAAAATGCTCAAATATAATGCAAATGTAAAGCAAATGCCATTTCAAAACAGATTTTGTTGACTGTTGAGATATTTACCATCAAACAATGGCAGATGTCTAGTGTGTCAACACTTGATTCTAAGTAAATACTAGAAATGTGATTAATCTCTAAGTCAGATGAATAACTGTAAATAAGTAAACTGTAAACTGATGAGTAATATGAGCAATTAGCTCTAAGGAATCTCTACAATTTGCATGATGCCGTTTTTAAGCCACTACTATGCTATTGGTGCTGAGCAATTCATCTTGCACCATTAATACCACAGATATGAGTGACACCTCAAATCGTGCCGCTTATTAAGAGGTGCACTATTGCTTTTCTGAGTGATAATATTTATAGTAGACTTAGCTTGGTTGGTTGGAGATAAAACAGGAGAAAATGTCTCCCAGTGAATGTGAGATCTAAGCTATAAAATGTACTTATACTTACAGTGCAGCAGTTTCCAGTTGAAATGAACACTAGTGGCAGTAAAACACCCACACATTTTATTCCTTTTCATACAAATTACAATTACAGGGGCAGATTATCGATTAATAAAGACTTATTTTTGCACAGTTCCTTGCACAATGACCTCAAAAGACTTTTACTATAGTTCATATTCTGTAAACTCATACATTTTGACACTTGCATTACATTACCAGCTCCATATTGTAAACTTATTCGTTAGCTCACCTGGTACAGCGTAGCATTTGAGATTCAGAGCGCTCGTGAACGAGTCCCGTGAAACGCGAGTCACGATAAAAGAGCTCTTAAAACTTGTAGAAGGAGCTAAAATGTAATAGTTGCAACAGCAAAAGTGTTTTTAATTCACGTTTGCTTTGGTTAACACTATCGGTTAGGTTTAGTTTGAGTGTAGGTGATACACTGACGCCACTAACATTTCCAATCTGCCATGATACGTAGCTACAACAAACAACGAAAGAAAGCGTTGTCAGATTCACGTTCATCTTTTTCTGATAAAACTGAACTAATATATATATATACAGTGGGGAGAACAAGTATTTGATACACTGCCGATTTTGCAGGTTTTCCCAATTACAAAGCGTGCAGAAGTCTGTAATTTTTATCATAGGTACACTTCAACAGCGAGTGACGGAATCTAAAACAAAAATCCAGAAAATCACATTGTATGATTTTTAAGTAATTAATTAGCATTTTATTGCATGACATAAGTATTTGATACATCATACAAGCAGAATTTAATATTTGGTACAGAAACCTTTGTTTGCAATTACAGAGATCATACGTTTCCTGTAGTTCTTGACCAGGTTTGCACACACTGCAGCAGGGATTTTGGCCCACTCCTCCATACAGACCTTCTCCAGATCCTTCAGGTTTCGGGGCTGTCGCTGGGCAATACGGACTTTCAGCTCCCTCCAAAGATTTTCTATTGGGTTCAGGTGTGGAGACTGGCTAGGCCACTCCAGGACCTTGAGATGCTTCTTACGAAGCCACTCCTTAGTTGCCCTGGCTGTGTGTTTCGGGTCGTTGTCATGCTGGAAGACCCAGCCACGACCCATCTTCAATGCTCTTACTGAGGGAAGGAGGTTATTGGCCAAGATCTCGCGATACATGGCCCCATCCATCCTCCCCTCAATACGGTGCAGTCGTCCTGTCCCCTTTGCAGAAAAGCATCCCCAAAGAATGATGTTTCCACCTCCATGCTTCACGGTTGAAATGGTGTTCTTGGGGTTGTACTCATCTTTCTTCTTCCTCCAAACACGGCGAGTGGAGTTTAGACCAAAAAGCTCTATTTTTGTCTTATCAGACCACATGACCTTCTCCCATTCCTCCTCTGGATCATCCAGATGGTCATTGGCAAACTTCAGACGGGCCTGGACATGCGCTGGCTTGAGCAGGGGGACCTTGTGTGCGCTGCAGGATTTGAATCCATGATGGCGTAGTGTGTTACTAATGGTTTTCTTTGAGACTGTGGTCCCAGCTCTCTTCAGGTCATTGACCAGGTCCTGCCGTGTAGTTCTGGGCTGATCCCTCACCTTCTTCATGATCATTGATGCCCCACGAGGTGAGATCTTGCATGGTGCCCCAGACCGAGGGAGATAGACCGTCATCTTGAACTTCTTCCATTTTCTAATAATTGCGCCAACAGTTGTTGCCTTCTCACCAAGCTGCTTGCCTATTGTCCTGCAGCCCATCCCAGCCTTGTGCAGGTCTACAATTTTATCTCTGATGTCCTTACACAGCTCTCTGGTCTTGGCCATTGTGGAGAGGTTGAAGTCTGTTTGATTGAGTGTGTGGACAGGTGTCTTTTATACAGGTAACGAGTTCAAATAAGTGCAGTTAATACAGGTAATGAGTGGAGAACAGGGGGGCTTCTTAAAGAAAAACGAACAGGTGTGTGGGAGCCGGAATTCTTACTGGTTGGTAGGTGATCAAATACTTACAGTATGCCATGCAATAAAATGCAAATTAATTATTTAAAAATCATACAATGGGATTTTCTGGATTTTTGTTTTAGATTCTGTCTCTCACAGTGTACCTGATAAAAATGACAGACTTCTAAATACTTTGTAAGTGGGAAAACCTGCAAAATCGGCAGTGTATCAAATACTTGTTCTCCCCACTGTATATATATTCATAACTCATTTTAAAACTGTGAAACCAATCTAAGATCTACTGATGTTAGTTTAACTTGTAGAGGGCAGCCAGTAGCTCTTTTCGTCACTCTTGCTGTTGCTGCTGGTTCTTATGATTATGTCTTTGAAAACAATCATTGATTGGTATGACAAATGATTTGAGGATTATTTTACACAGCCAAGCCTGATTCATGTGGACACGGGCGCCTGTCCTAAAGTCTGAAAACAGGGAGAAATTACATCAAAGTCTTGAGAATAATGACTGAAGTTGACTAGTGAGTTTGGAAGCTTTCCTTGGCAGCTCCGCTCTCCTTTTCTCAGTCTCTTTTCTTCTTTTTCTTTATTACTCTTTCTTTTTTCTTTCTCCATCCGCCCACACATCCTTTCACGGGCTTCCCAGGCCTTGGCAAAAAAGCAAGCACTTCAAAACTAACAGCCTGGGCCTGTTTGTCTACCAGTAAGGTAGGAATCATATTTCCAGAAAAATGACAGATGAAAAACTGCCTCGGATACACAAACACTCAATTCTATTGTGTTGAATGTTTGAGGTTCAGGCCCATATCGCTCAAGGAGCTGCAAAAATATTTTAAATACCGGTGAGCCTTTGCTCCAGGGTTGGCCGGTGGTAAAGTCTGCTGTAGTGCACGATGATGGTGGTCTAGTTTCTGAAATGATAGAAGATACACAGTATTTGAGCTCTGTGAATTTGAGCTGTTTGTCTTTGGACGTGTTGGTTTTCAGAAATCCGAGAAAATTCCTGAACCTGCATAACAAGAATTTAATAGTTCACACAAAAACTTAATTAAAAGTTTTGTCATTTACTCACTCTCATGTCGCTCCAAACCTTTATGATTTTTCTCTCATGCATAAAACACAAATGGAGCTGTTAAGCTAGATACTCTTTCTCATTAATGGGGACGAAAAAAAGACACAAAAGCATGTTAATTAATTGCAACATAGCTATTTAGCATTGTTTTAGCAAACTCACAGTCTGGCACAATTCTGGGAAAAAACGGCCACTTTTCACTGATCCAACGAATTTAGATGAATACAATTAAGCCCCGTCGTACATTTCTTTTCTCATTGAATATAGTCTTTCACTTGGAAACATGTTACATAAAGAAAATGGTATAGGTTGTCGATAGGTTGATAAGAAATTATTAGTGAAGAGGTCAAAAGATGTTGGAGCCATAGCCATTGTACTTGCACGCACACACACACACACACACACACACACACACACACACACACACACACACACACACACACACACACACACACACACACACACACACACACACACACACACATTATATATAATTTTTTTCCTGTGATCAAAGCTGTATTTTCTGCATCATTAATCCAGTCTTTAGTGTCACATGATCCTTCAGAAATCATTCTAATATGACGATTTGCTGCTCAAGAAACATTTCTGATTATTATCAATATTGAAAATGACCGTGCTGCTTAATATTTTTGTGTAAGGAGTGATAGATTTTTTCTGGATTTTTTGATGAATAGAACATTTATTTGAATTAGAAGAAGCCTTTTGTAACACTATAATTGTGTAGACTGTCACCTTCAGCATAAAGAGGTGTAAGAATAAGATGTTAAACATTGTTCTTTTTCCCCACAGTTATTCTATAAGTGTCCTTCTTAGTGGTCAGCATTCCTGAGCGGGGCCCCAGGCACTACACTCACATTCCTCCTGACCACACTTGGTTAAATCCTGCTGCTTCCCTTCAGCTCTGCGCAGAGCAATCCCAGAAGCCAACAGCTGACCGCAACAGTGCCGTTAAAATGTGTCCGGGTTATAATCAAACTGGTGCTTAGGGGGTCAAAGGGCCAATCCAAGGCTTTAAAAAGGACACTGCAGAGGTGGGTGAATGGTGAAGAAAACAAAAGACAAAAGTTAGTATGTCATAATTCTTTAAAGAGTTTAAATCATTTAAAAAGTTTGAGTTCAGAATTGATTACAACCACAAGGCCTCAAAAACTTTTGAATTAACACCTAGAGACCACCCAGAATGCCCTAGCAACCACATAGCAACAAGCTAAAAAACACTCAGAAGCAATGGCATAGCAACCACACACAATTCCGATAATACCATGGATGAAACTGACAAGTACGTTTTAATTAATCTCCACACTGTTTCCACTATCAACTACAGGCTAGGAAATTCTGTTCTTATTTATAGTGCTTACTGTAACTGCACATCATGAAAAATAATAAAGTTTCCAACTTGGATATTGATAAGTCTATCATATTTTATTTTATTATATTACAAGTTTCTTAACTGTCTCTTTAGTAAGATTAGTTTTATAGTGCCATTAGATTTACGTCATAAAAAGATATCATTTTGAATTTGTGTTAAGACATATTAAGTTAAGAGCAGTTGTACATTACCATTAAAAAAGTTTGAAGAAATTAATACTTTTATTCTGCAAGAATGAATTAAATTGATCAAAGGTGACAGCAAAGGCATTTATAATGCTATAAAAAAAACGTTTTAAATAAATGCTGTTCTTTTAAACTTTCTACTCATCAAAGATTCCTGAAAATGTTTTGATTGATTTCTGAAGGATCATGTGACACTGAAGACTGGAGTAATGATGCTGAAAATTCAGCTTTGACCACAGGAATAAATTACATTTAAAAAAAATATTACAATAGAAAACAGTTATTCAAAATTGTAACACAATATCACAGTTTTTACTGTATTTTTGATCAAATAAATACAGCCTTGGTGAGCATAAGAGAATTACCAACCCCAAACATTTGCTAGTGTAAATAAAACACAGACGGGAAAGAAATATGGGCAAAAGTTTAAAACTGAGTCATAACCAAAAAACAGTAACCAGTCCTTCTTTCAAAATGAGTGGTCTGTGACATGTGTTTTCAATATCTGATATCTGTTCTATTATATAATTATATATAATTTAATAATAATAAATGAGAGGATTTATTCATTCTGAAATAGCATTTACAATATTTACTCAACACTGAACTGCTTCACAAGTAAATTGACTACTTCTGTTAATTGGCCAACATACAGTACCAGCTGATACAGAAAACTTCAAAACTGCCAAAATTGTCTAATAAATTGCCATAGTCAGCATCACTTGCCATCACAGAAGGATTTGACCAGTGGTCTGAGGGTGGCAGCACCTTCTTTACTCAAGACTGTCAGAAATCTCAAGTGTGTGATTCACACACACACCAAATTATTTCTCACCGCCTATTTCTGTTGTGTAATTATAATCTCTTTGGTTGTGTGTTCTGCTTCTTCACCACTGCTTATTAACCTCCGTAAATTAGATCATGTTATATGGTCACTATGTGAAACACAGCGCTTAAATCTCCCTTGTTCCGGTCATCTACGGAATTTCTGTGAAACCCTCCTTTGGAAAACTTTATTTTTAGTCAGTTATGGTGTTTTTAAAATATAAACAGTGGTTAAAGATGCACAAGGTCTGTGATGTCAAAATGGCAGGACGTGACGGGGAAACTCAAGTGTGCTCTGCTCATTTCCAGCAAAGCAGCTGTGTCAGATCCTGACGCTCCACACGCACTTGAGCGTCCGTTCCTGCGCGCTGGCGCGGCGCCCATCCCTTAACACCACCACCTCTGACCTTATGACCTCTCCACCACTCGCCTACAACCACAGCTGCTTCCCACAGATTGGATGAGATTGTATATTTGTGTAAAATGCAGAATAGTATGTTTCTTTTTTTACCCCGGCCCTTCATGATTTGAATTGCTCAGGATGCAGGGTGCACAAATCTATAGAGAAAACAATGAAAAATTAATTCTTTCCTTATACCCAGAAATGATGTATACTACTTATTGTAACACCACTCACACACATATATAAAATTAAACATAATTTTATAGAAATTTAAAATGATATTAAACTACATAATAGATTTTTAGAATTATAATCTATACAGTCAACTAATTCTAAATTTAGAATTACATAAAATTATGATTATATATTATTTAAAGTGTGCACACTATATACTTTACTACTAACTTACTATATGGTGGTACAGTAAGATTGTAGCTTCTGTGTATAAGGAAATAATGTATTTTTCATTGTTCTCTCTACAGTTTTGTTTTGCATCCTGAGTATTATATACTGTATATATATAGTCAGTCATGTTTTATTTTGCCTTGGGGTGGAGCCAGCATAAGAAAACAACTTGGTGCATGAAACCCTGCTTATACCATCAGAACACATCTATCTTTTTCTCATCTGTTAGTGTGGGGACCATTTGAGGATATGAGTTTTTGATTACAAGACATGATAAGATCCGGTGGAAGGGTTTGGTTGAGAGTGTTCAGATATTGAAAACCCAGCTATGGATATCTCTCTATGTTGTGACATGCCTGAGATTATTAATGATAGCCGTGTCCATGATTGCTGACAGGAGAGCTGTCCAGACAAGACTTTAGAGCATAAAGCAACATAATTATATGACCTACATTATTATCCCTACAGACAATAACTGGATTAACAACATTAAGATGTTTCCTCCAGACTGTAGGATTTTCATTGCATGTGGCATTATTATTTACACTATACATCAATATTTGCTTCCTCTAAATTAAGTAGCATGTAAGGATTGTTAGTTGGTTTGTTTTTTTGATCATTGCAACCACAGAAAGCCAGGTTGAATTCAAACTCAAAGATACAACAGCTGCCTTTCACCTCGGATCAAAGGAAGTAAACCCAAGTCAAGAATAATCCACGCGACCCCCCAGTATCCTGTGGCAGTACGGTCACACAGCTCATATCCAAAACAAGAATTTTATCAGTCTGCAAACTCATCTTTTCTACAGCACAATGCATTCTGGATTCTTGCTATGTCAATTGAGGATAAGGAGCAATTTAGATAAGAGTATCTTAGGATCCTTGGAAACAAGCAAAGGCCTTTGAAAGTTCAGGCTGATTCGATAATTACAACGTTACTTCTACTAAACAAAAGGACGAGGAAGTTGTCAGTGAAATTCACAAAGCTTTGAAGTGAGACGTTAAAGGTTTTCCATACAATGAAAGCGAATGGGGATATTTGGTGTCAAGGTTAAAAAAAAAACCATCATAAGTATTGTAAGTCTTTATAACAGCGAATGAACAGACCAAAATTGTATGTAATTTATTAACTCCCAATAATTCCCTAACAGATTCAACGACATTTAACTACAATTAACATTACATGCGCAAATGTAGAAATGTGAATAAAGAATTGATAGCTTGTGTATTTTTTTCAAAGTTAAAATATTTTAAAATGACATTTACCTCCTTAACTTGCAGAGACAAAAATGCTAAAAAAAATTAAAAAAATTGCTGACTGGAAAAATCAAAACATCTAATGGCAGACGATTGGAGTGTTTGGGGAAACCTGTTTGGGAACAGACATTATTTTTGCACTTGAAATTACGGCATTCAGCATTAAAGTTTATTCTTACTTTACAAAAAAAAAGAAAAAACAGTCTTGGGACTTTAGAAGGCTTGGAATATAGTGCATGGACCACTTATACGGCACCATTTCTTGGTCACTACAATCTGTAATTGCATGGACAAGAGCTTCATAAAGGGGAAAAGCATTGCAAAGCTGATGATACTTTTCCAATAACATGTTAAGACTTAAAATCTGTAGTAAAACATAAGGATATATACAGACTTTGAAAAGCAGAAAAAAAGAAATGGCACAGTAGAAACAGTCTCTCTTCTTGAGCCAGTCAAGATCTCCATCAGATTGTGGTTATGGAAACAAACAAAGCAAGTACAGGAATGTATGTGATGTGGATCGTCTGTTTTCTTGTGTGTGTAATGGAATAAGTCTCATTGCTAAGTAAATGTTTCCTGCGATACAAAAGAGACACAGACATCAAAGCAATATTTCTATAGTTATTTTCAAAAGAGCTTCCTGTCGCTCATCCAGGCTTCCATATGTTTCAAAGTCGTATCAAATTTAAAGGACACAGCAGGGATTGGTTTCTTAGAGACCGTTAGACATCATGTAATGACAGGCCTCATTCTCCAACCCCCAAAACCAACAGAACAGACGCAAGGCCAAGAAAAAGGAGGAGAGAGCAAGAGGCCGAGAAAAGGGAGGAGAACAAAAGAGGGGTGAGAAGGATGGAAAGGGTGTAGAGGTTTGGGAAATTGCCCCATTAAAGACAGAGATGAATCTCTGGTGGATCCTGGGGTCTACTAAATTACTGGCTACGTAGAGGTTAATGCCAGAATAACGCTGAGAGGAAATGAACCGATGTGTGGTTCTCACTAATTTCAACATTTAGTGTTTAGTGTATAGCGAAAGCATCAACGCCTTTCTCCAACACATCTGCAGTTCACAATGCATTTTGTTTTTATAAATAACTCCACGTGTGGACACATTAAAGAGTGTGTGCTTTTACAAGCACTTCAAGCGATGTGACAAATGGGGTTGTAAAACATTATATGCAAATCTATTTTATTATACTCAGAGATTGCCTACACTAAATATGGGCTTATGCATGACTGTTTCCAAAGCTGATTCAACCATATGCAAATCTTTTTTCTTTTTTTTTTGATTTTATCTCAGTACTGTGAGAAAAAGTTGGTTTGTGGTTACGCTCATCTTAATAAAATCTAGTGTAATGCTTCAGATTTTTGCAAAAACACCATGAATGATGCCAAAATGTGAGGAACATTTTACATGAATTAAAGAAAATTTGCCAACATCATGATGCTAGAGTGTTGTAAATTATTTCTAGTGTTTTTCTTTCCAATTTATATAGGTTTTTAGGTGGTTACTATGGTTTTCTCAGTGATTTTTAACGTGTTGAGGTGCAGTTAGCTGCTAAGGTGTTCTAAGTGATTTGTAGCATGTCGTTATGCAGTTAATATAGTGTTTTGGGTGGTTGTTAGGGTGTTGCTATGCTGCTGCTAAGGTGTTCTAAGTGATTTCTAGCATGTTGCTGTGCAGTTGATATTGTGTTTTGGGTGGTTGTTAGGGTGTTGCTATGCAGCTGCTAAGGTGTTCTAAGTGATTTGTAGCGTGTCGCTGTGCAGTTGATATAGTGTTTAGGGTGGTTGTTAGGGTGTTGCTATGCAGCTGCTAATGTGTTCTAAGTGATTTCTAGCATGTTGCTATGCAGTTGATATAGTGTTTTGGGTGGTTGTTAGGGTGTTGCTATGCAGCTGCTTAGGTGTTCAAAGTGATTTCCAGCATGTTGTTATGCAGTTGATGTAGTGTTTAGGGTGGTTGTCAGGGTGTTGCTATGCAGCTGCTAAGGTGTTCTAAGTGATTTCTAGCATGTTGCTGTGCATTTGAAATAGTGTTTTGGGTGATTGTTAGGGTGTTGCTATACTGCTGCTAAGGTGTCCTGAGTGATTTGTAGCCTGCTGCTGTATGATATAGTGTTTTGGGTGGTTGTTAGGGTGTTGCTATGCAGCTGCTAAGATGTTCTGAGTGATTTTTAGACTGTTGCTGTACAGTTGATATAGTTTTTTGGGTTGTTGTTAGGGTGTTGCTCTAGTGTACTACGTGATTTCCAGCATGTATGCTATGCCTAAAATCTTTTGGTCTTAGCAAACACCACAATTATATAATATCCATGCAAAACTGACTGCTTTCAATAGAAATCCCATGGAACCATGGGACAGCATCTAATAAGTCTTGAGGAAATAGCCTGGTATGCGCAGGAGCCTAAAGAGGTCAAAACACAATCAGCCACAGATAAAAAAGGAAATACAAAAAAATCGGAGAAATAACAGGATGCTCTTGATAACAGACTCGATAACAGTGGTGTATGGAGATCCTCACTGTTAGTGCTATCAGCTCAGAGACTGATAGCATCTGACCCCCTGTTTCCCAAATGCTGATTAGCAAAAAAAAAAAGTAATACTGTCCAGTAAGGAGTAGTTTTCTACATCTTAGTGGCATTGTTATATTAATATATATATAATTATACATGTATATATGTATGTATATTTATAATTATAAACATACTGTATATATTATATATGTTATTATATGTTATATTAAAACACAAAACAATGCTTTTGCTTTTCATATCATGCTATAGATACCATTGTCAGAGTTCCTGAGAATCGTAACTTTCTAGCACCTAAAATAGTTAGCCAAAGGGGGCTGAAAGTCACAGATACTCCACCCTGAAAACCACAGTTTTAAAAAGCAAAAGATTCAAGTACTCGCAGCATAGTGTCACAAACACAAATGTGAGAACTGTGCTCTACTGAGGTTGCATTTAGTGGAACACAAGCGCATTGAACATCTAAAGCTAAGGCACTGTGACACCTATAGCACTTGTGTCACTTTTGCAGAAGTTGTTATTTCTCAGAAAATCTATTTGGGGGGGGGGGGGACTGTTTTGCCCAAGCATTGTACTCTCGGGGATACTGCCATATAGCTCATAATGCTGTTTATTTAAATCATTCAAATCTGTTCAAACTAAAATCTGACTGGTCAATCACTAGTAGATATTTTTACATTTAATATTTTCATTGATCACATATATAGCTGTGCTTGTTTCATGTCTCTCTAATCAATATGTGGTCTTGTTCTTCTAACAAAATACAAGAATGTAAAATCAAATCATGTCCATTAATTAATTTATCTGGAAAGTAGCTATATAGAAGCAGAATAATGTACGGTTAGTTGGTCATTATCAAAAAAACAACAACATAAAAAACCATGAGAGTAATAGAAGTTCTTGATCACTTAGCAGCCTATAAGCATATGGTTTCCCAAAATATGAAGAGGAACACTGTGCAAATCTAAACAATCACCATAGGCAAAAATTGGTGTAGCTTTTGCCAAATGTATGTTCTTTAATGAAATGAGGATGAACCAGATGTTTAGATCACACCATAAGTGTTGGGTCATGGACAATATGGTTTGTTAGTTCCTCAGCGTGAACTTAAGGCGAGAAGAAATTACTTTCACATATGTGATAGATTTCACATCAAAGTTTACCTGAGAATTGTGTTTCCACTTGGAGCTCATTGGTCACTGCAACAAGTATGCGTATACAAACTATTAATTGGTACATCCATTGGCAACACTAACCTATAATAGAAGTTGCCTGTACAATTTCACGTCATAACACCCGAGATGAGAGAAGATGATTTTTTTTAACGAAGCGCCAATCTAAAAAATGGCCAGAATTCACAGCCAAACTTATATCTTATAAAAAAGTAGGACAACAGACAAACTTTCATCTGAGAAACAAGCTGGAAAAGACACCATAAGTTTCAGGTAAAGTTTCAGGTAAAGAGTGCCTATTTTTTTCGGAAATTGACAGATTCGGTCAACAGATGCCAGTCCACAAAAATGAAAAACAACAAACTCAGTGACCTCCTTTCTCTCTGTTTCCTCAGGAAATCCTACAGGGCCACTTCTGTCTGCTCACTTTAAACATGTCTGACTGCCATTTAAATCCCCAAGGACAAATACATTTTGGGAAAGGAAAAATTACATTTGCTTACATACTATGGCGAGGCATATACTGTAATGCACAGAATGGACTAGTATTTTTAGTGTCAATGTGTCCATTACTATTATTGCTTATTGAAGGTTTATCTTTGGTTAGCTGTGAAGAACAATTTGAGAGTAAGGATGATCTAGATCTAACTGGTTTTGCTTCACGACTCAGATGTTCCAATAGACATCAAGTGGAAACCCAAAACAAAAATGTCTTTGGTCAAACATTACGATGAAGATCGACGTCAGGTGACCTGCTTGTGTTTGACAGATCAATTTACATAAACATACTGTAGAGTTTGACTGGATGCATGACATTCGACATCAACAACAAAATATCTGGATTATTATTATTATTTTCTCCTCCGTTTTAAAGCCCCTTTATAATAATGTACAATCTATGCATGCATATAGTTCAATTGTAAAAAAAAAAAAAAAGGTTTTACCCTGCTGTCTGCAAACCCATGAGAACAGACATGTGACCCCCCAGTTGAGAACCATTGATATGAAGATATAGTGGGTTTGAGTGATGTGGTTCATAAGAAAAATAGGTAATCTATTTAGAGACCCAGAATTTTGGAGGAAGAAGAGAAAGAAAAGACCAAAGTCTTGGGTTCACATTTTTGTATAAGGACCTCCGTCATCACCATGCACATGTGCATCTAAGCAGAGGCCAGCTGGTCAATTAACTTAACACAGTCCAGATCAGCTTGGAAACCACTGAAAGAAAAAAATAAAAAAGTTAAAAAGAAATGATAAACATGGCATGTGGACAGAGGAAGTCTAACGCCAAGACAGCATTCAGAGACATTTTGATGGGAACTGTACTGTGTTTAAACTAAAACTCAAAATCTTTGCTACAAAACTACAGTCCAGGAAATTTAGTAGCATTTGATTGGCTTTTTATTAATTTGAATAAAATGATCAGCACAATTTTCAGCACAAAACAATGAATGAAATAGCATAAAATATAAAAGCTAACAAACAAAAATATCAATACTTTAATTAAGGAATGTGTGACAACTCACCCCAAGCTGACATTTACTAAAATACATATCAAACAACTTCTAAAAAACATACATTTGTGTAATTGGACTTTCGACTTAAAACCTTACAATTAAAGAGATATAGCCCAATTTGCTCGTGTGACAACTAGCCCCGGTCTGTTGTTCTACTTATGGAATTTATTCAAAGGAAATGTTAGCCTCTCAGCTAATGGAATTTGTTTATATTCCATCTTAAAGCATGTTTGACATAAAGACATTATGTGAATGACTTCAGCATTCCAGTCCTGTCTGCCAGCTGAGTATATTTCCTAATTCGCCTCTATACGAATGTAAACACTCCCACAGCAGTCACAGAAAAGCACATCTGCTCCTAATGAACTATGAAATAATATCTTTATATATTCTTTTCGTCTTTATTGGTTACAATGAAACTGTAAGTAACATATATGTTATGAATCAAGCATGTTAATTTAGCATGTAATTAAATTTGCTCAGTATTTTTCAGGTTAGGCTATATATTCTTTTTTATTTGGCAAAGTATGCTAAGCTACTATAGCATGTGTTAGCCCACACAGGCTATAGCCCAGCTAACAGGGAACAGTCTCATAAGTTTAGCTAACGTTCTGGCAAGGTTCTCTTAAAGTTATAAACAAATGTTCTTCCAGTAAAGTTAATGGAACGGTTGTTCAAAGTTATCTTTAATAATGTTCTCAAAACGTTAGCCCAAAACACGTTCCATACGTTTTTTCTGAAACGTTTTAGCTCTAACATTTTTTAAATGTTACTTCTTGTTTCAGAATATTCAGAGAACATTCAAAAGTAACAATCCCATAATGTCTGCAAAATTATAAAATAGAATGTTTCCTTAACGTTCATGCAACCAAGAAAAAATGTTTTTAAAACATTTAAAAACTGGCAATTTTGATTGTTCATAACTTAATGGGAATGTTAGCAATGTTTTTGTTTGCTGGGAGACCACATTTAAAGTTTCCTTCCTAACGATCAAGGGATAAACACTCATTTTTAAGTTAAGCAATGTCACCACAATAAATCCCAATTATGCAATCAGCATAATCTCTGGATTTAGCACAAATTAAGATTTGGGATTGTCCTAAAAAGTGTGCATTGTGAGTGGCCTGCATCACTTTTTAACATATGAAACAAACTTTTTTGAGATTTAGACAGCCAAGCTGGATCTCACTAGTGTAGGGCAATATTCCAGTTTTAAAGCCAAAGAATTCCCGAAAAGGAGTTTAGAGAGAGTAGGCCTACACCTTTTGTGTATTTTACAAAATTCCCCACATTATCCTCGCCGCAGAGATTTGCCAAATAGTTAACCAGCCGAGTTATTTTTTTCTTTGTTAATGAACAGTTCACTCAGACTACAAGCTTTAATGATTTCCAGAGGCACACTAGAGTCAGCCAATAACAACAATGCCACCAATGGAGGAGTAATTCACTTCTTGTTGCTGCAGTGCTGTTGTGACCGGATAGAGCCCTGGTCCAAAGTCTGCATGGACGATCATGAGGTTTCTTATACAGAGTTCATATGTTCATATAATCTATGACTTGACGTACAGATCAGCGGGACACAAGCTATGTATAAATCCACTCTTCCACCCAAAATTAAATGTAGCACTGGGTAATGGAGGGTGAGGTAAGCAGTTGTTTAAGGCGGGAATACTTGAACATGGACCTCCCAAACTTTCATTTGGAACGGCAACTGTTCTGTTGAAAAGAAAAGTCTGTACTTTCGCATTACTGTGGGATTTGACTGCTTAGTTTTGAAAATATTTTTAAGGCTTAGCTCAAAAATGTTAAAGCCTATTTTAAGATCCATCAGAATGCATTGGAAAGAAGTGTTTTTAATCTGCGTTTATGTTTAGGAATATCAAGCCACAGTCTGCAACCTTTCTTTCATGAAGTCCAATAAATGTGACTTGATTGAACCCAATGCTTTGAAAGGGGTTCAGAGCAAATAATGAGACTCTCTTGTGTAATTGCTTAAAGCTCATCTTGTAACACTACCCATGACTGGAGTAGAATGCCTCTTTAATAACCATCTACACTTCAAAACTAGAGAAAGGAGCGGATCTGCACCAGTCCATTCTTTAACCTAGCCTGTGGACATTGTTAGTTTCTAGTGATGTGATTATGTTAGATAATGGGTGTAATGTTTATAGTTGTTAATATTGACTGATTCATGCAGTCAGTTACCACTGGGTGTTCTGTACCAACCACAACTTACCAACCACCCCATTTCTGCTCCACTCAAGAATCTTTATAACCACTTTGAAGAGGTTTTCATCTTTGAGCTGCCATCTTTTTAAAACAAAACAGGATATTTGGATGAGAATAGTCTAAACATTGTATTTCAACCCCATCTATGGCCCCTAATGTTGTGTGAATTTATATTCACACTGCTTAAAGCTGTGAACGTTGTCTGCGTCATTTTGGATCTTTGTTGTGATTCATTTCTCGTTTCTCTGAGCACATAAACTCTAGATCACAATGTGTATATACCAGTCCTCTCAAGAATGTTTATATCTGATCTCTGTACTACATCAGACCCCCCTAGCTGTCTTCTCGAATTAACTTTTTTTTTTTAGAGATATTCTTGGTCATTGGAGCTGAAACAGCCTTAAGTGCCAAATCATTTGGCGTCTGGATCTGATTATGAGGAAATTACTCAAAAAACGAGAAGGACCATGTTTGAACGTGAACTTTCAAGCACTTCTGTGGGGGTGGATGGCATTAATATATATATATATATATAAAAAAAACATTGCGGAATGGATTTTTCCCATAGTTTGAGTCTTCTTTTATTCCATAAGCATCCCCGTAAAGAGAAATTCAGCGATTATCAGGACTACAGACCACGACAAGTGTCACAAACGTGACAAAATTTTTTTAATATCCGACACAAATTTAAAATCTAGTTGACAAGCCTGCATCCTAAAGCATACTTCCTTTTTTTATCATACGCGTTTAAACGCGAAGCCTTTCAAAGTATACTCCACACATGCGCTCTAGAAAGTTTCATCTTTGTCCAGTGTCAGTTTTTCTCCAGAAGTTATGACTGAAAAAATGTCTTCGTATTCTTTTAAACTAAAGTTGCGGCGATCTCGTAACAGGCTATATCTGCAACAGTCGTGAATTATATGACTTCATGCTTTGCAGCGTTTTTTTTTATAAACATGAATTCAACTTAAATCAAATAGTAATCCATTCAAAATGTAAAAATATCCAATCTACTCGACTTGACTGCAAAATATGCATTCTTTTAATTTAGCCAAGAGTCTTCTAGCCAATGTTCTACTGGTCGTGATGCGAATTCGCAGGTCAGATTTCACCAAACTTGTACTTTGGAATGCAGCGAAATGCAAAACTTTTCGCATTAGCTTGTGTTTCCGGTCTTACGCATTTGCATGCTTACTTGCTCGCGATTTAACGTTTTGAATCAGACTCGCTTAGTGAATCGTTCAAAGCCATTACTGTTCAAAACTGACTCCCTGATTGAAACGCGTGTAATTTTTCAGTTTTGACTGATTCAAAATGAACCATCAACCAGTGTTGCCAAGTTTGGGTACTATAATTGTGCTAACTTTAATTTGTTTCCACAGCCGCGGGTTGATATTTTTCCGCGGGTAAAAGGACACCCCTGGCTGGTTTTTCATATGACAATATAATTAAAGATGCATATTCAATCACAACAAAATTTTAATTATTTTAACATACAATGTCTAAATGTCAAGATTAACAGACTGTAAGAAAAAGTTTGTGTGGGTAACAAAGGCCTATTTGAACCATAACCCAGACAAAATGTTACTTTTTTCCCAAACAGACTGAAATGTTCTTATAAAACAGAAGGCTATATATATGACACAAATACAGTGACAGCATCAAACTGGAACAAATGAATACTTAATACAGCTAGAGAAACACTATAATTTCATAAACTGCTACTTCAAGGGCAGGCATGATTTTTCAGAGGGGTTTATAGGCTTCTTAAAGAGAGCTTTCTCATGAGTCACAACCATCCCACTTCTGTAATCCCCCGCTTTGAATGTGGGAAAGCGAAATTTCCCTCCATCTTTCGTTCATAGGACTGAATCCCACACTAATGACTAAATACAAAAAACAGCCCTTCATATCAGCCCTCAGATGTGTGGAGCTGTGGGATAGCTGGACTGCACAGCATCATAGGCCACTGCATTACTGTCGTAGTTGAAGTCAACAAGCATGTAAATCCAAAATGACAATGTGGTTGAGAAATACTGGAGAATGGGAAACCATTTTGTCAATGGAGAGGGCGGCAATTGTATATTTATGGGAAAGGAATGACGCATTATCTCTAGTGACTTCCAGGGCTTATCAGAGAATGTGTTAGATAGAGAACAAGGCAGAAAAGAGGAGAAAGAGAAAGAATGGGGGAAGGTGTTGAAGGAATAGTTCACCCAAAAATAAAATCCTGTCATCATTTACTTACACTATTTTCACAGGGAAAACTCCAAAATTAAGTTTGGTCTTGAGAAATGTGAGAACCAATGGCGTGTGCCATTGGAATCTGCACTGTTTTTGTAATGCATACATAGTCCATTTCAGAGAGTAACAGTGAATACCAACAAGGGAATGAGCAAATGATGACAGGATTTTTCCTATCACTGTTGTGTCCAAGACTGTATCTGACTGTGTGTTTAAAACTTGATTGAAACGCAATGAAAGTCTGTGACCAACAACAGGAGGTTAATGTTGTTTCACTTAAAATCTCAAGTTGGAAGAATTGGCCAATAAGTTCATGCAGGAAATGAGGAAATGATGAGGTTTGTTGCACTATATAAAGTCGAACAGTATACATGTTGGCTTTGAGTATAATCAAAATGTTCCCAAATGACCGTTACTTCCTGTGTTTATTTGTACCAGAAATCCCCGCTGACCACAACAGCGTCCATTGCCACAAAACGCTCTCTTTAGTCTCCCTCGGGTTTGCATAAATGGAAATTCCGATTTGGCACATTCGAATGCATTCAACTGTAATCTAAATTTTACAGCTTAAGACCTGTCAATACAAGCCGTCGTTCTCTCGACTGCAAACTTCTCAAGAAAGAAGAACTTTTTTTTTTATAAAAGCAAGGCAATTCGAGCTATACTCCAGAAAGCTGCAAACACTAAAATGACAGACTAAACCGATATATTTCCATACATGGTTTGTTTTTTTTGCATTACCGTCTGTCAAACAAAATCCCCCCATCACCAGACTACAGTTGAGTGTCACGATAGGGGGCAAATTCGAATAACAAAGGAACCATCATTCAAAGTTTGTTGTGGCTGTGATAGGCTCACCAGCATTCTGGCCAAGGGCTGTTTACTGAATACAACATGGTTGAGTCGCTTTGGCGACAGACAACGTGGCCTCAAAATGAATCCCAAAAGAGCGAAAGTCAACAAGCAACGGAAGAGAAACGAATCCAAGATTTTTTTTTTTAATAATAACGTGCCAATGTCAATCGCTGTTCTTCTGCAGCCCCACTGAAACTAAATTAAAGAAAGATGACTCAAACTCATTTGGACCTCTTCCGTTCCATTTGGAATTTGTTTAATTCAATCTAGACATTCAAATGTTTCATCCACATATGTATTGCTTTAAAAGAACAAGTTATGCTTACTTGCGAGAACATAATAGATCAGGTCTGTTGTTATTTCTGGTATCTTAGGTTTTAGACATATGGGCAGGGTCAAACCCACCCCCTCACAGGACACAGGAAGTCTCATGACCTCATAGGTCCAGCCTTTCCACCAAGTCGAGGACAAGAAGACACGAATATAACGTCTGAACTGAACTCTCTCCACCAGGAAACCCAAGGAAACACTTTACCTATTTATTGAAACTATGATAAGCAAGCATTGATTATACACAGATGAGAGCACAGTCTTGTTCTTCTGAATTTGTAGGGCGTATCAAATACATAAAGTGCATCATAAGTTGGAAAAACGTCCGGGTCAAATAAGGCCTGCACAGTTGGAATAATGCATTTATTTAATGGTCATCTAAAAGTTTGTTGGTTTGACACAAGTTCAATAATGTTTTAGTGGCCGATGAGTCTCTCTGTGCGACATCACAGCGAGTTTAATTACTGAAATTGAATGCCTTTTTCCCACGCCACCATAGCCGCATTTAATTAAGGGAGTTTCTTTCCATCCCTCTCAACCACAAATAACAACAATAAAATGAATTGAAAGAAAAGGCTGAGCTGTTTAAAGTTTGTGTATTCAGCTAATGCGATTTTGCCAGAGAGAATGAAGTTCAAATTGATTGATTTGGCAACATCTCTGTAAGTGACCGACAGTTAATTTGGATCATGTGGGTTAAAACTTGTGATTTCGAGCTTTTTAACACTTAACTGATGATTTGAACACTTAACTGATGAAATTTCAGTCAATTGGATAAGAGAGTCATCACAGCAGTAAAGAACTGAATGGCCCATTGAAGTCCACGACAATGCATGAGTGATGAATAAAGACAAAAGAAAACACAACAAACAAACAAGATTATATATGTAGTTTGACTATAGCATTGCAGTTTCACCAGAGGAATCTAAGAAAGCGGAATTAAAAATGAGGGAATTTATTATTATTATTTTATAAAAAAAATAAAAATAATAATAATTCGATTTAAAGTGGGTGTTTTTACTTTATTATGATAAAAACTAAAAACTAAAAAAAATATTGTTTTAAGTTTTTACTTGAAGCAAATATTTTCTGAGTTATGCATAGTGTTTGGTAGCCTCAACAGGGGAAATGCAATTGCTGAAATGACCACGAAATGAATGGAAAAACTGCATATAAACTTCCATCTGGAATTGCACCTACTTCTTCTCGGGAAACCTTCACCATCACATCTGTATCACAGGAGCACCAGACATTCAAGTGTCTGAAACAGGAGCCAAGAATCAGGGTGAGCCAACAGTCTCAGTGGGGAGTATCAGAGTAGAGTGCTTGATTATCAGGCCTTTGTGTGGAAATGTAGGTAACATGCTGAGGCCAAGATATCCAGACACAGCAGGAGTGATGAGTCTGTCTGCTGGCTGGAGCTTCTCATGAGGAGGTGGAGCCCTTCTGATAATGCCATTAGCGGACCCTGAGGGCAAGAAGCAACAAAAAAAAGACTGATAAAGCAAGTCACCGTTCACTTCTGGCACTCCGGCCACCCACTGGAAAGCACCAGAATGTGCAGAGCACTGAAAATATATGCCCCTGTTGTTGCCCTGTGAACAGGTGAACGAGACAGACTTCTCCCACATGCTTAACTTCTGCCAGGAAAAATGAAAGAATGCACTGCTTGGTACTTTTTCCTATTTCATGTCATAAAATCCATCTTCCATATGTTTTCATCATCTGTGTAAAGGCATAGTTGCATAATAAATACTTCAAGTTATTCTGTTTGGAAAACGAGTGGCTGTCCAATTCCATAGTTTGCACAGAGGGGACACAGTGTTCCTCTTGAGTGCTTTGTTCGGCACGGCCCAGTATGACCTCATAGGTGGTTCTCAAGGAAATCCCTCTCCCTTCGAGGTACAATGACAGAGTTTCCTGTTTAAGAAAGCAGGATCCGGCTTCTGACTTACTCACACTCCCTTCTGCCTTATGTAATTCCTATGCAATTGCAAGACCGCTCATGTTTTACATATGCGTGTGCATCACAATTATAATGACTAAGCTTATTTATTTAGTCATGCAACTTGTTTGTGTGCCGGTTTGCACGCAGAGTGAAGGAAGGGAATACTGTATTGGACAATACAGCATCCTGCATTACAAACTCTGAGATTTTAGTGGTTCTTAAATTAAACCAAAACATGAATTATTCATTTTAACTTTCTATTAACAGCAACCATAGGGCATAACAAGTAAGGATGCTGGCCTCAGATCACAAAAAATATATATATAAAAATATTTTTTAATAAGACAAATTTTAGGACTGCAATCTTGAAAAACATGTAAGACATGTTCTCTCTCTCTCTCCATAATATTTACCGTTTCTATTTAAATAAAATTATTTTATTTATTCTCCTTCATTGTATTAAATCACATTTGTAATTCAAACGAACTCAAAATTTTTAGATGTGTATAAATAAAAATTGTAAAATATATAATCATCATCAAGTAAAAAGTAAAATAATGCACTTAATTCTTGAATCATTATTTTCAATATTTCTTTCCACATAACATTGATCATTAAGCCCAACAACAGTATAAATAAATGCTTCCAATACACAAAAAGGACACTATTCACATTTGCTGAATTGTGTATTTTTATAAAGATCTAGAAAAAAGCGTCACGTCATTGACCCATTTATAATGTCAAAGTACCTCCAAGTTAGCAGAGCGATTCATTACCCATGATAAGTGCTGCATCAGCAGCCCAGCAGACTGAAGAAGAGAAGAGGTGAGTGCCAAGACCAGCCCACTGCAAGACAAGTCTTGATCCAAGCTTCGGCTCCCACATCAGCCTTGTCAGACGTGCGCAGGACATGGGGGAGAGATAGTGGAGCAGATGAGGATTCGTCATTTACAGACACAGCTACGAACATAACAGGTACGTTTATTTACACGAATACGCGAGGTTAGATTAGCGAGACTATTAAAGTCAGTTTAGGAGAACCGGGTTTAATGTGAACTCGCGTGCATGGTTTTGCATGGACGCGGATTTTGCGTGCAGTCATAGAAACTGTTGCTTAAGTTTATCCAGTTTGTAAAACTTTATTAGTAGTTAGAGTAAAGCTTCTGTGGACGATTGCGTAAACGAGGTCAATACGCGGAATAGAACTGCAGAAAATGTTTGCGGTCGCTTGATTGTCCTATCGGCTACTGCGCTGTAAATATGGTAATAATTTTAAAGGTGGAAAAATGCTACGGCAAATCTGTTAATTCGTTAACAAGGTTTCCATGTCATATAGGCTACTATGAAAGATTAACTCGTAAATGCACAGAAAATATGGAGAAAATGTTTTAGAAATGTGCATTTAACTCTACAAAATTCTACAGTAAAATATTAAAATTATGTTTTTCTATCTGTAAAAATTCAGAAAATAATCAGTAGGGCAACATTTTACAATAAAAACTGATTTTATCAGCACAAAAATGTTGGTAGGCTTTATTAACATTAAAAAATATTTACTGACATAAAGTCTGTACTTGCAACAATACAATAGAGATGTATGCAGACAATACTTGTAACATTGCCATTGTATTAGTTTTATGGTAAAAGTTTGGCAGCTCTAGCAGCTTCTTTTTTTTTTTTTACAGAATTTTTACTGTCTACTCCCAACACACATTCCCGTGATACACACAATTTACTTTATTAATACAATTATTTCAGTGTTCTTCCTATTCTAGAGTCATAAAAAATTCATTTAGATAAAAATGTATCTACTGTCCACACTGAAATAAAGTATTGGCTTTGAAAGTATCATAAACATTTGAAATACGATAAATGCAAAATATTCGGTTTACCTGCGACTGTTTTGTTTTTACTATTAAACTATGTTTGCCATATTTATTTTAATTTTCTAATGTCATAATTATTTAACATTATTTTCTAATGCTTTATTTCAGTTCCCTCTGGTGGCCTTGGAAGATATAGCAAAGCTGTGATTTGAACATCACGAAGTAAAAGAAGTGAATATTTCCACTCAGGATATATTTACTGCCATGTTAAATCCTCCTGAGAGTTGTTTTATGTGCTTTGGTGGAATATGGCAGTAAGAGGGACTACATGCTTAACAGAGATCCTTAAGGAAAGTTTTTAAGGACAGCAAAAGAAGTAAGAATAATGGAAGCTTCATACGCTGCCAGCGCTGCCGTTGCTCCAACTCTGCCGCCGATGACCCCGTCTCCAGGTTACCTGCTCCGAAGGTTTCGGGAGTATCAGAGCAACGCCGTCATCGTGGCCCATTACAACTTCACCGGAAAGCTGAAAGAGAACAAATACCGGGATGGACTGAAACCCGAGGCCATTGTGTTTCTCATCATTTGTCTTCTCATTGTGGTGGAAAATGCCATCGTTCTGGTGGCAATATGGAAGAACAAAAAATTCCACATGCCCATGTACTACTTGCTGGGCAACTTGACACTGTCTGACTTGCTAGCAGGCTTCACTTACATGGTGAACATCATAACTTCGGGGGCAAACACTCTCAAAATGACTCCAGTACTGTGGTTTCTGAGAGAAGGCGGTGTGTTTATCACTCTTTCTGCGTCTGTCATCAGTCTCCTGGCTATAGCTATCGAGCGGCATGTCACGATGGTCCGGATGAAGCCCTATCAAGGGGCCAAGCGTGGCCGAATGTTCGGTTTGATTGGTGCAAGTTGGGTCCTGTCGGTGCTCCTCGGCATTCTCCCCATCATGGGCTGGAATTGCATAGGAAACCTGGACGAATGCTCCACCGTCCTGCCTCTCTACGCCAAGAGCTTCATCCTCTTCTGCATTACCGTGTTTACCCTGGTGCTGCTGGCCATCGTGGTGCTCTACGTGCGCATCTTCCACATAGTGAAGTCCAACACCCAGCGCTTAGGCTGCGCTCCTCAGCGCAAAGGTGTGGCGAAGAAGTCCCAGAAGTATCTGGCTCTGCTGAAGACGGTCACCATCGTTCTCGGCGTCTTCATCGCCTGTTGGCTGCCGCTCTTTGTGCTCCTTCTGCTGGACTTCTGCTGCCCCACTCAAGAATGCGAGGTGCTGTTCAAGGCGGACTACTTTCTGGGCATTGCCATGATCAACTCGCTTCTAAACCCCATCATTTACACCCTAACTAGTAAAGACATGCGGAGAGCCATTCTGAGACTTGTCTGCAGCTACTGTCTGCTAACAAAAGACGGACAAGTGAAGAAGTTCGGCATGCCTTTCCTGGACTGTAGCACCAGTAAGGCAGAGGTGCCGTCACACAGACTTGAGGGTCTGGAGACGACGGTCTCCTCGGGGAACATCACACCATCCACTATTAAAGCCATCTACCCCAGGATATTAAAGAGCTGAGGAAGAAGAATGCAATAAGTTCCATCGGACACAGTCCAGCTTCTCCTGGTTCAGTTTGAATATTTATAAAACTGACAAGTAAACAAGACTGAGGTGCTCAGAAATGAAAGCAGGAGAAGTTGGAGAGATGGAACTCAAAAATATCACGTTTGGGACTTGGATTCCTCCACATGCGTTAAAGCAAACCATGAGGCTGCCCGAGAGCGTGGTAGACCAGACAAGTGGAATTTTTTTACTGTGACAAATACCAATGTTTAAAATGGACGTTCTCCCAGACAAGAGCTTCGGTCTCTTGTTAAAAATAGGATTTTAAACAGCAAATTACAAACAGTTATACAGTTGAATTGAGCAAAAACGCAAAAATGCTTTGAAAAGAACTCTTGTGATGTTATACGAGTCTCGTATGTGTGTTTCCAGAAATAATGAGCTTGGGTAACGAGTCATTTTCACCTCCAAATAACAGATGAAATGTTCAGAGACTTTGTGGTGAAAAGACGCAAAGAAAATGACGGGTTGATGCCTCCACACACAGGCACGTTAGTCCTCGGGAACTTAACGAATACATATTACACTCAAATAAAAACTACAAGGCAAGTGACTATTTTTAATCTGTAAGATGTTTCCTTTTACAATCGTATTTTTTGGGGAAATACACTCTTAGAAGAAAAGGTTCTATATAGAACCTTAAAGGGTTCTGTTAAGCGCTTCATATATAGAACCTTTTAGGAGTTCTAATTTGAATTACTTTTGTAATTAAAGTCATTTTTAACTTCTATTAAATTTTATGAATTTAACAGCTCAAAAATACTTTCTTAGTAGAAAAAGGGAAACTACCCCTTAAACATGAAAGTATTATGCAATCGTTTTTTCCTTATTTAGAGCCTTTTTGTCATAAACGGTTCTTTAAAATTGAGTCAAGATCCCTTGTTCTATATTGAAGCCCACTGAACCTTTTTTTCTAAGTTTTCATGTTAAAGCTCCCTTTAACCAGTGTGCAAGTGTGCTGTACTTGTCTATATTTTCCTATACAGTAATTGGAACGATGCATTATGTGGGACAAGCTATATAAATATTGAATATTTTATAAATATTGTATCAAAGTTTTGTATTTTATTGTATGGAATACCAACATTTATGTGTAGCAGTCTGACTCTGCAGTGATAAAAACAGCACTGACATTCAAGCAATATTGCATTTCTGTAAAAACCTGTCTATGTGCGGAAAACGATGCATTAGTATGTTTAAATGTATTTTTTTTCTTGATCCTAAATTATGAGCCTTAAAAATCTTTTATAAGTGCATTCATTAAAAGCTTAGTGTTTTCTTGAATGTTTGCAATTTGTCTTTTGTTTAGTGACATTTTTTTGACTTGCGCTACATAGATTTGAATTTGCTTCTACATATTTCATTGTTTCCCATGAACAATAAAACGAGTGCGACAAAATATAGATATGTAGGTGTATGTAAATACAAAAATGATGCTCAAATGCAATGAAAATGAAAAAGTTTCTAAAAGCGAGTCGAGCTGATTTCCAGTTGGCTGCTCAATCACACCCACACCACATGTTAACCAAGCATAAACTAAACTATATTGTGGTTTTGTCTTTTCACAAGTCATGAGCCACACACACAGTTTTCTCACTGCTCTGTCTTTGCAAAAAAAAACCCTACAGAAAAAAGGCCATAAACTCGTGCCAGTCCGGATGTTTACTGAAGCTGAAAAGCCTAGTCTCTGCACCTCAAGGGCACTATGTGACTCATTTTTGAAGTTAGACAAGTAAAGGTTCAATTGCTCACGCAAACAGAGTAGGATGACTAGGCTTTTGAAAGAATACCCATCCATATGCACTGACAGAAAGCAAATATCCCAAAGTATGAAATTAAATACAGTGAAAGTAGTGTAGTGAAAGCAAAGAAAGAAAAGATGAGGAAAAAATATGACTTGCACAAAGCTCTGCAATACTATATAAAATCATTCTGGATGAAAATTAAACCATCTCTGAATAGATGTTATATATCCTACGTTCTCACACATTATACATTTAAAAAATATCAATTAAAATATTTACATTTTTTAATTTTTATATAAAAATATTTAGGCAGGAGCTTTATAAAATGACCGGTAATCTTAATAAGAAAAATAAGTTCTAACCCTTTTTTATTGACATGTCAACACTATCTACAACAATGCACAATAAAAACACTTTTTAAGGATTGAGCACACCAAGACTGAAATGAAAAGGCAGCTCGAAATACAAACAAAATGCCTATTCACACCGAGGGAGAAACTAAAAAGCAATCCCACTCATGTTAATGACAGATACAACCCCATCTACACCTGTGTTTTTAAACATGCTGCATGTCCTTGACAATCATTTTTTGTCAATTTTGTCAAAAATGTCTCTTTGTAATAATTTTCACTGTTATGTTTCCACCAGTGCTGTGCAATCTGCAAAAAAATATATATTTTTTATTTCATAGGATCAGATTCTCTGCTCTATGGAATTACAGCAAGGGATGAATACAAAAAAACACATCAAATGCCATTCTGGGCATGCAAACAGTGCATTTTCAGTCTGTGGGGGGTAAATTGTGAATGCATAGTGACATCTTGTGGTGTGTTACACAAAAGGTAGTGATTGTGGTCAATTTATTATCAGACTTAAAACACATATCTATAGACACACATGTATACACAGTTACACACACACATATATAAAAACAAACAGTAAATTAGCGAACACAGTTCATGTGCACCAGGTCTACCATTCAGTATTGACCAGGCTCCACAGGTCATCGCTGACCTCACAGGGGGAACGGGTGGAGGTGTCTATGTTGATGGGGGTTGCCACGTCCGCACCGTAGTGAACTGCCAAGAGACAAAAGGGATTTCATACTGTCTAGAAATATAAAGCTACTATGGTCATCATCCGCATATATAGTAAATGTGTCAGGATTACCTCCCCTGAGTATGTGCGGCTCTGGGTCCACCTCCAGCTTTATCTTGGTTACTTTATTATAGAGCTGAGCAACATATCTAAATCAAATGGGCAGGGAAAAAAAAATACAAAACAGAATTTTTTTAGTGGACATGATTTCAAAGCAGTCTGGCAATACAGACTTCACCATATCACTGAAGTCACACCATATCACCACACAATCAGACCAATGACTTTCCATGACTTCTGCATTCGTTCGTGACTCGGACCGCATGGACTATGTGAACCTGGTCACTTACAAAATAATATACACTACCGTTCAAAAGTTTGAGGTCAGTAAGATTATTTATTTTTTTGTGCATACAATGTATATCTTTTTAGCAAGGTGGATACATTACATTGATCAAAAGTGACAGTAAAGACATTTATAATGTTACATAAATGCTGTTCTTTTCATCAAAGAATGCTGAAAAAAGGTCAGTTTCCACAAAAATATAAAAATCGTCATGAAATGAAAGTTGTGATAGTCTTTTCTTCCCTATTGTGACATCTATTCAAGACAAACGGCTTCTCGAACAAGACAATTTTGATGTTTTTGTCGATTGGGAATTGATCGGATGGTTGTGGTTTGCTATTGGTGAATCTGATGTGAGTGACAGGTTGCCCCGCCCTCACTCACGCCAGTAAACACATCATCACAGAAGAGAAGGGATGAGCTGCAAGAGGGAGGGGAAGTTACTTTGATTAAAGGTTAAAAGGGCCATGCATTTAATAGAAATGTATGATGTGCACAGATAAATCATATATAATACTGTAATATTTCATTAAAAAATAGGAATTTTCAATTTTGATTTCATGGTGACTTTAACCAGCACATGTTAAAGATAATATTGATAATAATACAAAAATTATTTATTGAGCATCAAATCATCATATTAGACTGATTTCTGAAGGATCATGTGACACTGAAGACTGGAGTAATGATGCTGAAAATACAGCTTTGATCACAGAAATAAACTATATTTCAAAATATTTTAAAACAGAAAACAGTTATTTTAAATAGTAATAATATTTCACAACATTACTATTTTTACAGTATTTTTGGTCAAATAAATGCAGCCTCCGTGAATATTAGAAATCTCACCGACCCCAAACTTTTGAAGGGTTGAGAACTGGACAATTTCAGCAGGTAGAGCCTGTACTATAGTCCTTTGTCATTATAAACACACATCTTTAAGACGATTACCCTTTTTGTCCCAACTATACCAAGATCTTGAGAGATACACTCTCACAAGGCGAACTAAAGCCAGTCCAGTGCTTACATGGCTGAAGGAATGACCTCAGTCGTGTCCTCGTCCACTTCCTGTTGCAGGGTTTGAATATCTTGCTCAGCATCTCTGAGTTTTTCCAACTCTTTCTGTAAAAATCTGACCCACCAGTTAAGGGGAAAAACCACAGGGAAACAACCAAACAAACAACAATGTGCATGATCGAAAAGTAACTCAAACAACACTCATGCTTTATTAAAGGGATAGTTCGCCCCAAAATTATTCTGTCATCATTTACTCGCCCTCAAGTTGTTCCAAACCTGTATGAGTTTTTTTCTTCTGTTGAACACAAAAGAAGATATTTTGAAAAATATGGATAACCAAATAACCCAGGGGCCCATTGACTTCCAAAATATGGAATTAAATAATACTATAGAAGTCAATGGGGTCCATCAACTGTCTGGTTACGAGCATTCTTCAAAATATCTTATTTTGTGTTCAGCAGAAGAAAGAACTTAATACAGGTTTGAAACAACTTGAGGGAGAGAAAATGATGACAGAATTTTCATTTTTGGGTGAACCATCCCCTTAAAGGAAAATTTTTCATCCAGTCCTTCCAGTTGCATAGTTCGCCGGTGTTAGGCTAGCGCGAGGTAATGGTATCTGTTAGCCTGCCATTGAAAACAGTTTTACCCACTCCACAGTACACCAAAAGCAAATAAATGATAACGCCAGACTATCGATGTAAATGTCTGTTGAGAGAATAATGTTAGAAATCAAACTACTCTTGCATCTCAATGATCGCATTACATTTACAGGAACTAGTTTCTCAGCAGCGGCGGGATTTCACTTTGCTCCGGTTAGTAGTACTGCGTCGAAAAGTAAACACAGAACAGAAGCACACTACAGTCGGGACGTCTAGCTAGCTAGTAGTAACCTTGAACAACGATATTGAAACATTCGATTGTAAACTAAGGAATTGGCAACATGGTGATTCGGTGTGGCTTTCAAACGTGGCCATAGTCCTATGTCTTGTTGATTTCTTCGTGAAATATACTCTGCTTCTGTAGTGATGAGTGTCAGCGGCAGGTAAATACACTTGCGTGATTGTCATGTGGACCGGCTCTCTCGGTTGCCTAGGTAACTTAATGTCACTCCGCCGCTGCTGTAGACTCTGCTAATAAATACAGGGAACAAAGTATAACTATTGCAATGCGATGAAAGGGTAGTTTGATTTCTAACATTATTCTCGCAACAGACATTTACATCGATTATTACTGGCATTGTAATTTATTTGCTTTTGGTGTACTGTGGAGTGGGTAAAACTGTTTTCAATGGCAGGCTAGCAGATACCGTTGACTCGCGCTAGCCTAGCACCGGCGAACTATGCAACTTGGAAGGACTGGATGAAATTTTTTTTTAAACTGTCTCCACTGATAAATAACATCCAGGCTAACTTGGAAATGAGGTCCGATGTCCAAAATCCTGAACCACCCCCTTTAAAAGAAAACCGATTTCATCTAAAAACTCATAGTTAGAGCGTGTGATTGGTGATGCGCTAGAATTACATTAGGCAATGTATCATCAGCAACCAGAAAGTCTGTGTGCATCAAATGTATAATGTTTCTTGGTCACCTGACATCTACAGTAATGTAAATAAATATGGCCAGTAGTTATACTGAGAGCAGGTTTTGGTTCAGGTCTTGGGAAGGATACTCCTGCTCTGAGTCCAGGATTTGGCTTTTGGACAGACTCCGCTGCACCTCCTGCTCCATCCTCTCGATCTCCTGCACCATCTGGCTCTTCTGCCGCTCTAAATCCAGAAGCTTGTGGCCGACCACTTCCTCTGCGTGCACAAGATCTTAAACACAGAGAGAAACATTTCAAGTTTAAAAATGTTTAATATCCAAATGTTTAGGGCGTATTAAAAACCACGATGAATGCCTACATTTGCCAAAATGTTCAGCATTGTACTGGGATTGCGCAATACAGTATCCCACAATGCAACATGCCTAAACCTTCCATTTCCAGTGAGGTGTAATATTAGCAGCATATTAATCTTTTCCTTTATTATTTTATTTTGATCAAAACAGATTAAAGTCAGCATGGAAAGAAAAATGCAGCACACTTTCCCACCTTATTTTTACATAAATACGAGTGAAACGGCTTCTGGGACAAAAAAACAGAATAGTTTGCTATTGGTCGATCTCATGTGCAGTCATCTGATTTCATGGTTACTTTAAAAACACAAAATAACCATATTTATTTCTGATAACTGGATGTCACTTGTGGAATTAAATATGCAACATGATTGGGACATGTGACAAACATGGTCGAGTGACTACAATATAGTCATTAATTGCTTTTTAATGCTAATTGTATCAGTTAATATTGATTAGCAAGTTAAAAGTTAATATTAGTACTGAAGTAATACCATTTAAGATCTCGGTTGTGGTCTTCTTGGTCTTGATGTGGTGGTCAAAGAACTCCTGCAGTTTTTCTCTTGCTCCTCGAAGTACGTTCTCTGCCTTGCTGCTCTTGATGAACTCAATCAGTGTTTCCCCGGATTTCTCAAGGACGTCATCTTGCATCTCTTCGTTCTGTGACATGTCTGCATTAATTATATTTCTGCAGATAAAAGAAGAGGTGAAGCTATAGGATGCCATGACAGAACATTTATTCATTTAGCAGACACTTTCATCCAAAGCAAATGAGGAACAAAACAAGCAACTTGCCGTAGAGTCAACTATACTCATAGAACGCAATTAATGTCATGAAAAATAATACTAATAATAATCTCTGTTATACTATTAATAAAAAATTACTAAGTTTGAGTTATAGTACATTTATTTTTAACCAAACCAATAAACTCGTAAAGTTTTTTTTTGTGTATGCTCCAAACAGTATTATTCGGGGCTCAACAATATTTATTAGTTGTTGTTTTTGTTTTTTAAAGTTCATGGCATTACCACAAAATGTATGTTTTTTCTTTTAGCAATGTAAGTTTTCTAGAAAAAAATATATTTTTCATTAAATGTCGAGGTTTCTTCATAAAATTTGCAACAGTTGGAAATTCTACAGCTGTAATGTAACTGTATTTAAAAGGCATACAGGGCTCTCAAAATACTCTTATTAATGCTTTCAGTGTCATTTTAAAAAAAACTAATATATCAAAAACCATGCTCATAAATAAGTAACGTTCCGTTAGAATTTACAAAAACAACGTAGTAGGCCTATAACCTTTAAGTTATCATGCAAAACCAAACATTTAAGTTAGCAAGGCATTAATAATGGATGTACAACATCAGTGAATGGTTATAACACGGCAAATCATTATTTAGTAGCTCTGTTAGGTGTTAAAATATATAACGTGAGTCTAATACGAATGGTGTAAGTTATAATTTATAGTATAATCACAGACTGTTATTGAGCAAACACAAACAACAACTCAAAAACAAACCTGCCTAAAACAACCACACAATGACGCGTTCAAAAATACATGTTTTCTTTATTCAGTCAGTCAGTCTAGCGTTTTAAACACGGACCCAAATAACAAATATCAATTAAAATGTACAATATAGCGATGTTCTTCTATGCATTTCAGAGTAAATAGTCTCACCCAGTGCACGCGCTGTTTATCCGGATTTCAAACTGGTGGCTGTTTGGCGCGCTTTCCCGAGCCGCGCCTGAATAAAAACCAGCCTCAAAATCTCAAGCATTTGTTTCACCTCATCACGATCATTGTTTTAATATATCACATCCTATATAAATTTCATTATGTGCCCATTTAAACCGTTTAAGGTTATTTTTCAAAGCGACTCTAGAATTTCAGTCAGGCAACTGTGTGCGACACCTAAATATAGCTTGTCAAGTCAAAACCACCAAAGCCTCTTCTCAAAGCGATTTAGGGATAACCAGCAACAACGTCATGGTTTCGTTTTTCCCTAACCAAACTTGCTTTATTTCTATTATTCTATTATTTGACAAAAAAACGATATTGAATAAATATATTCAATTTCAATTAAATTTATATTTGAAATTTTGTTTATTTTAAAAGGGGGTCTGAAATAACTCAGAACTTATAAACAAAGGATCAAACTAAAGTGCAATAGTTTTCCATTTGCAAGAGTAAAGTGGTCAAAGCAAAACATGAAGAAAACAAATGTGAAAAGAACTGTCTTTATTTCCACAACTCCCTTTTATACATTTTTTATAATATAGATAAAACATCCAGGTAACAATGATGAACTGAAAACTTTCCAGATTAAAGCTGTGTTAAAATTAGAAAGACAGTTTATGGTCCCACTCATTAACACATTTTTTTCAAAATGGCATTTATTGTCAGCCTCATGGTTTGCTCTTTTTCTCCTGCTTTTCCTTTTTTTCTCGTTCTTTCCGTTTCTGTCTGTACAGCTCTCTAAAGTAGAGTCTCTTTGGATTCAGCCCGTAGGCTTGGAGTCTCTGTCTGCTGAACTCTCGGCCAGCCATCTTCACCGTCATGGATCTGGAAATCAGGCGTCCACCTGGCCGCCTTGTTTTCTTTTTAGGCCAGTTAGGTTTCTCAGTCCTTTTACTGGCCACTTCCTCTTTCGGGGTTACTGTAGTCTCTTCCGGCTTCATCTTTTTCTTAGGAACCAGGAACTCCTCATCATCCTCCCCTTCATCCTTTGCAGTGGCTTCTTTGAGGTCCTTGATGTCTGCAGTGGCTTCTTTGAGGTCCTTGATGTCTGCTTGCTCTGGAAGGCTTTCCGATGTCTCGTCTGTCAGATCTCTCTTCTCCATCGTGACCTCGGACTGCTTTAGACGATCCCTCGTCTTCTTACCCACCTTCCCCTTAGACTCCATCAGCTCCTCCTCACCAGCGTTCCTGGGTAATAAAACACAAATACATTAAAACACAAGTGCTTATTTGATGGGAGGAGAACATGGTTCTCAGAAAAGCATTTTCAAATGTAAACTGGTGCAATGCCCAGTATCATTTGTATGAGGTTCAGGGCTCTAGACTAAGGATTTTTTCTAATGGCCCAGTCGGGCCAGTGGTTCAAATTTTTACTTTCCCAGACAAAATTTCACTGGCCGCAACACAAAAAAGTTGTAATAAAATAGTTATTGTCTTCGTTGTTTTTGACCCATAACCTTAATAAATAAGATTGTGACACCAAAAACTACTAGCCTAACTTATATACATTTTAAATATTGTCTTAAAGGGATACTCCACTTTAAAATGAAAATTCTGTCATCATATACTCACCCTCATGTTGTTTCAAACCTGTATGAATTTCTTTCTTCTGCTGAACAGAAGATTTTTAGAAGAATATTAGTAACCAGACAGTTTCTGGTACCATTGACTTCCATAGTATATATTTTTTCCTACTATGTAAGTCAATGGGACCAGAAACTGTCTGGTTACTGACATTCTTCTAAAAATCTTCTGTTCAGCAGAAGAAAGAAATTCATACAGGTTTGAAACAACATGAGGGTGAGTGTATGATGACAGAATTTTCATTTTAAAGTGGAGTATCCCTTTAAGACAAGTAAACTGTCAGTAATAAAATAAGAACAAATAATCAAATTACGAGCAATAGCGCAAATAGAACAAAAATGCAAATAAAATAAACACTGCTTTTCATGTTTTTCAGGTCTAACAGTAATTTTCAGGTAGAGAAAATGAATAATCAAATGTAAAATAGTGCTGCATACAGTCTTCACTGTATAAATTAAAGCTGCAGTCGGCAAGATTTTTTTGATCATATTCACTGAAACCGACACTATGATCCGACAGAACAACATAAATCAGCCGGTTTTAGAAAAACCCCTGCGCTTCTACCTCCACCTGGAGCCTGTTATTTGTTTTGCAAAAATCCACCGCTCTCGGTTCTTCTGGTCCAATCAGCGCAGGGCTGTGTGAGATCTGACTGTCAATCACAGTTCGTTCACACACGCCACAGATAAACTTTCGTGATGCAGCACTGGCCCAATCGGGCAAGCCACAGGTGCGTCACCTGTCCCGAGCGACGTATACGAGCAGTCCTTATTGTTTAGCCTGAAGGTTCTGTTTTTTTTTTACTATGATGTTTAAAGGGACACTCACTCTCTATACAGAGACACAAACACTTGCTGTTTCTTCTTGATATTCCGTGCTTTGATCTGGAAGTTCTTCACGTCACAATGTTCATCCCTCTCTGACCTAAACAAGGAAAAATAAAGCAAAAAGCATTCAAATTTATTCCAGGGCAGAAGAATAATCACTAGAAAATAATTGGAAAGTGCACTCAAAATGTTAATGACCTATTTATTTAGCTGAGGGTATTTCCCCCACATAATTATCATCACTATATATATATTCAAAACTTCACAACAGTTCTTGGCTATTTATATCAATGACAGAAACTACTGTACGCTACCTGTACATGCAGGTCTTCTTCAGCGAGCACCAGCGGTTCAACTCCTTTTCATCTGCTTTCAGGACCTATGGAAAGAGGTTCAGGTGAGAATAACATGGAAATATTAGCCAGATGATTTCTGATTTTTCCCCCCTCAATAAGATACTAGTAAAGAGAATAATTTATGATAAGTTATCTATATTAAATCAGACACAATTCTGTGCCTCATAATAATTATTTTCATGTTTTTTACCGATAAATGAGAGATAAAAAAAAAAAAAAAAAATCCATTAATACTTTATCCATTACTACTAATTTTCAGCATCGTTACTCCAGTCTTCAGTGCCACATGATCCTTCAGAAATCAATCTGATGACTTGATGATTATTAAAAAAACAGTTGAGCTTAATATTGTGGTGGAAAACGTGATACATTCTTAGGAGTGTTTGTTTAATAGGAAGTTCAGAAGAAAAGCATTTATAATTGAAATAGAAATCTTTTGTAAAACTTTCAACATCTTTACTGTCACTTTACTTTGCTGAATAAAAGTCTAAATTTCTTCGTCAAAAAAAAAAATTATATATATAATATATTTCTTCTTAAAAAAAAAAAAATCTTACTGACCCCAAACATTTGAATGGTAGTAGTAATAAGTAATACAACACAGTAATTATGAATTATTATTAAATCAATAGTTTTGGCAATGTCAATTGGTCCAGATAAATTGTGCATCCTTCATCAAAATCCATATAAAGCTCCAGCACCAGCAATGAAAGATTTACTTGAAGCTCAAATCTTCTACGGTCTAAATGTGAGACAAACGCTAATCTACACTTGGTGGTCTTTAATGCAGATCTGCTCAGAGAGAAGATTAAAGTCCTCAGACCCTGGTCAGAGTTATTCCCGAAGGAACCGCAATACCAGGTCAGACACAATCGCAGCTCATCAGCACAGAACTCAAAGAGTCAATCATCATCCAGGCATTACTGATGCTCGTAGCTCCTCACCTCCTCAGTGGACAGGCCGAAGTCATTCGGTACAACTTCTCTGTAGCGAAATCTGCATGGCAGGTCATCAATGATGTCCTCGTAGTCCAGTTTATAGTACTCGTCCAAATACTGCTCGAAGGTCTTCTCCTCTGGAAACGTGACCAGGACAAATAAGATTTTAGGATTACACCTTGGATTATGCATGACATTTACATTTACATTTATTCATTTAGCTGACGCTTTTATCCGAAGCGACTTACAATTGCTATATATGTCAGAGGTCGCACGCCTCTGGAGCAACTAGGGGTTAAGTGTCTTGCTCAGGGACACATTGGTGTCTCACAGTGGATTCGAACCCGGGTCTCTCACACCAAAGGCATGTGTCTTATCCATTGCGCCACCACCACCCCTCATGCACCACCACTCGCATGAATACAAGTGTGTACATTTTGGGCGGGATTTTTTTTTTTGTTCGACCAATGAAAGAATGTCATGTTTGAAAACTAGACATTACATCAGTTTTAAACACCTAACACTCACTTGGATCAAAGACGGGCTTGTTTTTGTTGATGATCTCAGAAAAGAGGGACTTCTTCCTCTTCTTTCCCATGAGAGGGGCGTCCTCTTTGGTCTTCTTTTTCTTCTCCTCTCTCACTTTCTTTCTCTTCTTTTTAGAAACGGGCTGTTGACTTGGGTCATAGTCAGCATCCATCTATTAAAAAAAAAAAAATTCAAGTGTGATTGGAAGCGGACGCCATACAATAGTTTGCTGTTGCATTTGTGCCTCAATGAGAAACAATCTTACTATAAAGTCAGGATCTTCACAGTTGGGCTGATTATCTTCCTCCATAGTATTCTCTTCCTCTTCCAAATACTCTTCCTCATTCTCCTCTTTTCCCACCCATGTATCCCAGTTCCAATTTTCTAACAAAATGCACATCACAAAAAAAAAAAAAAAACACGTCATCAAAAACAGTTTCAAAAGTTTGGGGTCAGTAAGATTTATTTTTTACTTTTTGAAAATACCAATGCTGCATTTATTTGATCAAAATACAGTAATCACAGTAATATATGAAATATTGATTTAAAATTACTGTTTTCTATTTTAAGATTATGTAAAATGTAACTTATTCCTTAGATGGTAACACTGAATTTTCAGCATCATTACTCCAGTCTTCAGTGTCACATGATCCTTCAGAAATCATTATAACATGATGATTTGATGCTCAAGAAACATATCTTATTGTTATCAATGTTGAAAACAGTTTTGCTGCTTCATATTTCTGTGGAAACCGTGATACATTTTTTCAGTATTCTTAAAGAAATAGAAAGTTCTTAAACCTTTATGAAAAGTTATAAATGTCTTTACTGTCACTTTTGACCAATTGAATGTGTCCTTGCTGAATAGTATTAATTTCTTTCAAAAAAGGAAATATGTATGTGAACACATCCATCCAAGAAACACAATGTTACCTTCTAAATCATCATCGGCATCAAACTGTGGCTTCTCTTCCTCTCCCTCTCCATAGTATTCATCCCCAAAGAACTTCTGCAGATGAGAATGAAGACTGTGAGAAATCAAGTCCATGAAAGTACATGCAGCTTGCAAGTAAATGCAAATTATTTTCATAATAAGCTGTGATTTTGGATGACTCTTGACATGCAGTTATGTTCCAGACCTACAGTCCATTTAATGGGTCATTTCTGCCCCACCTGCATAAGTTGGTCATGTTTCTGGGGGTCGAAGTCTCCCTGCAGGTCGACGTCATTGAAGGCCAGCTTCTCATTTCCTGTCAGTTCCTGCAGATGCTTCAGTTTGTCCATGATCTCTGCTCGCTTCAGGTTCTTCAGTTCCTTCAGCTGTTGCTGCTTCTGTTCCTTCTCCTACAGGATGTTAGGAATGGGAATTGTATGGAATTAAATCTGATTCTGAATCTACTTAAATGAAAAGATTGGAGCAATGACGCAGAAAATTCAGCTTTGACATCACAGGAATGACATTTTAAAAGATAATCAAATAGTTATTTTAAATTATATTAATATTTCACAATGTTACTGTTTTTAATGTGTTTTTGATCAAATAAATGCAGGCTTTTTAAGCGTGAGACTTTTTTTTAGGATTAAAATAAACTTAAAATAAACCCCAAAGTTTCAATGGTAGTGCATTTACTTAGTAACATTTTCAAAATGCTAGTTTACCTTTTTCTTCCTCTCTTTAACCTCCTCCCTCTTCCTCTTTCTTCTGTCATCTTTGCTTCGGACAGATGTGGCAATGTTGCGTGGATATGTTTTGACCTGTGGAGGAATAGAGGGTTGATGGGTAATGACCATAAGAAAAAGAGCTTTGCTCTTCACGAAGACACTCACATTGGCATTTAACAGAACATAAAGACATCCTGTTACCTTTCCAGCATCAGGCTCCTCAAAGCGGAAGTTGTATTGCCTCTCAAAGTCTTCCTGTTTATGCAGGAATGATTCTCCTTCATCCTCCGAGTCCTCCATATCATCCTGCATCAGCTCATTGTAGGTGGGGATCCTAAAAACATTCACAGATAGAGATACTTACACTACCGTTCAAACCTTTGGGAACAGCACGATTTAAAAAAAAGAAGAAAGAAATTCATACTTTTATTCAGAAATGATACATTAAATTGACAGTAAAAACATGTATAATGTTACAATAGAATATATACTGTATATATATATATTAGAGGTGGGCATAGATTAATTTTTTTATCTAGATTAATTTAGAAATTAATCTAGATTAATCTAGATTAAAATGGCTCATTTGAATTCTGCCGAAGGCATTCAGAATATGTGTGCTACCCAAATAATGACTATAAAAGTAAGTCTTTGAGAACGGGTTTCTCAAGCCAGGTGGCGCATTAGACCAGGGGCTCATCTCCTGTTTCCAAAATGCATCATAAACTGCTTGAGAAAGCTGTTCTACTCATAGACTGTAAAAGGTTACTACTGTACTGTTACCGTCCATAGGCAACATTAGGTAGGCCAATGTTATTATCAACTACTATAGGCTATCAATTAGGGATGGGCGATATGGCCTAAAATCTATATTGTGATATACATTGCAGCCTCTTGCGATAACGATTTACAGTATATTATAATAAAACCATTTCAGAACAGATTACACAGACCCATGCTAAACAACTGCTAAATGTATTTTTTTTTAAAGGGTGTATGTAGTTTTGAGAACATATATTGTGCAAAACTGTAAGTATACAACATAATTTTGCAGATAAATAAAATTTAAGTACACTAGCTGCAGAGACTTAAGTAGGTCTAATGTTTATTATGGCTTGGAGCTTATGAAACCCCAAATTTAAAATTAGAATATTGTCTAACTGATGTCTTTTCAGTTAAAAAGAAACACAACAACGATTCTTAAAATCGAGATTATGTGCTACACCACTAAGATATATTGGAATGGGAATAATACGCGCGCGCTGGTATTCAGTGATATCATGTTTCGTTTTGAATTTGAGGTGGTCGAACGGATTAGTCGTGTGTTAACTTACCGAACTGTTTCCCCACACACTCTGTATATAGTTTGCTGCTGCTCGTCTGACGGCTTAAACCCGAACCAAGTCCAAATAATGGATGTTGCACCAATCTTTTTCACCAGCTTTCACTTTCAGCCGTGTTTACTTAAGATGACGACGAATATGCGTTGCAGCCGGGTTTACCTCGCGGCCGCGGGTAGATTGCGTCATCATAGCTTGTGTAGTATAGAGCCATCTCCCAACCCAACTTGGAGAATAGATTAACGGCGATATTTTTTTTATCGCGCGATAAGAGTCTCGCGTTAACGCAGCACGTTAACGCCGATAACGGCCCACCACTAATATATATATATATATATATATATATATATATATATATATATATATATATATATATATATATTTTAATGCTGTTCTTTTGAACTTTCAATTTATTAAAGAATATGAAGCAACTGTTGATGATTCAACATTGAAGAAGAAGAAGAAGAAGAAGAAGAAGAAATGTTGAGAAAATCATAATATTAGAATGATTTCTCAAGGATCATGTGACACTGAAGACTGGAGTAATGATACTGAAAATCACAGAAATAAATTACATTTCAAAACACCAATTAGGTATTTTAAATTGTTAATATTTCACAATAGAACTGTTTTTACTGTATTTATGATCAAATAAATGCAGCCTTGGGGAGAGACTTATTTTGTAAAACATTTATATATATACCGTATATAAAAAAAATTAAAAGCGCACCGACCCCAAACGTTTGAACAGTAGTGGACTGTACATTTACATAGAATTACTCATCTGATAGGCTATTTGTTCATGTATTTGCATTACTTACTGACTCAATTCTGTAATACTACAAACAAAACCCACCTCTCTTCTTCTTCTTCATCCTCCTCCAGGTATCTCTTGTTGAGCATGTAGTCTCGCAGGAAAGACTCTTTCTCATCCAGCTGGGGGTCGTTCCAGTAATCTCGCAGGTATTTCTGGATTTATATAGAAATTAGCCCGGGCAACATCCAATCAAAAACAGAGCAAGAGTGAGTAAAGCCTATAGTTATCAACCATTACATCCTAAAAACATCTTCAATCCAGAACAAGACACTGACCATGTCCTTAACGTCCTCCGGCCCCTCCAGCTCTGCCTGACCCTTCAGCCATTCCACATAGTCGGCTTCCTCTTTGTCCTTAAGAAAGCAGGAAAAGACAAACACAGAGAAAAGTTTATGATTGGATACCGTTTTATTTTACACAATTATCCTGTTGTGGGAAAAAAATTAATCTTTTCTTTGTTTTTATTTTATGATTTAACAAATGAATGCCATACATTCATTTGTCTGTATTTTGAGTTTATTTTATGATGTTAATACAGCTGCAGGGTGTGTGTGTGTGACTCAGAGGTGAGAAGATTAGGGGGTTAGGGGAGCCACAGGGGTTCCTCTGTGTCTTTTGTTTAGTGGGGGCTGTAAGAGATAGCTTTTGAAAGAGATAACACTATAAAAATGCGGGCCCATCTCTGCTCTGGGTCTCACTCCGTCTGCAGCTGGTCTGCGGGTGGACTGGGAACATTTCTTGCAAGAAATAAATATCTTTTAAGAACAATTTGATCCTGATGTCTCTTATGCCTGATGCTGTTTTGTTAGTTACTTGTTTTTTGCCTCTACAAGTTGGTGTCAGAAACGTGGGATCCATGAGGTTTCTTCTGGCCCTGAGAAAGCGGATTGACGGACTGATCACCCTAAAGCACAAAAGGCTTTAGTCTTACCTCGCCGAATTGAGAGAGAAGAGCCAAAACTGCTATCAGGGCCGGGAGGAACCCACTGGATTCAGAAAGAACTCGGAGGCAGTAAAAGCATCTCGGGTAAGAGACAGTTAAAATTATTTTATTTTGTGTGGTGTAATCTGATATGACTGTGAGTGAACGTGAACCATTTTGGCTGAGTTTTGCTTTGGTACGAGCGAAGAGGTGATTCAGATAATCACAATTGTTTGGGGAAGAAATTGAAGTAGCTTCGGATCGGTTTTTTCCACACTTAGCTCGTTGGTGGACGGGAGTGCCACAGGTGATTCAGATAATCACAATTGCTGATTAGTTAGTTTTACTCAAAATCTCTGTAACCTGAGAAAAATTTTTTTTACAAGTGGACGGAAGAGCCACATCAAATCAGAATTAATAGAGCGCTAGAAAGTGCTTAGGCCTATGGGAAGATTTTGAGTGGAACGTAATTACAGAAACCCGACCGATTTTGGGTGACGAAAAAAGATCGGATCTGTCGAAGACGTTTGACAGATATTGTAAGACACGTGTCGAAGTTGTGAAATCCAGAAGGGAGATTCAGCCAAAATGGAGTCATCTAACAGTAAAGTAGACCATTTTTACACACCGGTTTTCTGTAAAATGGAAAAATTACAGCCAGAAATGCATGCAAGAAATTGGGAAACGGATGATTGTTAAGCAAAGGGGAAGTGAAAATATTTGTACTAACAAACGCACACACGACGCACACACAAACACATACACTGATTTTCTTTCTGCTATCTGCAATGAAGAAACTGCTTGCAAATCTTTTTGTGTGTCTGATGAAACTTTGAGCAAAGCTATGACTGATGATTTGAGCAGTGTTGTAAATGATGAGCGTATGAGATTGTGCAAAAGTACAGGGTTTTTCTGAAGTGCCAATTTATCCGTTACTAGTCAAAGAGTTGTTGTAACGTTAGTTTGTTCATGAGTGTAAAAATGTGAACAAACAGTGAATTGTTGGATGGAAAAGAAGCAGATAAAAGAGAACAGAGTCGATAGGAGAAGGAACTGGCATGTAGGGAAGAGAGAATGTTTTTTCTGATGGAAAATACAAACAGTGAATTGTTGGATTGAACAGATACGGAAGGAACTGGCATGTAGGGGAAGATAAAATTCATATTTATGAACGCCTGATTAAGTCAAATTAAGTTGAAAGGATATGAAAAGTGAGTTTTAGATAAAAATAAGGCATTGAGTATGATTAACAGGGATTAACATGATATAAAGATAAGGAATGTTTCATTAAGCAGAACGGGAAAAATTCTATATTTTAGAGATAAAATAATTATTGAAATGATGTTTATTTTGACAACCATTGTCTTTTGAACCTAAAGGGTCCAGCTATGCTGGGAGTATAGCAACAGCGCTTGCTTGTTCAACCCAGCTTCTGGATGTTAATATGTACGTGATTTGTAATCAGTGTTGTTGATGATAACACAATTAGATAGATGTAAAGACAGCTATGTCTGAAGATTTGGGAAATCAATAATGTACAAAGTCAGATATTTTGTTGAAATTAAGTCATTGAAAGACAAGGACATTGTCTGTTTTATAAAGGAAATTATGGGTTGGAGATAATTTCCCTAAACAACGTGTGACTAAAGTTAATCAGAAACTTTGTGAAACCTGCTTAGAATATTTAGATTTTCCATGTCGCTTATGAAAATTAATGTTCTGCCAATAATAATGATGTGAATGTGCTTTATTGTATTAATGTTATGAAAACAAGAGTATTGAAGAAAAGATTGCCATATTTTTATAACAAGAGTTGAAGGTGCAAGCGGTTAGGATAGCTGTCTGTGTAATTTAGAGACTGAGAACAAGATTTGAGGAATCTTGTGATTTCTGTGAAACAGTAGAGATAAGTGGAACTGAATAATGATAATATTAAGTTGAATCTGCATACTAACCATTTGAATAAGCTATCAAACCAGTGTTAATGAAATTAATGACATGCTAAATTTCTTTATACTGTATGAAGAGTAACTGAATAGTCCTGATACAAAAGAGAGCAAATGCTGTAAGCAGCTCTGCTCTGAAGCTCTCAGTTTAAAGAGATTTGCAGATTATGTTTTTGTAAAAGTTTGATTCTGATTGGAAAGATCAACTTTGACTGGCTCCAAACAAAGAAAGTGCCAAACTAACACAAATTTAAAGAAAAGTCTGTGTTAATATGGGTTAGAAAGTAGATCAGTGTTAATATGATGAAGATTGTGATTCGGCTATTGTAATTGAATTTGCAGCGGACAGTGGGGGAAAATGCAGAGAACTTATCAGGGGCTCTGTTTGCATTTCATGAATAAGAACACTCTGCTTCAGGGGTGTAAAGTAGGGTGGAGATGTTAGAAAGACCACAGGGATAAGACTGTAGGTAGAATAACAAAGAGTGTTTTATTGCGGTCAGCGAAGGTCATTCAGTGACTGTAAAATGCCCACTGTATGACTGTAAAAGTAAATGAGGGAGAAAAGAAATTTGATAGATAAAATTTTGAAAGTTGTCAAGAAGATTGAAAGATACTAAGTGTAAGGAATTCCTTTTGAAAGGAAAAGAACTATAAAAAGTACCGGTTGACGTAAAATTACAGATGAGCTAAATGAGTTGCAAAATATTTTAAAAGTACCGGTCACTAAAAGGATGATTGTGTTTTGAATGAAACGCTTTGATAAGGTTTTAGATGATATAGAGAGACAAATCTAACGAATGATTTATAGTGATAATCATAAAATGTATGACAAGCAGAGAGAGCAGTCTAAAAAGATAGTATGAACCATAGAAGCAGATTGATCAACTCCTAGAGAAAACATTGAAGTCGGGGATTAAATTATGGTAATTGAAAATCTGACAACTAAAATTGAAATGAAATTTGAAACGTTATTAAGAACTAGAATAATTATTATTTCTTTAAGAAAAAATAAGCAGAAGCAGTGTTACAGGATTAACAGTTGCAAAATGTAAAATGTATAAAAAAGGCATTTGATTAAACAAAAGCTTGTTGTTGACTATGAAAAGAGCCAACAGCCGATGTTTTGGGTTCAAAAGATAAGATTGTGAATTGGCCAAAACAGGTTTGCTTATCTGAATCTGGCATGTGCTGTGACTGAAACTGCCACAGTTTCAGTGCAACAGAGACTCATTCTGAGTGGAAATTTGTAATGTCTAAATTACAATACATGTAATTTATGGAAAAGATGCCTTAAGATGGTAGATAAAGTCTGAAGTTAAAAGTTTTTGAGAATGCAGTGTATCAGTCCTGAATGCCTCAAGAGTCTCTCTCTCATTCAGTGTCAGCTGAAAGCTGTTGTCTGAGCCTGTGTAAAGCACAGTGTTTCAGTTGAAAATCATAGACACAGAGATGTTAAAGGAAATCATTGCCAATCAAAAGGGCAATTTGTACTTAAAACGTTTTAAAAGTAAAACTGAAAGACTTTAAAGAAGTCTTTAAAATAATACTGTTTTGAACTTGTTTATTTTAGGACCAGTGACTGTCTCATTTTAGCCCCCACCATAAAACAGGGCTGATGGCTCCGGCTACAGAAGTAACAGTACACTGAATGTACGATTGTGATCTAAATTCACTGAGTATAATAATGAATTTAAGTGATTAAATACTGCTGTTATTAATCCGTCTCCCTATGTTTAACACTAGTAGGCAGTCCGAATGGCTCTGATGACTCTTGAATGCGCCTTTTCCTAAGCTCCAGAAAACAACAGATTATGTTGAAGAAAACGGTCACAGATTCTGTAATGGGGAAAAGCGGTTACCAGTGTGTACGAGTGATTACTTCAAAGACGGGTAAGATCTTTTAAGCCAAAAGGACAACCTAAGACAGAAGGATCACGCAAAAACACTGGGCATTTCCTGATGGAGGTGTTTTTATGTGAGATGGATATGAGAGTGGCGCTGACTGACTGAGTGGCGATCAGCTTCAGCAGATCATTGAGAGGCGAGATGAGCTGTAAGAAGTTCAGTCTGCCCCAGAAAATGTGAGCCCTTAAACCACTCACAAGAAACCGCGTTGATTGTATGGCTTGTCCTCCATTGTGACGTGTCTGCATCTATGCCAGGGAGACAACACCCTGAAGAAAAGAAAATTATTGCTTAAGAGCTAATGGAAATAGGCTTTCAAGAGCCAACTGAGACCGTGAGGTGATTGTCATTATTTGTTGTGGAGACCGTAACAAGACGTATTAATTTATATAAGGAACATGATGTTGGTTGCCTTATGGGCAAAGAAAATTTTTGAACTTCTGAAGGTCGTTAGACATGGTGGTGGCTAAAGATGAGAACAGCTTGTGATGAGTCAAGAGAAATTTCTGAAAAAAACGAAGGTTAGGTGAATTGAGTATTTAAACTAAAGATAACCTTAGAAAAGATCATAGCATAATGTATTTTAGATTATTGTAATGGTTCTAATTTGAGTCAAATATTTGTATTTTGACATTTGTGAACTATTAAGGGTTGACTATGACTATGATTATTTTAGTTACAGTCCTAGGAGGCTGTTGAAAAGATGATTTGCTTATAGTGAGAGAGAAAGAGACTGTTTGAGTGGACTGCTGAGAGACTGCTTGATACTTTTCTAAAATCAAATGAATAATGAACAGACATGCCTTGAAACTGGTAAAGAGGCCATAAATAAAAACATTAGATAAAAGATACAGGAAAATGTAAGGTTAAACTGTCATTTAAAATTTAAATATTTTTAGAGAAAATATATAAATAAGAAATATGAGCGGTTCATAGTCAGGGATGAGTGTGAGTGTTAATTCATGTTTTGAACAGTATGCGTTAGTTAAGGACAACTATCCTGTCTGAATAGTGTGTATACATTTGTCATTTAACCTCTGGAAAGAGTGTTTTAGTATTTTAAATGGGTTAAGGCAAATGACAAATTTGAAAGTAAGCTGGGGATTGTGAGTCAATCTGATGAGAAGGCAAACGCTGTGAGACTCGGGGTCGTTGCCCTTTAAAACAATTTGATAAGAAGATGAAATTGTGGCTTTAAGTAATATTTTTGTTTCAGAGGCAGAGAAAGATGTCTAAAGGAAATTTGGCTTAAGGACAATGTTTGGGTTAGCAAACTTTATCCAAACAAATGTTACCAAATAAATATTAACAAATATTGCAGTTTTTCCTGTAGCTCAAACATTAGAGTTTGACACCTGTAACGCCAAGGTCATGGGTTCAATTTCCGAGGGAAAGCAAGAACTGATAAGAATGTAAATGTGTACCTTGAAATGGAAGTCACTATGGACATCTGATAAAAGTAAGAGAATTTTATTAGCTACGTTAAATTTATGCACGAGATGAGTGTCGTGCATAAAGAGGAGGATGAATATGCTCGTGGCGGGAACAAGAGAACGCACAGTAAAACAAGTGGTCAGATGAGTCTTTGAACTTTTTAGTATGGATAATTTGTATTCAGGCCACAAACAAAGACATTTCGGCCTCACAGGGGGGGCTAAACCCACTGTCTTCACAGCAGGCTGAGAGGTTATCTAGCTTTGACCTCATCGGTATGTGAGGACAGTAAAAGTCCAGGAGGAACCCACTGGTGGTCAGATAAGAGCCTTTCAACTCTTCAGGGGGTCAGAAGGACAATTTGGATTCAGGAAAGTCCAGGAGGGGTAGAAGAACTTTATTTGTCTTAACCAGCCAGATCTGGTTTACCAAGGGGTTCACATTTGCTGAAAGCCATCGCACAGGTGGGAAGATAAATGTTGGGAGGACATTGGGTTTAACTGTGTGCATTGTTTGTATTTTAAGTGTGCTAATAACAAGAATTGTTTTGACAGGAAACGCCAGGGCAGATGTGGCAGCACAGCAGACAAAAGAAAACTATGTGACAATAACCTCAACATTTGTTTTTCTTTACAGAAGATGCAGACTTTTACACACACACACACACACACACACACACACACACACACACACACACACACACACACACACACACACACACACACACACACACACACACACACACACACACACACACACACACACACACACACACACACGAACAAATGGTCAGATAAGAGCTTTTCAACTCTTCAGGGGGGGGGGGGCAGAAGGACCATTTGCATTCAGGAAAACGTTAGAAGAATTTGTCTAAAACCAGCACAGGAGTGAAATGACAGGGCAGACTGTACCCAGTGAAAACAATAGCTATGAATGAATTTGATTAGTAATACTGGCCTGGGTCATTATTGTGGCAGAAAGATGCCACACCTTGCGCAGCGCATAACTTAACATTTTCATTTTGCAGGATGTCAGAACGGATTGAACCAAACAGAACTGATTCTGTATTGTTTTGTTAACATGAGCAACATGGGTTGAATGTTTTTTTTAGGGGAACAAGGACCCTGAGTGCTATTCAATGAGCAAGAAATTATCCGGTGATATGTTTCAGGTTGAAAATTTCACAGGTCACACCAAAGGGACGACAAGACAAGCGGTCACTAACAAAATCACTTAAGGTCTGCATTCACAGGTGACAGCAGACAGTAAACGACTCATTCCAGTGGGGGTGCGATCATGATCTAAGGGAAAACCTTGTAAGGATTTGAAAATCAACCAACCAATATCAGCAACCCCACACGCCAACGCGAAGAATAAAGCGAGAGATCAAGGATATGTGCTAGAAACATTCCTCTCTTGCCCACGCTGGAAAGGCCATTTCAACGATGCGCAAAGTGTCAAAATGGTGAAGATGGAACATCCATGGGGCAACGAGATGATCAACACATCTGGAGAAAGATGTGGACCAACTGATGGTTTAAGTTTAGCAGAAGAATATGTTTCGTGATGACTTTGATGATTGTATTTGATTGAATCAAACTAGGTATTGATTTGTTTGGTGCAAATGTAGAAAATCTATTAATTAATGTGTAATAAGCTATGAAAGACAGTCCATAATGGAAGTATTAGAGTTAATATTGAACAACTACATTGGTTAGAAGGATGCAGGGTTTGAAATGAGGGATTTTTATTCTACTTTTAATCTTTGAATTTTATTGGTAAACATTTTTATTCAAATCAACCAGGGGTGTTAAATTGATATGGTTTTCCTACTATGACAATCTATACTATTTCTTGTTTATACTGGAGTGACTGAGGGTCCGATTTATCGGGAAATACGGTAACAGTGCTTATCCATTTAGCCCGGCTTCAGATAAAATGTTTACTTGCTTGCTCCAAAGTTTTTATCTTTATTTTATTTTTCTTATTTCTTTCAAGGTTCAAGTAGAGTGATCAGGTATATGAAAATCAGACATGAAGGGTATAACTGTGATGTAAGAAACTCGAATTAATTCTAGTCTTATGTAAAGACTTGAATTGATTCTATTCTGAAGATTTAATAGTATAATGGGTTTGATTAGAAAACAAGAGTGAATTTTTTATATATAGTTTATCAGAGAATGATAAAGAGGAGGAATTGTTGTGGGAAAAAAATTAATCTTTTCTTTGTTTTTATTTTATGATTTAACAAATGAATGCCATACATTCATTTGTCTGTATTTTGAGTTTATTTTATGATGTTAATACAGCTGCAGGGTGTGTGTGTGTGACTCAGAGGTGAGAAGATTAGGGGGTTAGGGGAGCCACAGGGGTTCCTCTGTGTCTTTTGTTTAGTGGGGGCTGTAAGAGATAGCTTTTGAAAGAGATAACACTATAAAAATGCGGGCCCATCTCTGCTCTGGGTCTCACTCCGTCTGCAGCTGGTCTGCGGGTGGACTGGGAACATTTCTTGCAAGAAATAAATATCTTTTAAGAACAATTTGATCCTGATGTCTCTTATGCCTGATGCTGTTTTGTTAGTTACTTGTTTTTTGCCTCTACAATCCAACATGCGACTTTAACATCCAGAAAATCAGGAAGTGAATTTCAGTTTCAGCACCTTCTCATCTTGTGTTTTGGTTCTCCGCGTCAGCAGCTGTCCGTCACCATCACTGTCCTCTTCATCACTGTCTTGCACAAACTTGCGCAAACTGCCAAATGAAAGTAAAGACTCAAGTAAAACATATTGTAATGGAATGAATGAAATGAATCTGTCATTATTTACTCTCTCTCTCATGTAGTTTCAATCAATATGTCTTTCTTTTCTCCATTTTCATATAGGAAATATTTCATACAGGTTTGGAACAACTTGAGGGTAAGTAAATGCTAACCAGTGTTGGGGAAAGTTACTATTAAAAGTAATGTTACAATGTTGCGTTACTTCCAAAAAAGTAACTAATTATGAAAAGTAATGCTGTATGTTACTTGTTTGTAACTTTTTCTCACCAGGGCTGGGCTTGCTTTTTTTTTTTTTTGGCAAACGTAAAGGGCTTTTCACACCTGAAGTGAAATGAGCCTCAGGCTGAAAGAAATGCACATCTGTACAGTAGAGGGCAGAGCAATAAATATATACATATTTATTTTTATATATATATATATTTTATATATATATATATATATATATAAATTGTGTGTGATTTAAAAATACTTAATTCATTCAGGTTTGCGTAATATTCTGAGTTTGCATTTCACCGTTTTTATTCATTTTGAGGATTACTGAATCTGTTTTTGTACAAGTGAGACGAGTAAACACTCATTTAGTCAAGAATCTAGATCTTCAATAACCATCATGTTCACACAGCGCACACAACCCCTCTGCATGACTTCTCTGACAGGAGAGCTGTCAGTCGATAAATGGGAAAGCTAAGTAACTTGCATTACTTATTTAAAAAAGTAACTCATATTTTGTTGTAAATTTAAAAGTAATGTGTTACTTTACTAGTTACTTGAAAAAAGTAATCTGATTATGTAACCCACGTTGTTTGTAATGCGTTTAGTGTTGTCAAAAGTACAGACTTCGGTACCAAGTCGGTACTGACATTTAAAAAATGTGACGCTATGAGCGCTGTTGAGTGGAATCGTAAACGCCTCTGATTGGCCACTGTACCCACGCGCTCATCGGATATGTCTGTGATTGGCTGTAATGATCAGCGCTTCACAAACATGTTGTAAATATACATTGCATTTATAGACGGTCTGCTGATAGACGCCTGCTTGTGCCTTTCAACGCTTTTCCCGCTTTCAAAACACTTTTCAGACGCTCCCGTGTGTAGATCACTGTAGCCAATCACAGACATATCTGATGAGCGGATTAACACAATGGCCAATCAGAGGTGTTTATGACTCCGCTCAACAGCGGAAATTTAAATTTCAGTACCGACTTGGTACCGAAGTCGGTACTTTTGACAACACTAAATGCGTTACCCTAAAACACTGATGGTGACAGAATTTTCACTTTGACTGAACAACCCCTCTTTCTGAAAACTGATAAATGACACATAGACAGCTAAGTAATTGCATATTGCATACATTAAGCAACTTGAACCAAACAGATAATGGTGCAAAGACAATCTCCAATCTACCTTTCCTGCAGATCCTTCTGTTCTTGGATATAGGTGGGAGATGCAGCTCTCTGTAATACAAACGCAAACACATTCACTTATGTATTATATGTTAGACATGAAGCAGGTTTAGATACTGAAGAAGCCACTTGAATGAGTTGAAAAAAAGATCTTAAAGGAATAGTTGACTAAAAAATTGTTTACTCACCTTCGTTACTCATGTCGTTCCAAACCTGTATGAATTTATTTCTTCTGCTGAACACAAAAGAAAATATTCTGAAAAATGTCAGTAATCAGACAGTTGATGGACCCCAATGACTTCCATAGTATCCAAGCCAATAGGGTCCATCAACTGTCTGGTTACCAACATTCTTCATAATTTCTTCCTTTGTGTTCAGCAGAAGAAAGAAATTCATACAGGTTTGAAGCAACTTGAGGGTGAGTAAATGATGACAGAATTAAGTTTTTAAGTGAACTATTCCTTTAAAAACCAAGTGCAAATTTCCATTTTAATTAAAGCTGCAGTCCGTAAATTTGTGTTAAAAATGTACAAAATGTATATAATAAGCGAGTACATCATGATTCATTCATTGACATAGACATGACATCATCCATTTTCCAAACTGTGTTTTTGTCTTATCCTGAATCACTACGGTACACCTATAATAAGTGTTTATATTCAGACTATTTAGACTGGTACGGGTCGTACTACTGCGGAGTAGCCCAGTGCCTGCGTGACTCGTCATAGACATAAACAGAGAGATGTAGCTCCGGCTACAATGTTCTTCCGCAAGACGCGCCAAAAGTTACGGACTGCAGCTTTAATTTTATTTGTCATTCTACAAGATCCTAACACACTTAAAATCTACACAGTCACAGACCCTTTGACATCCAAACACAAATTTGAATGTCAACATGAAACTACATTCGCAACCCATTTTGCTTCTGCAAATTAAAATAAAAAAAATTATAGACTTAAGTTTTTGTTTTTTTACATGACATAATGTGCATAGATTAATTGTGCTCAATAAGACCAGAAACATTTTCATATTAAAAAAGTAAACAGGGTCAATTTTCATTCTGCATTGGCTTTTAACATAGTATATCTAAAGTATAATTACCTCCTGCATCTGTTTGGAGACTTCTTCATCAGCACTGTCATCCTCATCATCATCATATTTTCTAAAAAATTTAATTATTTTCAATCATATTTATTTTATACACCCAATCAGAACATGAAAAACACTATCAGTTATCTAAATACTATAATTGATTGTCATAATGCTTCCACCATTTGCACTTTAATTTAATTATTGAAAGATATATAAATACGGCCACAGCTTTCATCATTTATAAACACATGATTTCTTACCCTCCTCTCTCCAGGATGATCTTCCTCTCATAATCCTTCAAGAACATGGGTTTCTCTGACTTTTTCGAAGTGGACGGTTGCTCATCGCTGCCTAATCCAGATGCTGTTTATTAAGACACAGAGAAGATCACAGTGTGCTGAAATCAGTACAATCTCCTTTAACAAGAGTAGAACATCATAAAGTGAAGATACTTTACATACTGTCCTCGGTGTAGAACTTCACATCTTTCTGATAGATCTTTGGATCTTTCTTCTTCAGAAGCGAGAGCGTTCTGTAAAAATCCCTGTCCAACTTTGGGTCCAGCTCCTATATAATCATTTATCAGTATATTAGACATGGAAACCTGGGTATGATGTTGGCAAAGGGGTTTCAAACAAGAAAGTGCTGAATATTTTACCACTTCGCTCTCATCAGAGTCCGAGTCGGAAGAGCCAGATGAATTCTCCTCATCCTGGTCTCCGTAACGGTCCTTCACTGGAACATTCAAAATAAACACACAGATTTAAACTTTATTTGAATCAACAGATTCAAATGCACAGTTAACTCCAAAATTGAAATGTATGATTGCTTGTATGACACAAAAGGAGATATGTAGCGGAAGTTTAAGTTGTGTCGCTCAGTGTCTGTGAAAATACTTCCTACATTGTTCATGGTTACTGTAAAATTATGATATATAAATAAATATTTAATACATAAAACAAGCTTTCAAAATATATTCTTTCTATCTAGATGATTAACATTCGTGGGTAATAAACTTACCACAGTTTGACTGTAGTAACTTTATGGTTACCATGGTGGATTTTCGTATTTTAAAAGTCAAAGAATTGTCTAACGTTACTTAGATTATATTTATGATGATAAACAAATGTTAATACTAATCGTTATAAACATAAATTAACCTGCTCGACAACAATACGGAGACAAAAAAATAAATGATTGCACATTTAAGGTTTAGGATTGATATAAGGAGTGTTCACCATATTCAACACATAAAATATACATATAATAAAATGCAGATTATTAATATCTGAAGGTCTAGTAAACAGCCCTTGCTTGTGTTTCAAGTGTAGGAGTTTTAGATAGCTTAACTTACGTCTCTGCAGTTCTTCCTTCTGACGATATTTCTCATATTTTTCTGCGAACTTCTTATTAATCTTGAGGTCCGACATGATCGTTTACACCTGTATTAGTATCTTCTTTTTTGAGATCAGATTAATTTCTCAATAACTCGAGTAATGCTCACGTTAAACATGTTCCTCTGTTGAACAGCATGGGCACGTGACCTATGACCCTCCAACGTCATAGAGTTCAGGGTTCAAATATCTTCTCCCATCGTGTTTTTTTTTTTTTTACTAATAATTTATTTCTTAGTAGAAATTAAACCATCTATTTTGTCACAGATTTAGAACGTATATTTTGGATTCTGGCTAAACACGTGCGTCTTTGTTCTTCCGGTGGCTTCGTTGCGGAAGTAGGTCTGGACCGTCTGGACATCCAACCCCGCCCATATCCAAGTGTGATGTCAGAAGCCACGCCCATGTCCAATACAATGTTCAGACCTCTAGAGGGCAGTATTATAATTCGAAATACTAACCAGTCTAACAAAGAAATGTTTGTCTATGACAGAAATTGTTTTTCGATGTCGTTAAAGTTTCGTTTTATCAATTTCCATAATCTGTGTGATTTTAATCTGATTTTGTGCAATCCTCACATATAGCCTATATTGAGGGTGGAATAACCTTATGCTTAGGACTAAGCCACTGTGTCTCAGACAATAAGTTGCTTTGAGAACGTTTCTTTAGTAGCCTAACATAATAATAATAACAATATTATTTATAAAGAACATTTATAATATATGGTGAATTCAGGGTGATTGGGACACTTTTTGACATTGAGATGACTTGGAAAAAGTGTCCCATCAACTTGAACTCGCCTACCAATATAGGCTTTATTAATGTAATAATGAATGGAATTATATCAGTAGCCTAATATAAATACACAAACATGTATCATATCCTCTCAGCCGCCCCTAATCTGGCCTCTGTATCTGACTCAATGTCGCACCTACTTGATTACGGAGAATAGTAAACAATTCCCTTTACTACATATAGGTATGGCAGGAGGCCAAGGTACATACAAAACATAAGGATAAGTCCAGAGTTCAGCTTTTACCTGTTATTCAATGCTTTGATGTTCTCTGTCAGCGTAGTAGCGTACAGTGTTGATTAAGCTATGACTCTGACCTACTTTCTTTAATAAACTTGAAAGCAGCTATAGAAAGAAGAAAGTTGTACATGTAGAATAAATAGTAGAACCCCCGGCCCTTTTCCTATAACTATTGATCGAAGTTTGAGGTAAGCCTCGACTCACACGTTGCCTACCTGATTGGTTGACAATTACACATTAATATATAGACTACAGTAGGATATATACAGTAGGATATATATATATATATATATATATATATATATATATATATATATATATATATATATATATATATAGCTACAGTAGGATATATATATATATATATATATATATATCCTACTGTAGCCTATATTAATGTGTAGGCTAATTGTTAACCAATCAGGTTGGTTGACAACGAACAACGAACTTGCTGCTATACCATATATACGATGCATAGTTGAAGAAATCAAGTAGCTAGTCACAACTGTTTCCCGAAACCGTATATTGTCGCAAATTGGTCTTCATCCAAAAATTAAAATAACCCCATCATTTACTTACCCTCAAGCCATAGGTGTATAAGACATTCTTCTTTCAGACACAAGCTAGTTATTTTAGTCGATAAAGTATTAAATATGGATATTTTTCTTACACAAACACATCCCTTCACTTCAGAGGGCCTTTATTAATCACCCCAGAGCAGTGTTGAGCACTTTCATCATGGATGGATGCACTTTTATGGACTTCAAAACAAAATTGCCCATTCACTTCCATTAAAGCTGGGAAGAGCCAGGACATTTTTAATATAACTCCGAATGTATTAGTCTGAAAGAAGAATATCATATACACCTATGATGCCTTGAGGGTGAGGGTGAGTAAATCATGGGCTAATTTTGCAGGTGTTGGAGCAATAACTTCTTTAAATTAATCTGTTTGAGATTTAATTAATGATAGATATTTTTCTATAAATTACGGACAGGACATGGCATCTGAAGACTATTTCTCATTTTTCTCAGTTATTTTGCTTTATTTCCAGATTCAATCAAAGGCTCGAGCACGTTCGCACATGCGCACTCTTCAAAAACGGTGCTTTAAATCTCTTGACAAACTAAAAGACGTAAATGACATTTGTAGCCTTTGTAGGCGATTCTAAATAAAAATATTTAGGTTGTACTGAATGTCAGCTTGCTTATTTGGCTCAAGAGAAGGATTTATTGACTCCACACGTCATGGAAACAAGAAACTCTGCTTCTAACCACCGCTCGAAGGCTGTCGTTCCAACTACGCAACTTTGTGATGCTGTTTGCGAATGTTCGTTGGACCTTTTCGGGAAACACCGACTCGTTGAACTAAGAAGATAACGACGGAACTTGGCTAACCACCACTGAGTAGGAGATCAGCTGTGTAAATAAGAATAGAAAGCTGAGTGTATTTAACTATCCAAAAAACCAAAAAAGGCTGTGTTAGGTGAATGTCTGGTCATCATTATGTCCACTGAATATGTTGCACCGTTAAAACAATTCTTGACTTTGATTCAGGAGGATTTTACCCCATAGAAGTAAAAGAGGAAGTTAAACTTAAAAGTATTAAACATAACAAGCAATATTATATATGAGGCTCCCCACCTAACCCCCCCTTTTTTTTATGCCAAAGCAGAGCCACGTCAGATATGCCACACAAACAGTAACAGAGTGTCCACATGATTTAAGGCTAATCATTAGTGATGTCAGAACATGCGATTTTTCTGGGGGATCGATGGAAAGAAAACAATTACAGGCCATTCTGGACAAACTGTGATATGCAGCTGGTATTTTTTAGCATAAACTAAATATGGCAAAATCAGCACAAAAACTAAAAGTTTGGGGTCAGTAAGATTTGTATTATTATTCAGTAAGGACACATTAGACATATAACATTACAAAAGATTTCTGTTTCAAATCAAATCTGTCAAAGACTCCTGAAAAAAACAGTATCAAGGTTTCCACAAAAATTTGAAGCAGCACCACCGTTTTCAACATTGATAATAATAATAAATGTTTCTTGAGCATCAAATCATAATTTTAGAATGATTTCTGAAGGGTCATGTGACACTGAAGACTGGAGTAATGATGCTGAAAATACAGCTTTGATCACAGGAATAAATTACATTTCAAAACATATTGCAACAGAAACCAGTTAATTTATATTGTAATAATATTTCACAATATTACAGTTTTTACTGTATATTTTATCAAATAAACGCAGCCTTAGTCAGCATGAGACTTCTTTTAAAAACTTCTTTTTTTTTTTTATCCCACCAGCCCCAATCTTTTGAACAGGTGTAAATACATAGATTAGATAGACACATTTGAAAGATTAGGATTAAAACAAATGATTGTGTTTTTATCTTCTGTAACCACCCAAGATGCACACCTTGAACTTTGCTTGTAAAATAAAGCTGTAGTAGCCTATACTTTCACATGAAACCCTGCCCACCTCATTCCATGCCTTGTTTTCTGGTCGCCCCATGCACTATTCCAACCTGAGCGATAACAAAACATGTTGGAGGTAGAGCTGTTTGCCCAGTTGCCTTAGTCAAAAAGATGTACAGGTCATGGAGGTCCCCCCACCCACCGCCCCAACTAATCCGTGACCCACTTTTCTCAGGATGTCTGTAAATCATGGGGTCTTCTCATGGGGAAAGTGTGTTTTGAAAACTGAGATGTGGGCTGTGAGGGGCCTTTCCTAGAAATGCCTTTCCTAGAAATACATCACCTCATTTCCTAGAATACCAGAAGTCATGGCTTTATTATCGTTCCTTTGTGGTTTTACAGGTTACTCTCTACCTGAATTATATATGCATCCAGAAGAAAAGTGGTCTCATTTATAAGAAGAAAAGAAAAAGAAAAAAGAGGCCTTTATAGGTTCACGTTTACAGCTGCCTTGGTAAGTTTTTTTTTTTTTTGAAGTCTTTTTCAGTATGGGCCTCATGTGCTACATATGAAGGCTTACATTTAGCTGATCTCAAGGATTTGACCATTTGATCATCTCATCTGCTGAAACTGATCCTCATAGGCCTTTTCAGTTTTCATTCTAACTTCACTTACTGAAGCCATGAAGTGTACTGGATATATATTGGATTTTGTTATATTAAAGGGGTGGTTAATTATGATTTCACTTTTTAGTTAGTGTGTAATGTTGCTGTTTGAGCATAAACAACATCTACACATTTATGATGCTCAAAGTTCAAAGCAAAGGGAGATATTTGCTTTTAAAGAAATTGCTTTTTAAGGACTACAACAAATGGCTAGTATAGGGACTACAATGAGCCTCTTCATGGGTTAGTGACATCACCAGCCCTATAATTTACATAAAAAGGCCACGGGAATGTGATTTATAGATTATCATGAGAGAATATGCTAATCAATGACTAGAAGATAACTACACATAAATTCATCAACTAAACATTCCGATATGTCCTCTTGCTTTCTACATGTTGTCACTTCTTCTTGAGTCTCTCCATCATTGTCTGAATCCGATTTGAACATAAAAGGCTGAAAGTTTTTGAAATTTTCAGTGTGCCTCTGTGTGAGTGCAAGCTGTTTAAGCTCCGCCCCCTGTGCCGGGAGCAGCAGCTCATTTGCATTTAAAGGAACGGACACAAAAACAGTGCGTTTTTGCTCACCCTCAAAAAGTGACAATTGTAACATGCTATATAAAAAATATCTGTGGGGTATTTTGAGCTAAAACTTACACACTCTGGGGACATCAGAGACTTATTTTACATCTTGTGAAAAGGGCATTATACCACCCCTTTAAGCAGCCCTGGAAAATGTTTGTCATGACAAAATTACAACATTAAAAACACAAAAATGGTATAGTAAAATCTTCAAAATATTTATTTCAAGGAAGGATTACACACAGGTCAAGAACAGTTGTCTGTTGACTTTTTATAAAATGCATCAGATTAGTTAATAAATCAGAATGTACTTTTTTTCTTCAAATAAACAACTGACATAGTACACAGCAAAGAAAGCCAATTATCATCCAAAGATTTAGATTTAAAATAAATAAATAAAACATTTCTTTATATACAATACTGTATACTTAAAAATACAAATGCAATATATATAACATACGACATAATAAACATATTTACATAGACAAATAAATTATTTACACATTCACATAGAGAATGTAAAACAAATGTGTCACATCACCATGATTACAATATCTTTGAAATAAAAATGAAAGACATTCCCCGACTCCCTAAACAGTATTTAGCATGAATCTTCCACATTTTCACCACAGTAAATTCATAATAAATTTGGTAAGGAATCAATTGCTGAGATAAAAAGAAACTATATCAATACTGCATACGTGAAAGTATTTCTATCGTGAACAAGTAGTTTCATATGTAACGTTGACCATTTTGGCACAAAATAAAAAACAGGATGACTGCAATTGGTGTAAACAATGGCATAAAACATTAGGAAAACAAACTTGGCACAGCTTATGACAGTAAGTGGTCTATTTTTGCATAAAATATTCAAATGCACTGTATCTTTAATTAATTAAAATAAATGAACCAAATATTTTGGAAAATGTTAATGGTATGCAATGTAATTTTTGACCCCTCCCAAAAAAAAAAAAAAAAAAAAAAAACTTTTAAAATACACATAAAATGTATTTTAACTCTTTAAAATATACTAATACATATTCTATTTACAATAACTTATCATGGACATCTCATGAAAATAAAACCTTGATTTATAAGTGCTGTTAAAATATATCTCTATATATAATTTTTTATATTATTTATATATAGGGAAGTGTTAAGCAGCCTTGATAAGCTGAGGTTGTTGTTGTTGTTTGAGGTTTCTTTGTTTTCATGTTTTTTTGCGTCTGTCCTGAATCATCAGCCCTGGATTGTTTTTGCACTGATTGCCTTGTGTGGAAAGGCAGTTTGTATCTCCATTGTTCCACAAATGTTGTTTTGCTGAAGAACTGACTTCCAAGTTGGTAAGACATCAAATATGTCTCTAGTCTTGAAACGTTGTCAGTTTCAGCAAGGACCTCTATGTCATCATCATATTTCATCATCAAGATTCACAATCTGTCTCTGTATAAGCCAAATAAGACCATCATTATTAGACACATCAGTTACCTTATATTCCAGACAGTCATCTAAATAGGATATTAGTAAACTTAGATGTGCTAAGACATTAGCTAAAGCTACTATCATGAATATTGTGTTCAGTAGTCAGTAGATATTTATAATATCTTACCTGCGGGTAAATAAAGCCATCAGAACTACGGTTTCTGCATAAGTGCACCTGGTCCTCAGTGGTCTTTTGATAAACCGGGTTGTCAAAGTGGATGCTGTTGGTGTTTTTCTGACGCCACTTTCTCCAGAACAGCACAGCGCCACCCACAGCCAAACACAGGATTGCTTTGAGAAGATAATAAGACCTTCAGATTAGAATGGGAGTTGGAATAGTGATGGAATAGATAAGAGAATAGAATAGATACGTTTTGAAGAGTATCGCACCGTTACAAAACCAAGTGAGTTGCTTTGCTGTCCATGTAGCATCTTAACCATCATGGAAGCTCATCAGTGACTTATTTTGAATGTTCTACATTGGCAGCCACACTGCGCACTACACAAACAGCTCTCCTTATGTGACTCACAACTGATTTCAATAGAGTTTGCCATTAGCATGTCGCTAAGCTAATGTTCTAATATGCATTAAAAAATCAACACTCAATCCTTGTCAGTATTGAATGAAATATATTTATAATAAATATTTCTCTCGCTGTGTCGACCATCTTGAATTTTTTTTTTTTTTTTTTAGCTCATTGCAATGCTTTATGGGATGGTCTTCGTTGCGAAGGATTTATATGATGCTGCTTTAGAATTTGGCTAGAATGATGTATCTTAGGAGGCGGCATAATTAAAGTCAACATAAAATGATCTAAATGCATGTTATTGATTTTTTTTCGTGAATGATTTATGTGTATATGTTACTTTAAAAAAAAATTGTAATTGTTAATTGTCATAAATGTCACAACTTGATCTTTCGGTGAAGACGACAGACTTCTCTCTGGTGATGTATGCTGGACTCCCATAAACCCCACCCTTCTCAACTGCAAGCTTGCATTGCAACCTCCATCCAACCAACAACCGATGAATAGAACCAAGTTCACACACAAATTTTTTTTTTTCTTTTAGATAATTCCGGTTCACCTGGATGTATGTCACAATACAGAAGAAAATATCTATTGATACCTCTGTTACATCGTGACTTTAAGTCGCCTGCCTATTGAAACAGCCTCTGTGTCCAGAGCACATCTTCATAAACCCTTAAAATGTGTAGGTAACTCACTAGGTTTTATAACACAGCATATCTTTTCTTTGCCTTAGCATTCGGACCAAAGCACTCACCAAGAGGAACCACAATGTACAAGGCCCACGGTGTGGAAGATGATGGTCCGGAGACAGCTTTAAAATTACCATAGTTGTCATCTAAGGAGAAATCACAAACATTTTTAAAATAGTTTTCTCAAATATCAATGAAACTGTAATATCATCTTGAGGAATCCCTGGGGTCTTGAGATTAAGGTTTATCTGATTTTGCTAGGAAAAGGAGAAGACCGGGACAGAGGGTAATGTTTAGGTATATAAAGCAAGACATACCTGTCTGGGTGGATAAAGGAAGTTTAGTTGTGGTTTGGGAAGGCTTGAATGGGGCAGCTTGAGAGGGTCGGTTAGGGGTCACAGGAGCAGGAGTGGTAGAAGGTTGAGCATTGGTAGTGGAAGGGCCAGCAGATTTTGGTGTCGTCTTTAAAGGTACTCGAGTGTGACTAGTTGTAACTATTTCAGGTTGGACAGGAGACGCTGGTGTGACAACAGCTGTTCAAAATAAAAACACAATTGTTTTTACAGGAATTACATTAATAACCTAATTCCAGTCCTGACAACAAGCACCAAATCTGACTTGCCTGGAATACATTTTCTCATGTCTTCGGCCAACATCATGTTGTCTGGGCAGGCACATGTGTACTTGGGTGAGAATCTATTGATTAGAGGGGCAGCAAGGCACAGGAACTCACAGTGACCGTTGTTGACCTTGCACCAGTTGATTCCTGGGAGGACATTCAGAGTTCAGAAGAATTTAGTTTTGGATGGAAACTAACTCACTGAATGGTAACTTTGATGGCTATATAAAGGCCAACGTACCAGTGGGCTGTTTGAGGTTGTGGTACAGGACAATGTCCTCTGGGGATGAGAGGTGTTCGGCCACTTTTGTGATGTCTCCTCCAGTCACACGATTTGCACTTAGAATTGCATTATTGCTCACATCCGTCCAAAACACTCTCTCCTGAAGATGAAGAATTACTGATTGAGCATTGAGGTAACCTCCTAAAAAGAGGTCTTTCAACAAGTTCAAATGGAGTATTACCTCAAAAACAGTGAGACCCAGTGGGTGAGCAAGTTTGCCTTGGTCAACGATTAGTGTACGCCGACCACCTCCCTGTACGCTGATGCTGGAGAGAGTATGAAGTTTGGAGTCAACCCAGTACAGACGCTGGTTCAAAAGGTCTATGTTTGAGAAAGGACCAAAGACCAAAGTTACCAAATGTACACTTATACACAGCTGAACAGTTATGCAAGTGGACAAGTTCATACCAAGGGTTATTCCGTTGGGCCAGACAATGTTATCCGTAACTAGGGCACTGCGGTCCCCTCCATTAAGACCACCTCTCTCGATCTTGGCTGGTGTGCCCCAATCAGTCCAGAACATGAAGCTACAACATATCGGAGAAGATTTAACAAAGTAAATCACTTGCCCACATAGATTGGCCATACATTTTGGAGTTTCTGGGACTTGACGTACTTCTGGATAGGGTCGACCACTATAGCACGCGGCTTAGCCAGGTTGTCTTTGAAGAGAGTCTTGCGTCTGCTTCCATCCGCTGTTGCCACAGATATGGCACCTTTGATACTGTCCGTCCAGTAGATGTTTCCATGGATCCAGTCAACAGCAATACCTTCAGGTGCATCTAAGCCACTGCCAATCACAACGCTGTGTTGGGAGGAGTTATCGGCAGTATCCATTGGTGCTCTGGGAAAGAAATACAAAATATGATACTAGGCACTGGTCTGTTGGGTAACAAGCAAACGATCCTAAGAGACCCAAAACTGACCATGAGTCCAAAGATCCTCTCTTTACCTGTATATCTTTTTGAGGGATAAATCCGACCAGTAGATCTCCCTGGAAGCAATATTCATATCCAGCGCCACAACGTTCTTCAGGCGGGGAATAACACGTGCATACTCGCTACGATCCAGGGTCATCTTCCTTACCTCATGCCGATTAGTGAAAAATAAGTAGGCGATGGTTCCTGTAAAACCATATTTGTGAGTATGAGTTTGTCAGTATGTGATCATGGAAAAGGACAATTTGAAAGTTTCAAATCTTTACCAATAGCTTTGCAGGCCTTGCTGGCTGGGTCCACCTGGTAGCCATCTTCACACTCACACTTGTAACTACCAATCTGGTTGACACAGATTTGGCTGCAGGTGTCTGGGTTGGCACACTCATCAATGTCTGAAGAAATCACACAAAAATGAGGGCATAAAGTCATTCAGCTGCATCAATACGGTGTCCGTAAAAGCACTGAATCATGACAGCATGGACTTACTAAACAAAGTCTAACCTTATTTCCAGCTCAGAAAAAGCAAACATGAACTATGAAGTCCATATTAAATCATTCTTTGAACTGGATCTGCACCAAGGTCTGTTATCAGAGGTCAAACATACTATGGCCAGATTTTCAATATCTGTTTCAGTATGGGAACCAATTTCAGATTCTTACCTTCGCAGAGCCTCTTTTTCACCAATTCGAAGCCAGTGGGACACAGACACTCATAACCAATCTTCAGGTCATTACAGATATGAGAGCAACCACCGTTGTTGTAAAGACATTCGTTAGAATCTGTGAATTTAAAAATCACAAATTGTAGCACAGACTGGCTTTTGCTCTGAAACCTTGACAAGAAAGATCCAGGTCTACAAAGGGGATGTTGAATGCCTCTTTGAATGCCGCGATACTTACCGCATTCTCGCAATGGCTCATCGGACCAATCTCTACAGTCTCGTTTATTGTTGCAAACTTTTTCCATGCCGATGCATTCACCGCTGCGACACTTAAACCTGTGTGGTGGATCACAATGGGTTGCTGCAATTCAGAGAGGAGAAAAATAAGTGATACATTTCAGAGTAACACCTAAAGCATATGTTTTGCATAAAGGGCATAATTCGTATGGTTTACCATTAACACAGCCCAGCTCATCACTCAAATCTTTGCAGTCATTTATGTGGTTGCACTGCAGGCTGCCGTGGACGCAAGATCCGTCGCCACATTGGAATTCATCCGGTCGGCATGTGGGCAAGGCTGTTCATATGGAAGAAGTAAAATATTTCATGATTCTTGAGGAACATTTTATTAAAGGCTTGGTTTCAATTTCTTATGTGTAGCCCTGCCCACTGTGAAACTAACTGTACACTAAACTTCAAATATCTTCTGAATGACTTTGATTTTGCATTCTTTGTGGACAGACAACTATTATCAATGGAAACAAAAATTGCATTTACAGTGGAATTCTATGGGGAAGACATTTTTGAGGACAGAAATGTGCATTGTTTTTTTGTTGTTAATCATATTTATCCTTCTATACTAAATGTGCACTGTGAAGTTGTCTTTATCATCCTTTTAGTAGTGGTAAAACTAATCTAGGACGAATGAGAATATGCATTATTATTCAAGGTCATTCTTGTGGGTCTTTTCTCTATGCAAACAGATCCTTCATGCTATGTGTCATGCAAAGATTATCTGCATGTCAGTTCGACAGCGCTCAACTTGTATTGACCCGGGTACATTCCACTGAAAATAGCAGGATGAATTGGCAGTCTTATTTCTTACAGCAGTTTTTCTCATCTGAGCGATCCAAGCAGTCTTCTCCCCCATCGCATTTCCAGCTACTGTGTATGCATTCCCCACTGCCGCAATGGAATTCCATAGAGGAGCATGGATTTTTGGTAGGTTTAGGCGTCCCTGGGCTGCATTTCTGAGGCAGTTCGTCGGAGCCATCAGCACAGTCTGCATCTCCGTCGCAGACCCACAATCGAGGCACACACTGTGCATCGTTGCACCTGAAGGAGGAGGAGCTACACGTGGTGGGCGGACAGGAGACTTCATCACTGCCGTCTTCACAGTCTATCTCACCATCACACACAAACGCAGTCGTCACACACTGGCCATTGCCGCACCTGAATTCGCCATGCAGACACCGCCGAGGAGCTGTAAGTGGTGATGGAGATTTTCAACACACATGCACACTGGCAGCATCATAAAGATATACATTTCAAGATGTCACTCACCACAGCCTTCCTCATCCGCACTATTCTCACAGTCCGCTTTGCCGTCACACTTCCAAGTCTTAGGCACGCACTGGTTTAGTCGCCCACCACAACTGAATTCACTGGGTCTGCAGGTCCTCATCGCTGAAAGAGAGTGAAAAAATGTGAGTGTTGCTACTAGCTAGGGATGTATAATATATCCATATCAGTTAGCAGCATTTTTTTAGATGCCAGTCGATATTGGATATTTAATTCATGGTCTTTCCAGCTTATTTTAAAATTTAGATGACCTTTCTACACCTCAACAACCTAGCTTTCACTTATTTTTTAACAACACAATTTTTTTATAACACTATTAAATGTAAAATGGATAATCTCAAAATGATTGAAAAATCACTTTTTACATTTAAAAATATTCAGCTTGTTTTAACAAAATAAAACAGAATTTTTACAGAAACAAACATAACATCAAAATAATTATCAGCTTATATGTATGGGCCAGAATCAGAGATAGCCCTTTCAGATTCATTTTCTGTACCTGTGCACACAAAAATGTAGTTTTGAAGTAATACATTTCTTTCTTTGTATGTAGAATTTTCAACTATAGATCAACACAGTTAACCACATTGAAATACTTTTTACAATTTCCCCCCTCACAATCAGTGCAAGAAGAATTTACCGGAAGCTCGCAGATTCAATTTGCGCCTACTGTCGTTAATGTTACACAACATACTTCTTCTTCTTCAGGACATTTGACTAATCTTAGGTGGAGGAAGACTTACAGCAGGCAGCAGGAAGTTCATCAGTGCCGTCTCCACAGTCATCAGTCTCATCACAAACCCATCTGGATGTGATGCACTTTCCATTGCCACACTCGTAATGCCGTGGACCACAAGTCAAGACACCTGACAGATGGAGAAATAAGTGATGCTTCACATAAATGACACATTATCTAACACCTTAAGCCAGCTATTTTAGTAATTTGTGGTCACATTAAAGAGCTAAAATACCAGGGGGTTAGGACTGAATTAATCACTTTTGCACCTTATAATTGTCTAAGACATCTTCCTTAGTCCTGCTATCTAAGCATATCACAATGTGATATCACATATCACAATCACATTCTAGTGCTAAGACTGGGAAGTGATTTCAACAAGTATTGAAACGAATTCCTGCTTTGTTATCCAAAAATGAGTGTCTAGTCTTAGTTCTGGAGGATGCATGCACTACTAAAACATGATGCTAACAATCTTAAAGATAATTGTGCATACACAAACAAAAAGAAACCGTATGTAAGAAATGTATTTCAATTAATCATAAAATGGCCCTGACATGTCACTAGACATTAAGAAATCATGTTCATTTCAAATACTTATATCACTGACAACAGTAGTCCGGCCAGCATATTGTCATTTAAAAGTGAAGTTGCAGCCCTCAACTGATGTTGATGTTGTCATGTTGTGTTTTGGCCTGAAGCTCCACCCTCCACCTATCTACCAATCACGAAGTCAGTAGTGTTTCGGCATCCGGGTTGCCAGCTCTGCTCTAGTTACCACAGCTGCAGCTACAAACGTGTCGGATAAAAAATGCCAGCCTATCTGGCAACCTCGAGTCAGGGGGGAGGGGGAGGGGATACACCGCTCTACAGTAATTTGAAAGTGATTGCAGTACCAGTTTTGGCCACAATTTTACATACGGTTGCTTTAACACTAGCTGGATGTAAAATGGCTGACTTTTAGTGAAAGTAGTAACCCTTTTAATTGATGATAAAATCAAACAAAAATAACTAAAGAAGATATTCTGCATATAATGAAGAGTTATGTGACGTTTATTAGAGTCTATTCAAAGCCGTCAGGATATTCTTTAACAGGATTTTCTTTTTTGCTTCAAAAGTAGCAAAATTGCTGTACACACAACCTTATAAGTTGCATATCACTTTTGTAAAAAAATTAAATTAAATTAAAAAAAGCGGTAATTTTCAATAAACAATGCATTTATTAACACAATTGATATTATTAGATAAACATATGTCGTTTTAAAATTAATAATCACAAAAAAAAAACAGCTCTTACATCAAGTAGTATAGTTCATTAGCCTTACTGTAGGCTGTAAGTGATTGCTAAGCAATGCAGCAACTTCACACTATATTCACAATGTAGAAAAATATTAACTTTATCGACCATTTTACAACACCTTCAAACTGAGATCATCCAATTAGGATTCAGGGTCTATTTTATCATTCAAATGTGAACATAAACTGATTAATGATTACAGAAACTTCACATGTAGACAGGTCTTATCTGTACTGAAAGACAAACCTTCCATTGATATAAAACTCTGTTTATGACCTTGGTTTGACATCACACATCATCTCTCCAAAGCATAATGCATTGTTCATTGTTTACAGACACGGTGGAAGTTGGTGGCCACAAAATGCAACGTGGCTGTTTGCTTTTTTCATGGACATCATTCTCGACACTCTCAATGTGTCTAATTATCTAAACAGTCTATACTTTCAGGATATCTTCACGGTGGATCAAAACACAAGGAAGCCAATCCAACGGAGTTATGTATCTGCTTTATCATATTGCATCGGAAACTATAATGCATAACTGATATCTTCAAGAAACCTTCTGGCCTACGAGAACGCTATCTTTTCATTTAATGGAGTATTTGGGGTCTATTGTTCTTGCTTTGCTAGAATCGGCATAGCATCAACATGTAGATACCAGCTAAGAGAGTAAAGAAGCATATCTTTCTCTAATATATCTTTCAACTTTCTCCCATGTGAATGAGGTTAACTGTGTTCAATAAAACCATCAGTGCTGTTGTCTACCTATAAATGATCTGTCAGACCATAACAGTTAGGTCAACATAAATGTAGTGTACATGGGAGAATCTCACGAGACCTGTCAATAATATGAAGTCTTTGACGTTGAAGCCTGTCTATGCCTACATCTACAATTATACCCGCACGTACTGTAGCTGCTGAAGCTAATGAAGACTGTTTGCATGTAGGTTTTTATTGTGTTTTATAGATGTTTTTTCTAGAATAAAGAACGCCAAAAGTGACATCTCAACAAAAACATTTAAACAATAGCAGCTATTCAAGTATCCCTCCTCAGCTTATTCGGTTAATCTATACACCGATCCAGAAAGACCTGCCAAACCAACACTGAGAGACCATACAACATAAGCATAGCCATTATGTCTCATTTAAACCTTTATTTTTCTAATCTGACAAAATGAGTAATGCATATTTTTAGTAGAATGTAAGTTTGAAGCCTGTTTGAAAACTGCAGTTCCTACAGGTTTCTGGTTCATTCCATGGATCTACTGTCCTTGTGACATCACACACTGTAAATGATTTAGAACTTCTGGGAAAGCATGCGAAATCACTATGGAATGAGGCCCCTATAGCAGAAACATGCACAGTATATACACACGTGGTTACTGTAAGGCTATACTATGTTTTGCCCTGCTTTGTGAGGCTGGAGAATTCATTCATGTTCAGCAAAACAGTAGTGAATGATGCAAAGGTTAGTTTGCATTCAATAGAAAGCAATAACACCTCTGAAAAGTACTCAATACAACATAGCATCATTAAACATCAGACTCTAACACATAATAATATAATCAGAATAAATGTCTTTAAATATTTTATGAGCTAATAAGTAGGAAATAACTATGTATACATCATCAAAGCAGAAAGGGAAATATTATTGTATTTATTAATGCATAATTAGTTATAATAGCCTAATAAAAAAGTAAAACGTCTTGGTTAATCCAGCCTTACAGACCAGATTGGCCAGTGTAACAGAATATATGTAGAATACTGAAAACAATTTATAGGTTAAAATACATTTAGTCTATTTGCTACTGATAAGATTAGGCTATAGCTTAGGCCTATAATAGCTATAGGTAGTAATAATAAATAAGAAAATGTAATTAATGATCATTAAAGACCCCCTAAAGAGAAAGAAAACCTGTTTACTCACCTGTATGAACAGGACAGAAGAATGTAACTGCCAGTAAAAACATTAATGAGATCCCCATAGTCTCTCAATGAGCTGTAGCCCCTCGTTTCTCTGTTTATTGGTGTGGTTTGTAGGCTATGGAGGATGTTTGTAATAACGTTTGTAATAATGGCTTTGTGAAAGCAGAAGATATCCTGTGTGTCTGACGCTGCGGGGAAATTGTAACTTATGGCATTTGTGTTGTGGTGGTTGAACTTGAACCACTCGAATTTGAACGGGGTGCGTAGAGTGGGCGGGGCTTAGTGACGGGGAATCAGAATTAGGTGGTGTGATTTAAGGAGTTTCACAATAGAGGGCGTGGTCAAAGTCCACGTCCATCAAAAACAATTCCCCTTTCCTAGTAGAAGTCTAGAGTGATGAGAAAAATGCATCAATTACATGCTTATCGTTTATGGCGGAAAACGTGACGATGATAAGCATTAGGCCCTACGCTAATATATCTGGACGAGATTTCTGCTGTAAACCATTGTAAACGTATCTGTTCTATCCTGTCCAACCTCTCAAGGCTGACACATGTCGTAAAACTAAATAATAGGCTATATCATCAATCTAAATCACATCCGTATTTTTGTTACCTTGACATTTTTAATAGCCTAGCCCTACTATCCTACATTAATGGTCATAATTATGCGTAGAAAGTAAAAGGAAACCGCAGTCATAAACACATTATGGGCTCAATAATAATGGGCTGTTTGCTTTTCGGTAGATTCTCAGTTATCTTTGTTAGAGAGTTAAAAACCTATAAGGCGTTTATGATTAGGCTATTATACAGATGCAGCCTATAGATTATGTTGGATAGAAAACAACAAATAACACTTTTTATATAAAATCCATTTCGAAACCATATGGGTGCACAGGATATCGTCTATAAAAGTGATCAACATATTATTTTTTTTATCAAAAATGAATTGAATGATGTAAGAATTTTTTTTAATTTTTTTTATGGCTTATATATATTGTGGGAGCACATTATCGAATTTTTAACTAGACAAATTAGCAGCAGGGTAAAAACACTGTGTAAAAAGTACTCAATAGCCTTGAACTTGTGGCCCGGACGTCATCAGAACATAGAGTTTGCACTGGGACACTGGGACATTTACACTGGGACATTTACCAAAACAATGCAATGTTGTCCTGTCATTTTTCATGTCCAGTCTTAAGTAGATTTTTGAACATTTCATGATGTTTTCACTTAATATTTAGATAGAAATTGAGGTCAAAATGTTCTCCAGAGCATGCATGCCAGAAATAATGTTAAGTTACTGAAAGCACATCATAAAGTGTAAACAGACTTACTTTCCCTAACTGTATAGGAGGAAAAATATTTGCAAGTTGGAGCTGGAGGCCCCTAGAACCAGTTCTGCTAAATTCTGTGTTTGACATCCATGGGAACCGCAGTGATCTTTCAGATCAGCGGAATACAAACAAAGTAGTAGCTTCACAGTGGCATCCGGGTCTACAAATGAAACCGTTGTGGCCATAAAAATGTTGTATAAAGTCATAATGAGTGTATGAATAGTCTTTAAAAAAGTAACAGCTGATGTGTTCAAAAGTTTGTGGTCTAATTTTCATCAAAGCTGCATTTATATAATCTAAAATTCTATAAAACAGTAATATTGTGAAATATTATTGCAATTTATAATAACTCTTTTCATTTTAAAATGTAATTTGTAAAGTGATGTCAAAGCTGAATTCTCAGCATCATTACTCCAATCAAGTCACATGATCCTTCAGAAATCACTTTAATATGATGATTTGCTGCTCAAGAATAATTTATTATTATCAATGTTGGAAAAAAAGTTTCAGGATTCTTTGATGAATCAAAAGTTCATTTTGTAACATTATAAATGTCTTTACTGTCACTTTTGATCAATTGAATGCATCTTGTATAAATTGTTTAATGTTAGTGTAGTTTTAGTTAATATTTGGGTAATTTTGGGTAAGCATAACAGCTTAGAACAAATAAACAGTATAGAAGAAATAAACTACAAGACTATGAAAAGATATTGCAAAAATGACTTTATTTTCTGCCAGAACGGTTTGTGGTGCGCAAAACACCTACTAGGAAACAACAAGTGTGTGCGCAAATAAAAAGTCCAATGTTTGTGTGTAGGGCAAGTGAGGTGAACACGCTTATCTGTTCTCTTTTTCACCTGAAAAACTGCATATCGCCCCAATCGGAAACCGGATCCGTCACTCTGCCACCCATCACTCACATTAATAGCTACCAGGAAGCTTCCCAGCTTGTCAAAACAGAAAAAAAAAAAAAACCTTTCCAGTTTTTGAGCAAAACAAGCCATTTTATACTTGGGTGTATATGTAACTTTCGGATGCTTTATGTTGCCACTATAGGTTCCAAATGCAAAAAAACAAAAAAAACAATGTGAAAGCAAGAAAAATGAGGAAAAACCAACTCAGCATCAGAAGCAATATCTTATATCAACAATTAAACTCTGCAAATAGAAAGTAAGAGCACAGAAGTTGTGTTTTCACGCTTGTTTGGGAGTTTAATGTGTCCTTCATGCTTTTTTCACTATACACATCCTGCATAGTTTACATTAGTTTGTTTGTAGTAACAGCATTGTCTAGATGTTGAGAGCGTTATTCTCTGTTTAACATGCAAACACAATGAATATGAAGTGATTAAAAGAACTGAATATATAAAAGCATGCGGAGCTCTTGCATGTCTAACTCTCAAAAATGTATTTGTCTGGTATACTTGTGTAGTCAGATTGCATTAGTCATCATGAAATAAAAAGCTTTACACTGAAAAAAAAAATTGCTGCGATTATTTATCACAACTTAAAATCCAACATTGTTTCAACTTTAAAAAGTATGTGTTCATGCTTGACTTAAAATATTAAGTTTAGTTAACTTTAGTTAAGTTTTAAGTTGTTATAACTAATCGCAGCCACATTTTGAGCAAAAACGGTCAGACTTGATCTTACCACATGATAAAATCTTTTTAAATTACTCAACAAAGCTTTTTTACACCTAGAACCCAAATGTAGACTTGCTTGCAACAAGCTGAGCAGGTCTGACAAGTCTTTGATAACCGAACAAACATATTTTATAAGCAAACTCCCCTGGTCAAAATCTCTTGCCCTGACTGCTGATTATGACATCCCGTCAAAGGGGGTGGGATGTTAACAATAAGGTCTCAGTGTTCTCATGCGTCCCAGTGGCCAAGTAAAAGACCTCCCCCAGCACCTGATAGGATACAAGACATCTGAACCATGCAGTCATGATTTCAGCACAGACTGTCAAAGCAAAAACCCAAAAGATTTTGTATGATCTCTTAGCAGAGACAGAAAATATTTAAGGGTGAATCTCTGAAAAACTGTCATGAACACACCTGGGTCATATGCAATCTCAAAACCAATAGAAAGAAACAGTTATACTTTTGCATAAAGATAATTAGGCTTTTATGAACCATTGACAAATAAGCACTTTTTCTCCCACAATTCTCAAAACAGGCTGTTTTCTCAATTCAAAATAGTTTCTTTGTTTCTTTTAATTTATGGATGTGACTTGGATGTTTTTGTGTCACCGGTGTTGATAACCAATAAGCTCATTTGCCACACCTTCATCTATCACCAGACCGTGCGCGGCGAGTAACAGATGGTCTTTGAGCAAATCAGGTTATTTAGTTAGCATGTGCAAACATACACTTAGACCTTGATCAGTTGCATACAGTACAAATGTATTCACCTCCTTTGGCTTTAGCACATTCTATTATGTTACAACATTAAAAATCATGAAGTATTTGAACGAGAACCGTTCATGGACATTCCTGAACATTAAGGCATATAATAACAGAATAAAATACAGATATTTCAAAATCAATAACAATTACAGTTTTTCTCAGTCGCTTTGGTGCATTTCTCACATCACTATTTACATTTGCACAACAGTTAGTTCAACCTCCACAACATTTAGTCATTTGTGCACATCATAGTAGCAGTTTCTCATTCCTTCCAACAAATTGCAAATGCTTTTGGACATCAATTGCTCTCATACAACTCTCTGCTGTTTTATAACATTATCATTTGCTTATGTCATGTCAGTCAAAATTAACTATACTTGTGAATGCTGAATAGTCATTCCATATAAAACTAATAGTCCTCCTTTCATTGCTTGAGTCATTACATACAAAAATGTTGAACTAGTTGTCAAAATCTGTCAAGCAAATTTTACAAATTTGTTTCCTGAAAATGTCTCCTAAATTGAACAATTTCTCTCAGGTGAATTTCAGCTTTCACTGATGAGAAGGGGTGTGTGAAGCATTAGTTGCAACCAATGTTCAGTTCCAATATGTACTGCAATATTGTTTCCAGTTGTGCACAGCTCTACCCAAAGGGAGTTTATGTTTGTTGTAAATAAGGGTGTATTTTTCTTTTGCACAATGCTGTGAACAAATTAGAATTGCAAAGAGCATATGCAGTAAAAATGTGAAACATACATATTCAGTGTCTTGTACTCAGTTACCTCACTAAATACAGTAATGTGTAACTTTACTGTATTTTTCAAATGGCTGTGCAAATAGCATATAGTGCTGTCTTGAGCATTTCCAGGTAGTGTCACCAAGATCTGACTTTTTTGCATTGGAAAACATTTACAGAGTAAATCTTGTTCATAAACAATGGGTTTCAGGACTTTTCATCTTGATGACACTGACACTTTCATTGACACGAATACTCGCTGAGGAATGAGCTATCCATTTTGAGCAAGTGACACGCTTTTGCAGGTTATCAACTAGGTTTTGCAGTTTGTACTAATTGTTTTGAGAACTGCATCAACTGTTGTGCAAATGTAAATAGTGATGTGAGAAATGCACCAAAGCGACTGAGAAAAACTGTAAAAATGAGTGTGTAACTGAACGCATAATGTGCCTTTTGTTGTCTGTTTCACCAAAACGCCCATAACGATATCAATAACAATTAAAGATGAATGTATAACTGAACACATATTGTGCCTTTTGTTGTCTGTTTCACCAAAACGCCCATGGGTAAATCCAGCTAATTCTTCCCATTGTCATTTACTAAATTACTGAAGACAGACAGTCAGACGGATGGAGGGATAGACAGACAGACAGACAGACAGACAGACAGACAGACAGACAGATAGACAGATAGACAGATAGACAGATAGACAGATAGATAGATAGATAGATAGATAGATAGATAGATAGATAGATAGATAGATAGATAGATAGAAGCTACTGTAACTTCTTCAGGGTTTCCGTAAGCCTCTTGACTGTTTTCATTATGGATCTTCCTGTCTAGCTACTTATTTTTGGAGTTCATCCAGTTTTGGGTCGAGTTACTTTGTTTTTGTTTTTCTTCATATTTTCTCATTCTGTGAAAGTTCTGTGAAAAAATATTTCACCCGATTGTATATTTGGCTTTGGTCTAGTCCTAACTGGTATTTTTCAAGTGTTATATCACAGATTTGCGTGGAATGTTTCTCGGTCTTCAAAGTGTACACTATGTTTTATTGGAGATGTTCCAATAGGTTCACAATGTAGCTGACATCATCATAAAACATAGGAACAGGCCAATCAAGTAATTATTTGACTTAAAGAGAGTCCGTTATTTCGGGAGAGATTAAGGTGTGTCAGGGCATAAAGACACGCACGACTTGCAAGATTGCTTCTTAAAAACTATGGAAACAGATCAGTCAATAATATAATATTAACCTGATAAAAGACTTTGATTAAATGATGACGCTTCAGCCCCAGGACACACCTGTGGTAATAGACAGGGATGCAAACTCACAGAGCAGGTTACTTTGATATGAAACAAAGTCTCAGCTTTCAATTACATCAATTTTAATAAGAAATTCAAACAATATATAAAGTTTTGTCGCTCTTTAATGTGGCACGCCTCCTGAACCAATCATCTCTTCCTCTTTACTGTTAGTTAAAATAGTAAATAAACAGAAATTAACATTAGAAGGAATGTTAAAAGATACAGTACAACTTACTGAAATGAATGATGTCTCATCTAATGGCTCGAAACAGCTGTGAACAATGTCATGTTACCTTAGTTAGCAAGAATAACTTAACTATAGATAGGAGTATTTTGCTAAATATATGCAGTATATTACATTTATTTTTACTCTTATATCACAAATAAAATATGATAAAGTTGTTATTATTATAATAACATTATATTTGAGTTGTTAATTTTAGCCTTTAATAATAATACCAGCTGACAGGGCTCTCTGTATGTTTACAGCATTACTTGAGAGATTTTTTCCTTCAAGAAAATTAATATGCAGCTACTGTGCCTGATATTTTTCTAAAAGGAATCAAGATTGAATCAAGATTGGAATCGAATTACAAGCTTATGAATTGAAATCTTGAAATTTGAGTCAAGCACTAAAAACAATATAAGCTACCAGTCATTGTGCCATGTAAACATTGTAACATGTTTAAGCTCTAAGCTCAAATTTAGTTTAGTTACCAAATGTTTTGACAATCACAATACACATTTTGATTACTATTATTTTAACAAACCTTTTAACAAAAATTCTCACTCCAAGCTAAACTCAAAAGTTGGCAGCCCTACACATTTAATCAGACAAGGAAATGCTGTAATATTACCTTGTTAAAAGATAAGCCTCCACTAATTGTTTTAGTAGACACTGAAACGTTCTCAAAAGTCTATATAAACATTTAGGTTTTGTGTGTTCCTGATGAGGTCAGACTTTTTTAGTTCTGCCTAACAGCGCCACCTTGTGTTCAAAAAGAAAGCATGCACAATAAATACAATAAATACACATGTTATGGCTCCCTTCTCAACCTCCCAAAACATCTTAGCAATGCTTTGGCAAACACCTCAACAACAGCCTAGCATTGTGACTTGTTTAGCATTTTGATAAGAATAAGATTGCAACCCTGTGTGACCTTCTTAGATTAGATGGATGCCTGTTATGATCAATGTAGAGGGCAGTTCTGCTCTTTGGGTCTGGAGTGTACACTGTAAACCGCAACCTTGTCTGGAACTATGATGGCCTAAATTGTATTCATTTAGGCTATCTTAAAGCCCTGTAGTGAATCATTTTATCCCAGTTAAACTCATCTTTGATCACCAAAATGACATACGTTTTGTCCTGTAAAAAAAAAAAAAAAACTTCATGCCTTAAAATAGCTTGAATGTAACTAACGTTACATCCTTCATTTAGTAACGAGGATCATGAATATGCTAATTAGCCCCGCCTCCACTCACTCACACCAGCTCATAGATTCACTCGCAAACTTACTGAGGTAAACTTACGCTGCACAATGGTATGGCTCTTTACAATGTCGGACACATAACAATAATTAATATGATTAGCCTTTTGCTTGACTAGTTATCTAATAGCTAATAATGTGTTGTTAATGTTACACAAACCATGTTCCCGTTCGCCATCTCAATCTGCCTTCTAACAATCATCAGAAACGCTTTGAACAACTCAAGACATATAGTTCATCATACCATCAACAGAAAAATATACCGGGATAACTTGTCTTCTTTTGAGACTCCCCTGCTGTCTCGCTGTTAATGATATGCCAAAGCCCACCGGCACGTTGACATGATTGGTTACAAGGTAGTTGTGACGTCAGAAACACCCGCGATTTCAAACCGCGTTTTTGAGACTGTCTTTGGTTCACTGGAGTTTTAAAGAGAAAATACTCAGCAATGGTGTTGACTTATGAATTTGCACATAGTTTGTCTTAAAGCATATTAAAAACACCACATAGAAATATAAACAACACTTCAAATATATTTTAGATATTTCTAATGAAAACAATCAATAAATCTGAAGGACCTGTATTTTAAACCTGTGAATGTAGGGCATTTTTGTGAACAGATGAGAATTCTTTGCCAGTAATACATAACATGTTAACTACAGGTAAAAAATAAAAGGGTTTTGAATGAATTTTAATAAATGTTCTCTATCTGAAGCTCATGTGGTAAAACTAGACCTGATGTTCCCTTATCCAGAGTGCACAGAAACAAACTTGTGCATTTATGAAAGTGTTTTGCGAATCTTATGCTGTGAATCTGAATTAGGTTATGAATGTGTGAACTGCTGTTACCACAGAATGCATATAACATATTTAATTTAAAGTTAAATCATTACATGCCATTTTTCCGCCAGAAAAACAGTCCCTGACAGTGACAGTGAACGGCAACAGAATGTATCTGAGCGTGCTAAAAAAAACAGAGACTGGAACTGTTTCATGCGCTGTGTTATTATTTATTTTTTAACACAATATATGATATTTCCTCACACACATAGGCTACGTCTGCTTGTCTCCCAGCAAAGTGCTCACTGGAGAGCAAATGGGTGGAACTTACGTCTAGTATAGTTATCCTTATGGTTATCATTAGTGGAAACAGGCCTTAAGTCTATAGGAAAATCTCAGAAATTGTCAAATACAATTAATTGATGAATTAATTCTTGGTAAACTGTCAACGAGATCTACACTCCATGTCCAAGGTTTTTTAGCTCCAACTTTAGTTTAATTTTCTCTAATTTCAGATTTTGTATTAATAAAATTAGTTTAGTCTTTTCCAGTGTCAGTACTTCATATTGTTTTTCCATAACATGATTTATGGTAATGCTGGTTGGAGGGACTCTGTGTTTCTCAGTGTCCGAGCCATTTCCCGCAGGTGTTACCTGGGTGCTTCCCAAATCATCTTAATAAAAAATAAAAACATTGATAACATTAGGGCGTGACAGAAACACTGTTAGTTGTAAAAGATTTTCTGGCAGAATGCTGTTGCTACTGCATGTTAGTTAACTCATGGTTGTAAGAAGCATGAGCTTTACCTTCATTTTGCACCGATTGGTTCTTGCTTATGACTGGCACATCTTCACCTTGAGAAACTAACGTTATCAAGAGAGAGAGAGAGGAGAATGTTACATATCTTTCTGTCTGAAAACATACTTGTTAGATAAAGTCGCAATCACGAGAAATAATCACAGTTACAAGAAATAGTCGAAGATGTGAGAAAATCACAGATGTGAGATATAAAGTTACAATTCTCGTTTATATTGTGTCTTTCGTTTTGTGCATCATCAGATAGTCATGTTTACATCGCCTCAGGAAGCCTCTGGAGCAGATACTCGCCGGTTATGGGGCGTTATTTTTCAGACACGCTCTAAGCGGTAGACCAATCACAACAGACTGGGGCTGGCTGACCAATCAGAGCAGAATACACTTGACGGAAGGCGGGTTTTAAAGGAATCGAAACTAAAACAGAGCATTCAGTCAGAGGGTGAAAACAGGTGCTGCAACCATGTAAATTCTTAGAAAAAGAATGAGTTTTTTTAACATTAAATGATTGTATTTTAGTTGTAGACCCCATAAAAATATATAAACGTGTAAATGAGCATAACTGCCGTTTTACACCGCAAGCTTGAGCTTTGCGTCAGCGTAACAATGTTCTTAGGTGTATCTGAGGGTGCTCAAATAAAAACAGAGACTGGAACTGTTCTCATACGCTGTTATTTATTTATTTTTTAACACAATATGATATTTCCTCACACACATACGTCTGCTTATCTCCAGCAAAGTAGCCGAGAGGCTGCTCACTGCAGAGCAAATGGGTGGAGCTTACGTCTAGTATAGTTATCTTTATAGTTATCCTTATGGTTATCATTCTTAGTGGAAACCGTCCTTAAGTCTATAGGAAAATCTCAAATACAATTAATTGATAAATTAATTCTTGGTGAACTGTCAACGAGATCTATCCATATCCAAGGTTTTGTAGCTCCAACTTTAGTTTAGTTTTCTGTAATTTCAGATTTTGTTTTTCCAAAATTAGTTTAGTCTTTTCCAGTGTCAGTACTTCATATTGTTTTTCCATAACATGATTTATGGTAATGCTGGTTGGAGGGACTCTGTGTTTCTCAGTGTCCGAGCCATTTGCCGCAGGTGTCACCTGGGTGCTTCCCAAATCATCTTAATTAAAAAATAAAAACATTAATAACATTAGGGTGTGACAGAAACACTGTTAGTTTGTAAAAGATTATCTGGCAGAATGCTGTTGCCACTGCATGTTAGTTAACTCTTTGCAGGTTGTAAGATTGTAAGCATGAGCTTTACCTTCATTTTGCACTGATTGGTTCTTGCTTGTGACTGGCACATCTTCACCTTGAGGAACTAATGTTATCAAGAGAGAGAGGAGAACGTTACCTAGCAACTCTGTTATTGTAGTCCAAGCCTTGTATGTTTTATTATTTGCATTGTATGATTGACTGATTTGGCAGCACTGGATTCCTCAAAAATACAAATGCTTTCAGCAAACACTTAAAATAATGAAAGATGGTTCACTTAACTGAATTTCAGAGGCGCTCTGATAGCGCAATGCAGGACCAGCTTACAGAGAACACTTTCGATCTGTCTGGGTTTGCATACTTACCTGGAGTTTGTATCTGTGGCAACAGAAAGTCTTCCCCACAGCCTTCCTCATCCGCATTATTCGGACAGTCCGTGTCACCATCGCACCTCCATGTCATAGGTATACATATTTTGCGTTGATCACCACAGCTGAAATAAGTGGATCCACAGGTCCTGGCCTCTGATCAAAGCAAAAACAAACTGAGAATCATGACATCTGATGGCAGAAGTTATACTTCAGGGACAGAGTTCTGAAAGGTCATGTTCAAGTTTCACCTAATGTTGGCACAATATCAATAGCATCTTTCAATAGCATCTAATACAATACATTAACAATGTATTTATTAAAACCAAGTATAAATCTTAAGCGTTTTAAGCATTAATTACACTGATTCTAAAATATCACCTATACAAATCTATTTATGACAGATTTGATTATTTGATGCACAGGTTAAAGGCAAGTGTACAGACCAACATGTAAAAAAAAAAAAAAAAAAAGTATTTTTAATAGTCAGATTCTCAACAACCCACTATTTGTATTTGTATTTGGCAGACACTTTTATTCAATGAAAAGTATGCTGCATTGAAGGCATACATTTTTATCAGTTCATATGCATGTGAATTTTGCATTTGGACTGACAACAACATTTTAATGTCCAAAGTTGCGTTGGCACCTGTTGTATCTGTTAGTTTTCGTCTGCTCTTGAGTCTATGCTAGCCAGGCACATGCACACATAGACATCAAAGGGGGCTTCAACATCTGCCCTTTTTAATGGGGTGCTTTTTTAATTTATTTTTTTACCCTGGATCACAAAACCAGTCACAAGTCGCACAGGTATATTTGTGACAATAGCAAACAATACATTGTATGGGTCAAAATGATCGATTTTTCTTTTATGCCTAAAATCATTTGGATATAAAGATCATGTTCCATGAAGATATTTTGTACATTTCCTACCGTAAATATATAAAACATTTATTTTTGTGAGTGAATGCAGCATAATCGCGAACATATGCGTGCAGGCTATATATGTGTATATCTGTTTGTGCACAGCTTCCCTGTCAAACAAATCTGTTTATTGAATATCAGGGTGGGAGATTGTCTATGTTTGAGATACACATGTAGACATTATAAAAAAAAATGTTTTGAAAAAGTTTTAGCATTTTTTGGTTTTTCTATATGGCCTACCGAGGCGAAGTATTCCTCGCATTCCATTTATTGCTTTTCCAAGGGGGTCAAATTGACCAGCGAGGAAAGGATTTGTTACTGTTTAAAATTTAAACCACAAAATTCCTTGAATTATAAACGAATATTTGTTCATTAAGATGAAATAGCATTCACTTTGAATCATTTTTAAAAACATTTAATAAACAATAAACATGATTTGATTTTGATGTTTGCAGCATATGAAAGAAAAAGAAATTCAGAGGTTACAAATCTGATTTAATGCAAAAGAGAGGATTTTGACCTGAAACTCACTTTATATATATAATATATATATATATATATTTTTTTTAAATTTGTGTACTCATGGTTCAAGTGTGACAAAAGTCCTAAGGTCTTGGACTACACTGATAACCACTCAATTACATTTTTTGAAAAAAAATTTCAAAGTGAGTTTCGGGTCACTAAACGGAAACACAAAGCTTCCGCAAAGAAAAACAGTACACGGATGGACAATTAAGGCGTAGCGGAGTCATAAATTACATGTAGGATATTTATGCTACCATCAGTTATATATATATATATATATATATATATATATATATAAACTTTGCAGGATTTACAAACACGCCATCACAGTCTGTGAAAAGGGTCCATCAAACGAAGAACAGAGAAGTAGTGTAGACTGACAGTCGCAGTATATACGCCCACAATTGTAAGGAACATGTCTAAATGTGTCTAGGAATAAGATAAAGAAATGTATTAAAGATAATTTATGATTATTAATGACTCAGGAAAACTCACTTAACTTACTTGTTTGAACAGGACAGAACAAAGCGACTGCCAGAAAGAACATAAATGAGATCCCCATCTTCCGATTAAGCAGGTGGACGTCTACTCATGAGTCTGACACTGCTGGTAAGTATGTGAACGCTATCAATTTGTGTCATTTAAGCCTCCACCCGCCCACCTAAAAGAAAAAAGAAAAAAGTAAAATATTGTGCAATATGAGAAGTGGGAAAAAACCCCAGCACTAATTAATCTATTTGCTAATATAAACATAATCGAAAGCCTATGCACATGAGATGAACGAATTTCACATTCATTTAAGAATTAAATCTTAATATGTGCATCAGGTCTAACATGCCACACTTCCATTCTAGGCTGATATTAATAATTTTTCTTAAAAAACTGTGTAAAAACAGTTTTTACACACAATTTCATTTAGTTCATTCAAAATAATTTAGTTTAGTTGGGTCAACACAATTCAGTTGGTTTAGGTCAAATTAATTTGGCAGTGGCTATTTGCACTAAGTGAAAATAGCATTTTCTTAGTTATATGCTACTTACACTTCAGTGAAAATCTTATGTTGGTCCAACATAACTTTGTTTATTAATTTACAGAGATTTAATTAATTACCTTAAGTTAAAACATGTTGTTTCCTTCATGGTATTTATTTAAAGGGGCCGCAAAAGCAAACAAGCATGTTGATCGGTATTTGTGCAGACCGACAAGTAGGGTATAAGTTAAGTAACCTCTTGAAATCTTTTAAATGTGAAAGTAAGAAATTGATCGATGGAAAGAACTCAACAATTATAGTTACATGTTTACCATTTAAAAGCCAATTGTGTGGTGTGGCTTTTGTGTTCATTAAGTACTAGTCTAATTTCAACATGCAGTTTATAGGAGACGTTTACTAGCCTTGGTCTTTAATTAACATTAACATTAATTTGTGTGCAGCCTATATTACAATAACTGTCCTGGTTTAGTATAGCCTTAATGCAATTGGTCAAATTGGTGTTTTGAGCAAATGAATTGCATTCCCGCTGAAAAACAAGCGTTCTAGCGCGAAAATGTCTCCATTACACTGCCTCGTTTATAAAAAAAATGCTCAGAATAAACATATAACCCTTTAACATATAATCCATTTGTGCCTTAACATGTCTTTCCCTTTCCTGAAAAAAGGAAGCATCCACAGCCATATCACCCTGTAGCCTAAGACTGGTTGTGATGTTAAACCGAGGTCCTGACTTGACTCTCTGTGGTCATTAAAAATCCCATGGCACTTCTCTTAAAGAGTGAGGTTCCAATGAGGTTCATTCTCGTGTTACGCAGCACGTTTGAGCTTCAGCAAGAACCAATGAGGTTCATTCTCGTGTTACGCAGCACGTTTGAGCTTCTGCAAGAACCAATGAGGTTCATTCTCGTGTTACGCAGCACGTTTGAGCTTCTGCAAGAACCAATGAGGTTCATTCTCGTGTTACGCAGCACGTTTGAACTTCAGCAAGAACCAATGAGGTTCATTCTCGTGTTACGCAGCACGTTTGAGCTTCAGCAAGAACCAATGAGGTTCATTCTCGTGTTACGCAGCACGTTTGAGCTTCAGCAAGAACCAATGAGGTTCATTCTCGTGTTACGCAGCACGTTTGAGCTTCTGCAAGAACCAATGAGGTTCATTCTCGTGTTGCGCAGCACGTTTGAGCTTCAGCAAGAACCAATGAGGTTCATTCTCGTGTTACGCAGCACGTTTGAACTTCAGCAAGAACCAATGAGGTTCATTCTCGTGTTACGCAGCACGTTTGAACTTCAGCAAGAACCAATGAGGTTCATTCTCGTGTTACGCAGCACGTTTGAGCTTCAGCAAGAACCAATGAGGTTCATTCTCGTGTTACGCAGCACGTTTGAGCTTCAGCAAGAACCAATGAGGTTCATTCTCGTGTTACGCAGCACGTTTGAGCTTCTGCAAGAACCAATGAGGTTCATTCTCGTGTTGCGCAGCACGTTTGAGCTTCAGCAAGAACCAATGAGGTTCATTCTCGTGTTACGCAGCACGTTTGAGCTTCAGCAAGAACCAATGAGGTTCATTCTCGTGTTACGCAGCACGTTTGAGCTTCAGCAAGAACCAATGAGGTTCATTCTCGTGTTACGCAGCACGTTTGAGCTTCTGCAAGAACCAATGAGGTTCATTCTCGTGTTACGCAGCACGTTTGAACTTCAGCAAGAACCAATGAGGTTCATTCTCATGTAACGCAGCACGTTTGAGCATCTGCAAGAACCAATGAGGTTCATTCTCGTGTTACGCAGCACATTTGAGCTTCAGCAAGAACCAATGAGGTTCATTCTCATGTAACGCAGCACGTTTGAGCTTCAGCAAGAAGATTTGATTCATCATAAAGTGAATGAGTCTCTTCAGAAAATGTTGACTAATCCACTCAATTCATATGGATTAGTTTTACGATCTCTTTATGAACTTTTTGAAGCGTCAAAATGGTCATTGCGTAGCTGTCTATTGAGTGACAGAAAGCTCTCAGATTTAATCAAAAAAGATCTTCATTTGTGTTCCGAAAATGAACAAAAGTTTTACGGGTTTGGAACGGGTGAGTAATTAATGACAGAATCTTAATTTTTGGGTGAACGCTCTCTTTAAGTTTTAAATATATTAGGTGGATTGAACACAATGAAATAATTAAGTAAATTTTTTTTTTTTTTTATCAGGTTACTTTTGCTCATTTTAATTAATTAAACCAAACAAGAGGTAAAAATCATTTTTTGAGTGCATGCATATTAAAGTATTTTAACTCAAGAAGAATGAGAAAAAAGAAAAAACACTTACAAATCAGCTAAAATAAGCTTGTTAGGAATTTCCAGTGCTCCAAAGTTAGGCAATGTTAGGACATTTACAAACGTCACAAAACCAACAGTTCAGTGTTTGACTTTCTGGAGAAATGCACTATGATCCTTCATGAGTAAGTGGACAACAACAACAACAAAAAAAACTACAGAAATCGGCCAGTGGGGTCAAAAAGTAATGTAGCAACACAGTGCTAAAACCAACACGAATCACACAGTAAAGGACAAATTGTGCAAAGTCTTGTAATCCAAAGACTTATATAACGCGAGACAAGACACTGGCTGCCTGTATATCACCAATAAAACCTCTCAATTTTATCCTAATTCTTTGAATCATGAAGTACACCTTTCACTTTGAATAGTGATGAAGAATGTATTGAGTCTACAAGCAGAAATAAAACAATTTAAAATCCAACGCTATCTCACGACCAATTCGTACGTATTTTACGAGGTCGCATACAAATTCATACGACGTCCCTCGCACGGTCTAAATCCCAGTGATGGGTAGTAGGTTTAGGGGCGAATTTAGCCACCTCGTAAATTACGTACAAATTGCTGTGAGATCAAGTTGGAAAACCAGTTCCGCCTATTATTTATTACAATATGGATTAGTAGGCCTACTCAGTTTTTGGTCATGTGACTGCAGAGACCTGGAGGGCAAAATATCCATAGAACTGCAGCACAGCATAGGCCTGTGAATCTTCCCTCCGTTTCAAGCCTTGAACATAGTCATGTGAAAAAGAAAGGACACCCTATTGAATTCTATGGTTTTATGTATCAGACATTATTAAAAATCACCTGGTCCTAGCAGTTCTTAAAATCAGGTAAACAACATTAGATGAACAAAGAACTAATATATATAATTTTTTATTTTATTTTTTTTTAACAAAAACTAGGCCAAAATGGAGAAGCCATGTGAAAATCTAAGTACACCCTCCATAGGAATTAAGAGTATAAGTAACAGTCAGCGCTGCTAATAAAACACCTTTGATTAACTGATCATCAGCAAGTGTGATCACCGCTATAAAAGCAGAAGTTTTGGCAGTTTGCTGGTCTGGAACATTCAAGGGTGTTAAAACACAATGCCAAGGAGGAAAGACATCAGCAATGATCTTAGAGAAGCAATTGTTGCTGCCCATCAATCTGGGAAGGTTTATATGGCCATTTCCAAACAATTGAAGTCCATTATTCTACAGTATTCACTAGTGGAAAACATTCAAGATGGTTGGCAATCTTTCCAGGAGTGGACATCCCAGCAAATTTAGTTAAAGTTACGGTTTACCTGTATGCATCATCAGTAAGGTGTATATTGAATTTGGTCTTTTAATATCACTGCCTTACTTACTGCTTTGTACAAATAACTGGCAAGCAATGGAGGGCATTCCCACAAAGGGTGTGATGTCAGATGAAAACTATGAATTGGTCAATCTCTACTCACTACTATATGCATTTTACCAGTTTTGAAGTCTTGACTTGTGTGCAAAACAACTCTGAAGCATTGAGTATTTCTGAGATGACTTGTGTGCAAAACAACTCTGAAGCATTGAGTATTTCTGAGACGCTTTTATTGTGCATTTTGGAAATCCAGTGACACTGACAGTACAGAATCCTACACCCTATTCTCCCCCATTTCTCCTGACGAGGAGGAAGTACCTTTATCCTGTTTGCAATCTTAATTTAAACAGAGACATCAAGAGAAAAACGGAAAGAGAACTAACTGGTTGCGTTTTCCACAAACAACATGCGTTCTGGGGTCTGGGGTGGGGGATGAAGGGGTGATGTTCACGTGGTTAAAATCAAGAAGACATTGAAACATGATCCACTCTTACTGGTCCACTCAGTCAGTCCGTCAAAAATCTGTCCATCTTATGTCACGTCCTTGTGAAAAATCATAAAAACAAATATGGAAAGAAAAGACTAAAGCTCAATACGTAAACTGTCTTGCTATACATAAATTGATATCATCTGCTTAAATATGCAAATGGGAGGCCTTCTTTTTTTCTGCATTTTATAGTGTCATTTTCTCATTTAATCAGTGTCCTCTCTCTAAAAAAGGGTAAAACTAGGCCCTCGGGAGAGGGCATCTGTTGAATCTGTTGCAGAAGTGAGCGAGAGACATAAATTGGTCCTGAAGGAGGTTTAATCATCATCACTGCCACTAACAGAATGCTCCTGTAAAAAACAGAAAGACAATTAGCATAAGTGAAAAACAAGAGGATAAATATCTTAATATCTATACTTTTTCTTTAAAGGGATAGTTCACTCATACCTGAAACTCACACCCTCATACCATTCCCAATTATACACCTTATAGTAGCCGTTTTCAGATAAACAGGCAGATTTTTAGGAAAATAATTAATCTCTAGGGCTTTTCAAACTGTGCTTAACCTCGGGTTATCGTCATTCTAAACACTTTTAACCCTGGGTAAAGGAACGTTTCACACTTGTAATTTATGAAACCCTGCTCCAGAGCAGCGTTAACACCACTTTTGCTCTCGACTCCCATGCTGCTGAGACCTGTCTTACTAGTACCACTCCAAGCTGGATTCGAACCAGTCACATTGGTGCCGTGACCCGGATGGTAGTGAGGTTTAAGGGGGTGAGTGTAACGGAGGCCCGCTAGTAAGAGCTGTGTGAGTAAACCTCACTCCCCTGGCCTCAAGAGGTACACTAGAGGCTGTGACCTTTAGCAGGCTTGTTAGTGCTATAATGCTAGGCCCATAATATGAGGATACGTAATGTGCTATTTAACACATCATGGCATTCATCCAGGGTAAACTTGATAGTAAAGTCTGCTATATATAATATGAGGATGCGCAATTCTTGTGCATTTATGTAAACCTATCACAGCGTTCATCAAATCAATGACACTAACACTGCAAATATGCTAATAAGAATGTTAACCCAGGGTTTAGGAATGTACAGTATGAAACAGCAGTTTATGAATACCCAGGATTAACGTTAACCCCAGGTAGATTATGATCAGTGTGAAACGTGAAGCAAGATAACCCATGCAGGATTCTGTTTACCCAGGGTTTACAATGACCAAGGGTTAAACATTTCAAGTGTGAAAATATAGTCCATATAATGCTAGCGAAAGAAAAGAAAGAATGTCATACACATTGGGTGGGGATGGCTTGAGGATGAGAAAAAGAGGCTTTTTACTGAATGAACTCTCTCTTTAAGTTCAATATTCATTATTCTTAAGTACCTCTTCCTGGTCCTCCTCACTGTCATCGTCGCTAACGACAGGTTTAGGGCGCGAGCTGCGTCCAGTTCGGCGTCTTCCTTTCCCTCTCTCCACCTTGTCCTTTCGACTCAGCTTTATCTTCACCTTCACAGAACGAGCTAAAACACATACACATGTGTGTTAATCATGGACTCACTTCAATTAAATTTGAGTTGTACATGCATGACACTCTGCTTAGAAAATAGTTGAATTTCACAATTTTGAATTACAGTGGCAGTATCATCATCATCATCATCGATACTTACATTCAGACTCCGATCCTTCATCTACCTCGTCCTCTTCCTCCTCACTCTCTTCTCCCTCGCTCTCTACTTCTTTCTCGATCTTCTGCCGCACACTGGTGAACACAGACTGCAGCACGATAGAGTCCTCGTAGATCTGAAATATAATAATCATCTGAATCAGCTAAATGAAGTACGACTAACTAGGGTTATTAAATTTTTTTTATTATAAAGACATTTATAAAAATTACAAGCAAAATTAATAAAACTTTAAAATAAAAAATATATAAAAATGCCATAAAAAAAACCTACAATAGTATATTAATGATAATAAAACATATTGGGTATATTTAGCATAAAGTGAAGGGAGAAAGTGAACCTAACTGTCAATGTCATGATGCAAAAACATCTTAATGGTCCTAAAAATAACTTTAAAGATGAAACAAAATGCCCTACAAACTTAACAAGCTGATCCATTAGTGCTTTTTGTTTGGTGTAAATAATTTAACAACATGGATGATGAATATTACCAGTGATCCCTCCAGGTTGAAGGTCTGAGCGTTCTGGCAAAGCAGCATGACGTCTTTCTCCAGGTCGTTCAGACTGCGGTACTTGTGGCTCCTGATGCGCTCCTGTACAGAACAGAGAACAGGATTCAACACTTGAATCTTTATTTACTAATATATGATTATGAATTACCCATTGAGATTTTGTTAGTGTATTTCAATGGGTGTTTGTGAACCAGCCAAAGCATTCATAAGGCAAAACAAATTTAAGTAAAAAACCCCAAAAACTTTAAATTAATAATTTCAATGAATGGTTGACAAACCTTGATCTTCCTGAAGTCCACAGGTTTGCGAATAAGTTCGTAATATTCCGGTAGCTCTTTACGAGACGGCAGTTGAATAAACACCTCACTCAATTGCCTCCCATTGCTGTTGAGAAATACAGTGACAAAAATGTTTTACTCCAAAATGTTATATAATCTACATCAATTAAAGCATACAATCTCTCTATAAGCATGGAAACACTGCATGTATCAGGTCTGGAACCATTTGGTAAGACTGTGTTTGTCTAGACCTTGTATTATGTTAAAAACCAGGATATAATCGTTATGAATAATATAATTCACCAACAAATGTTTAAACACTTATTTACAAAATGTACATTTTATAAAGTTTAACTATGGCTTCATTTTAAAATAATAACATTAAAAATAATATTTTCTTGAATCTTAAAACAGTAGAGAATAGCGCTCACAACGCCAAGGTCATGGGTTTGATTCCCAGCAAAGTTAACATGTGTGAACTAATAATAATAATAATAAAAAAGTACTTTTACAAAGCAGTGTAAACTTCTTCAGATTAAACCATCAACCAAATGTATGAATGCAAAATAAAAAATAACCTTAGAGGGTGGTCGAGAAACTGACACAAATTACATTATTTTTTTCAATTCTGCACAGCTGCCTTTAACCATGAAATATGCAGCTTAAATTGATCTGTAAATCGTAATAGAAATTTTGTACACACATTCTACAACACATCAGCGGGTCGACACTCTGCATGCATGTTCATGATTCAAACTAAAAAAAGAAAAAAAAAAAGAGACAGGAACATGATCGAAGAGACTAACCCATCCTTGTATTTGATAACGGCATCCACGGTCTTCTTCATCTTCTTGGTGAGCGTGGCAGGGTTGGGAGAGAGTTTTTCGGCAGGAGGACGGCCGCGTTTCTTCTGCTTCTTACTGTCGTCGTCTTTATCTCTGCTCCGCCCACTGGAGCTGGGCGTGGCTGGGCCTGGAAGGTCGAGGTCACGGTCACGCTTCCTCTTGCGGGTCGTTTTCTTGTGGCGCACCTCCTCCTCAATCTCATCAAGGGTGCCTTCCTCGATGGCCTGAGAAGCAGTAAAATAGGTCAATACGCTTGCCATTTTACAACAACAGAATCAACACAATGTGATGTGTGGGGATTCCTCATTCACCTTCAGCCACTGTTTCTCCGTGAGGGAGTCGCTGTAGTCCACCTCCTTCCTCTGACGGGAGCCACGGCCGAAGATCTTCTCCTCCTCTTCTTCGCAGGTGAGCCTCTCCACCTCCGCATCATCCTTCATGATCCAGGTGGGCAGCTCATCCTCCTCCATCAGCCGGGGCTTGCGCTTCGGGTTACGTGCCTCTTCACGACGGCGGTCAAGATCCATGCGCTGGTCGAAAATGAAATCAGGAAGAATTGGAATAACAAAGTTGAAACAAAACAAAGAGTGTCAAGTTGACAAAAGTTAAATGAAAACAAGTAGCACTCCTGACCATGAAGTGATCGAACTCCTCCTCGCTTCTAGCGATCATCTGATTAACGGTCTCGTCATCGGGTACTTCATCTTCCTCCTGAGAGGAGAGAGTAAACGTCAGCAACAGAAAACAGAGCCTGTCGACAGGACACTGAAATTGCCCATGATAAACGAGTGTCTGTACCTCATCCTGCTCTTCGTGCTCCAGGATGGCCTGCAGGAAAGCCCTGCGCTCGTGGCTGGAGGATTTCTGGTCGAACATGCCGGCCTGGATGACCTTCTGGTCTACGTTCAGTTTGTATTTGGCAGCGGCCAGGATCTTCTCCTCCACACTGTTCACGGTACACAGGCGCAGCACACGCACCTCATTCTGCTGCCCGATACGATGGGCGCGATCCTGGGCTTGCAGATCCTATGAGGAAACAGAGAGGCGATCAGAGACGTAAAATATTGCGGAACTCAGACTCATAAAAACAAGAAATATTATAAAAAGAAGAAATATTACAGCAATACAGAGACTCCAAAGATTCTATTGAACAACTTTGCAGATAAATGCATTGAATCTTTTACACAGATTCGACTAAAGCTTAAATGCTAACACTTAACAATAAGCAATGTAAAACATTTTAATACAATATTATAACGGAGGGTGATGTTCATTTCTCCATAAACTAATATATTTTTAACATTTCAAGTTGAAAAATGAACAATGTATTATGAATAAACACAAATTAACAAATTAACATAAGTATGTTCATAAATTAACTTTCTCTTATACATTTTATTCTACAATTAATTAGATATTCTATTTTACAGTGATGCTATTCAAATGATTCTATTCCACAATGAATATTGTAAAAGAAATATATAAATTAACATTCAATTATACATTCTATTCTACTATTCCAATAATTCTAAAGATTATATTGTACAATAACGCTAGACAGAAGATTCTATTCAACAATGAATATTCTAAAGATCCTTTAAAGGTTGTATCAGCGATTTCAGGCCCAAACATAAATGATCACATTCATCTAATCTTTCCTAACGATCCGCTAGCTGCCCGCCCCATAAGCATGCCGTCAAAAAACTAAGTCTCTGTAGGCAGCCTATAGGCTCTGGAGATCTGCACACAAAAACAGTTGGTTTCACCACCACTCAAAATCAAAATAAATAGTGTTCCAACCAATCACCGACAGGGGTGGGTGTTGTGAGGTTTTGTGCTCGTGCACGGCTGCCTATGACGGCTGCACGCAAAAACCTCACAACACCCACCCCTGTCGGTGATTGGTTGGAACACTATTTATTTTGATTTTGAGTGGTGGTGAAACCAACTGTTTTTGTGTGCAGATCTCAGAGCCTAGGCTGCCTACAGAGACGCGTTTTTTGACGGCATGCTTATGGGGCGGGCAGCTAGCGGATCGTTAGGAAAGATTAGATGAATGTGATCATTTATGTTTGGGCCTGAAATCGCTGATACAACCTTTAACTACTGATTCTGAAGATTCTATTTTACAGTGATGCTATTCAAATGATTCTAAAGATTCTATTCCAAAATGATTTTATACTAAAGATTCAATTCTGCAATGAATCTAATTTTTTTTTTACAAATTAATATTCAATTATACATTCTATTCTACGATGATTCTAGACTGAAGATTCTATTCAACACTGAATTATTCTAAAGATTCTTTACTACTGATTCCAAAGATTCTGTTCCACAATGATTTTATACTAAATATTAAATTCTGCAAAGAAAATGTTTTTGTTTTTTTTACAAATTAACATTCATACATTTTATTCTACAATGACTCTTAAGATCAAATGATACAATTCCGAACAAAGTATTCTAATCGACAATGAATCTATTCTAAAGATTTGTAACTAATGATTCCACACATTCTATTCCATACATTATGTTAGAACTAATACAACTATTCTGTCTATAATAAAGTGAGTAGGATTTGTGAAAAATACAGTCACTTTTGTCAGTGGACATTAAGAGCTTCCCCTCTTAATAAAAAACTAAATATTTCAAAGGACAGTATTGTACCTGGTGAGGGTTCCAGTCGCTGTCAAAGATGATAACAGTGTCAGCAGACTGCAGGTTCAGCCCCAGACCTCCTGCTCTGGTGCTCAACAGGAAGATGAAATAATTAAAGGACGCATCATTAAAGTTCTTCAGCAATGTGCCACGATCCTCAGCCTTAGTGGTTCCTACAAGGACAATAGAAAGATGTCAGCACGATTGGACTGTCTGTAACTTGACTGATAGTCTTTAGTGAACCATTAAATCTAAGACCTTAGTCAGTTATTTAAAAAAAAAAAAAAGTCAGTCTTACAATTTCTTGATTCTATGTGAACCTGGTCAGTCAACTCACCGTCCAGGCGCAGGTATTTGAAGTTGCGGTAGGCGAAGTAGTCCTCCATGATGGTCATGAGCGAGGTCATCTGACAGAAGAGCAGCACTTTGTGGTTGGTGGCGCGGAGCTTCGGCAGGATACGGTCTAGCAGCTCAAACTTACCAGAGGCACGGTACAAATCAAGTCTAAAGAAGGGTGATATAGAATATGGTGAATCACAGATAAAACCAACGAGAACGCAAAGTTATAAACCTTTCCATTATCGGGAAGTGCTCTACATACCCCTGAACAATGCCTCCGGTGAAGCCCAAGTGCTCAGAGAAAGATTCCTGCAAAACAGACAACAAAAAATGTCAAATAACGTGCCACAAATCCAGAAGATAAGCATACAGGATGAAAAAGACCTCATAGGCAGAGAATATGTGAAATAAATGATCACCTCAATGTGCTGGAACATGTACGGGTGGTTACAGATCTTCCTCAACTGCATAATAGTGTTCATCAGAGTCTTAGTGCCTCCTTTACCCTGTAACAGGTAGATGGATATTAGACCAGTTCAAAGACACTGAACTTTCCTCGCACATTATCGGCGTGAATCCCGTCTTCTCACCTTCTTGTCTTTCTCCGAGCCGTCGGTGAGCAGCACTCCTTTAGCCTGCATGTGTCTGTACAGCACTCTCTGTAGAGCCGACATGTCGCACTTGATCACATATTCCACCTGAACGCAAGGAAACAGAGACGGACAAATTCACATTTCAACATAAAAAAAAATATATACGTTTAAGATCACAGGAATAAATTACATTCTAAAATAGAAACAGTAATTTTGATCAAACAAATACAGCCTTGGTTAGCATGAAAAACGTTCAAAATCATTTTGAAACCGTAGTGCATGTAGATAAATATTGCTGTCTATTTCTAAGCGCTGTCATTTTGGGGCATACAAACAAAGGAAATAGTTAAATATTCGGTGTTCATTTAGTAAAAAAATAACAAAAATATTTAAAACGGTGTGGAAAATATGCCTGGATTATTGTACATTTTTACAATTTCTTGCTTTTAGCATGTTTAATATTACTTTATCCTTCTTTTGATAAAAAAAAAAAAAAAAAAAAAAAACTCTTCAGGACAAACACAAATTGAGATCCATATTGAATAGTTTAAAGAATGAAAAACAATTGTTTTATCTGAATAGTTTGCAAGCACAAAAACAAACCTTCTCCGGAAGTTGGGCCTCCACTTCCTTCTTGAGTCTCCTGAGCAAGAAGGGGCGGAGCACTTTGTGCAGACGACGGATGATCAGAATGGTCTCTTCTTCATTCAGGTCCACCTTTAAAACATAACATTGTACGACTACGTTTACAGGGCAAGATGACACAAAAACAGAATTTCAATTTGTCGTATCCAGTCCAAATGTGCTAGTACACCTACTAAAACTTCTCTTGCGTCTGGATTTGAAATCAGCTTACCTTCTCTCCAGTCATGGCGAACGGAGCGTTGAACCACTGCTCGAAGGTGCTGCAGCTCTTGAAGATGGTGGGCAGCAGGAAGTTGAGCAGCGCCCACAGCTCGGGCAGCTTGTTCTGCAGCGGCGTGCCGGTGAGCAGCACACGCCTGGGCGCCAGGTAGTGTGTGTTCAACACCTGAGTCAGTTTACAGTGGTGGTTCTTCATACGGTGACCTTCGTCCACTATCATGTACTTCCAGCGGAGCTGAGAGAGACAGAGAGAATCATTAGGATCTGGACAAGTAGCTCGCAGTCAAAAAGCTTTGCAAAACAAATGTAAATGGGTGACAATGATAACTTGACAATCGGCAGGTCTGTACCTTGGCCAGCACTTGCTTGTCTTTGATGATGTACTCGTAAGTGGTGACAAGCACGTTGAACTTGCCGCTGCGCAAAATGGGAAGGAACGCGCGGCGAGCAGCAGGAGAGCCCTAAGACCAAAACAAGCAAAGAAAATGAGTTAACAATCCTGTAATGTTCTACATGATTCTCCAGATACAGTTTTATTTTGTATTCCTTTGCATTTATTTTTGGAAAACCAGTTAAATTTGGCAAAACATTTTTTTACATTTAAATACTACATAAATGTATCAAGTAACTACCTTGTAAGAAATTTTCACCACAGAGGGAGCCCACTTATCAAACTCGTACACCCAGTTCGACAGAGTCCTGTAAGAGAAAACAAATAAATATTACTGTAATGATTTCTGTTGAGATGTTTCCAAATATAATAGACCAATAATACAAAAATGGCAAAAAGAAGGTTTAAGTTTGTTCTTGCAAAGAGTATATTACACGTGTAAACACCCCACATTTTTCAGCCCAAAAGGACGATTCATACAAAAAGTATTTTATTTGTATTTTTAATTTTTATGCAGATGCACTCACCAACAAAATCACCCCAATCATTCTAGAAAGATCAAATCTTTCCAAATATAGATATTTAAGTCATCTATCAATTTTTTTTATTTCTCAGAGTAGAGCTGGGCTGTTCAATTGGCGGCCCGCCAAACATCTCCATCCGGCCCGAGGGCACCCCAAACCTCCCTCCTCCTCTTTCCCGGCTAATTTGGTTCGATTGACCAGAGAAACGTTTTCCGTGCGAATATTTCAGCAGTTTTTGTGTGCCCCGTATTTTTGTCGAATGAACCAGCGATACCAATCATTCGTGAATTAATAATTATTTTGTTTCGATTCTTTCTTTTCCATGAACTGGCCAAACGCGCTTGCATAACGGTCTGAAACCTTTCGGATCAGTTCGGACTGCTCTGTAACTGAATCATCTGAAGCGGTTTCTCAGTCGCTATTTTCAGTTGTTTCACTAGTTTGAAATACACACGGCCCAGTGGATAACAGTTGCGTTTACTCCCGATCAACATTATTAAACAGCGTTGTGACATTCAGCGAGAAGCGACACACCTCTGTTACAAACCACAAATTACTCAATGATTTAACTAGTTTAAATCTGATGAAACAGTCATTTATACTGCATTAGATTTATTAGTTGGGTAGAGGAATATATAACTCATTTTTGTTATGAAATAATGTCCTTGTGAAGGTGTTTAGGCATTTTTTTTTATACAGTGGTGGTAGTGAGTGAGTATCCATGCATGGTTTTATCTGTGGTTACCAAGTCTCACTGTCAGAATATTTTCATGTAAAGCCTATAATAATTATAAATAGAATAATTCTTACCAATAGCTATCAGCTTGAATAATTCATATATTCATAGTGAATAGTTGCACACAGCTGTAAATTATCACGTTTTTATTTATTATGGTACACATCTTATATATCTGCATACTGTTGTTTCAATAAATAAGCTAAACCCCCAAACCAACCCCCCCTCGAATGAAGCTAATAGAATAGCCCTGGTGTAGAGTGTGAAAAGTGACTCACGAGAGGGGGACGATAATGAGGAAGGGTCCGTTGAGGCGTTTGTACTCCATGAGGTAGGTGATGAGTGCGATGGTCTGGATGGTTTTTCCCAAACCCATTTCATCAGCCAAAATGCCATTCAAGTTATTGTTATACAGCGACACCAGCCACTCTAGACCTTTGATCTGCAGACAGGACAGATGCAAGAACTTTAGCACATGCCATTTATCAAATCTCAGCGGTTCAAATAGGTGTATTTGCAGTTTGGTTGGTCTGCATGCGTGTACCTGGTACTGTTTGAGCTGTCCGTTAATTAGCAGGCTCGACTGTTTATCCACCCTCTCCGTGACGGCGTGAGCCACGGCGTAGTAAGACTGTAGGCCGCGAGCGAACGCTGCGCTACCGTATTCATCGTCAACATCCTGCTTGGCATGCCTGCGAGAGAGACGGATCTTAGTTATGTACACTATTATGACACAATAGAATTACAAAAAGACCATGGGACGGGTCTGAAATCAGCCCATTTGTATAAAGTAAAAAGTACAGCTTTAAGCCAGTAACGTACTCAATGATGTGCTGGACGTCCACCTCAGACACGTCCTCACAGTCTGGATCTGGAATGATCTTCTTCTCCTCTGTTGGGGCCTGAGAGGGCTGATGCTCCTCGTCATCATCCTTTAAGAAGAAAATACAATGGTACATTAATACAATAAAATGTAAAGATATGTATTGAACTCTTATAACTTAAACATAGATGCTGATATAAATAGATGCTTTTTGTAATCATTCATTTTACATACGTAATATTTTAATTTGATATATTTTGTGATTATAAATAATGGTTATGAAATGTATAAATGTAAAACTACTAACCACCAATAAAAAAAATTATAATTATGTAATTATACATTTTGAAAAATTATTTATGTGGTTGTCCAGTAATTTTATATTTTATACATTTCATAATCTATTTAATAAATTTTACTTGTAATTCATTTATAATTATTTATACATAAATTATATAGAATAAAAAAATTGAAAGAAAATATAATTATGTATAAATAATTATAAATGAATTACAAGTAAAATTAATTAAATAGATTATGAAATGTATAAAATATAAAACTACTGGACAACCACATAAATAATTTTTCAAAATGTATAATTACATAATTATTATTTTTTTTATTGGTGGTTAGTAGTTTTACATTTATACATTTCATAACCTATTAATTTAATTAATTATATTTATAAACACAAATTATATAGAATAAAAAAATTGAAAGAAAATATAATTGTGTTTATAAATATAATTAATTAAATTAATAGGTTATGAAATGTATACAAATGTAAAACTACTGGACAACCACATAAAACAATAGATTGTTTCAAATTGTGTAATTATATAATTCATTTGTGATCATAAATCAAATTAAACTGAGGTTATAGAATGCATTGTGAATTGTTAAAATGGCTTGTATATACCAGCCTACTGTATTGGATACCAGTATGAAAAGGTTAAAATGTGCATAAAGGCAAATATTTGCTATCTGTATCAGGTCATGGCAGCAGTATCTCAGGGTAAAATAGCCATTAATCTTATTCTGATGATGGCCTACTTGCTGACAGCTCAAGGCTGTGAACACACACACACACACACTAACTAGAGTTTTCTCTTCAAATGCGTTTAAAGCCCTTTCAGAAAGCACAGTGTGTTGCTCAAGAGATGATGAACATCCAGATATGAGAGCTGAAGAACAGCCATACCTCATCCTCCTCTGAGCCACTATCTTCACTATCTGACCGCGGGGCAACCTCGTACCTACAGAAAATCAACAAAATAACATTCAAACAAACCTGCTGCTTTAGTCAGATAAATATAAATACACTATATTAGGGACAATATTGTTGTGATGTGCTACTCCAACCCATTAGCAGATATTTTGAAAGAATGAGATGCCCAAAGTGTGTCACTCACCCTGGATTCACCTCCAGCCAAGTCTCCAGCTGTCCAGCTTTAGGAGCATCCATGCCGGTGAGAATCTTCCCACTGTCCACGTGAATCACCTTCACCGGTAAATCACTCATTTGACTGGTCTCATCCAGAGGCTACAATGGGAGACAAAAACATATATATATATATATATATATATATATATATAAATAATCTCTCTCATCACTTTAAACTGATAAAAATGAAAGAATTGTTATTTTATATTTTATGTAAGTTATGAGAAAAATTACAAATAAATAAATACATATAATAATCATATATAAATACATAAAATAAATTAAAATAATTGAATAATTATGAATACATAAAAGCATATTATATTAATAACATATACAATATAATCATTATATTGTAAATCATTATAGCGTTATAAATAAAATCTATTATTATTTATTATTATTAATATGTAACAGTGATTCTCAACTGCCGCTGCAACATGTCCAAGAAATATCTGCAACTAGATTTGATATACCCAAAATTGTTTCAACTAAACCTACAAGTTTTAAACAAAACTTAAAATAAAAAAGAGAGAGAAAAAAACAACCTTATTTTGAAATCAAATCGCCACAAGAGACACATTAGCACAAATTATGACCAGCCAAGCTAATAGTAAAAAGCCAAATATCTGCCAATTTTAAGATCTCACCTCTCCATCTGGACCGAGAGCAGGAACACCCTCTGCGTTCTCTGGCTTCTGCGAGTAGAAAAGCAGACATAAAGATCTCACACACTACTGGAAAAACAAGGACAACTCCATTTAGATTCCATTACGGAACCCATTCTATTCCATTAAATCCACTCACCTTCTTCTTCTTTTTCTTCTTCTTCTTCTTCATGTCTTTGAGGGCCTGGACAGCTTTGTGAGCCCTGACGAGCTCGGTGAGGTTGGCCACGTACTCGTCCGTCTGCTGCAGCAAGTAAGCCAGACGTTTGTCTTTCTTCTGATCGATCAGCTTCCTGTAACCCTCTTCATCTTCAGCCTGGGAGAAACACACACAAAACATACTTTTCTTAGACATTTGTTCAGACAAAAAACGCTTTAATTTTGTTTTTAAAGTTGAGTTGTTGTCAAGTCAAAAAAACTTTTATTATTTCAAGAAAATATGGGAAGTCTGTGCATCTCCTCACCATCAGCCTTCTCATTCTCTCCTTCTCGATACGCTCGTTCTCCTTCTTCTGCTCTCTCTCAGTGTTGGCATGGTACGTGGCTACGGCTTTGGTCACTTTCTGCATCTTTGCGGTGATGGAGCGATGGTATTCCTTGAAGTCTTTAGCATGCTGCAGGATGCTGTTGAGATATTCCTACAAAATGCAATAAAAGAACAGGCGGTTCCGTCACAAACAATGTATTTTGTCATTTGTGAATCAGGTCACAATTAAAACATAACTTTGTACATATCTTTTGTAAAACAGTCTCATGACTGAACTCTAAAAGAACAGGCCAGAACGGTCTCGTACCTGATGTTTCTGTCGCCGCTTGCGTTCCTGCTCGATCTTCTGCTGTTTCTCCAGTTTCTCAGTGATGCGAGCTTCACGCAGGGACTGTCTCTTGCTGCGCTTGTAGGCCTTGCCGTTCAGCGCGGTCTCCAGGGCCGTATCGCGCCGCATGCACACTACGACTTCCTGCCGGAGCTGTGTTGGCATGGACAACATGGGTCAAAAACCATTAAAGGGATACTTCACCGATTAGCATTAAGCTTTGTATTAGTAGAAACCCGTTAGTATTTTCGAATGACCGTGCTTCCCTCCCTCATGTCCCCCTGAGACGAGAGATTTCTGTATTGTGTGTCTGGGAAAAAACATCAGATGACGCACAAATTGTCATTTTGCGTCATCAGAGGCTTTTTTGTCCAGAGGCGAGAGACTACAGCCAGTAGTAGGAGCTCGTTCCGCATGTTTTCAAACCGCCCATAGGGGGATCTCACGATAAAACGCAGTCTTTTCAGTTTCGAGTCAACTAGTCGCCTAGTTGTATCATTTCTTCCGATACTGCCCTCTGTAACCGGTAGGCGTGGCTTGGGAGTGGCCTCATAGGGCAGCGAAGCAAGTGCATTCTGGGAGTTGTTGTCTTTCATCCACATGAGCCAAAAATACATTTTCTGGCTTTTCTCAGTCTAGAAGGCACCAACTTCTAAAATAATTTCACATTTCTACTACATAAATAACCCAATTTAAATACACATTCATCTTTCCAGCGGTGAAATATCCCTTTACAATGAGGCAGGACTTGGCTGAACTCAATTACAACCACCTTCCAGAGCATTATGCATTATAATTATTGAGATGCGAGATATTTCTTGGGAAATCATGTTAAAATTATTTTTAGTTGTTATAATTTATAAGAAAAATAATAAATAAATAAATAAATAATAATGGCAAATAAATACATAATAGTATTAACACATACATAAAATAAATTAAATAAAAATAATGTATTAATTACAAATAATAGATAAATAAATAAATGCATATAAAATTTTTTAAATAAAACAGTAATTGAATAATAATAATAATAACAATAATAATAGTTTCCGAAGCCGAACACCTTATTCGGAAAGGCCTGGAAAATGTATACATTTTTTTGCCTATACTTTATACCAGAATTTGAATAGAACTTTATATTAAACAGCTTTATACTAAGAGCTTGTGACTAAACCTCGTAACTCGAGTGAATACTCAAACCTTCAGCAAAACCTCATAGAGAAGCTCCACCCGCCTCAATCGTGAATGAAGTCCTGCACGCATTTTGAGGACCACCTCTGCTTGTTTGCAGTGCAAGAGTAAATAAAGAACTGCTTCTCTGAATAAGTACAGCATTTTCATTATTCAAAAAACACAATGTTTGAGGAGCCGAGAATAAAGGAGAGGTGACTGACAGGACGATATCAGATGATTTGGTGCACAACAGATCCTGAACGTCATTAACAATTATATTTTATATGCACTCCCTTAATACAGAGAACGCATGATCGAGAAATCAAAGTGAAATTGAAAAGCCTATTCATACATGTTTTAATACCCTGCATACCCTACAAAAACATTTAATACCCTGCATATTGATCGCAGCTGCTTGACGCCTGCCAATTATATGCAATATAATAACCCTACTTTATAATTGCGAGAGAACGCAAAAGCATCCAACCCGTAGAATGCGTTAGTCATTATCCGTGCCTTTCCGAACAAGGTATTTATTTGACTTCGGGCACATCCCTAAATAATATGATGCAAGTCATACCTGTCTCTGAAAGTTCAGGAGCCTAAGTGCCTTGAGCTCAATGTTGGCTTTGGTCCTCAGGTCTCCCGCCAGAGAGCCTGGAAGGTTCTCCAGGTCCTGAATACGATGAGCAATACGAGCTTGCAACCTGACCGATGGAAACAACATCATCAAATGTTGGTGAATCCAGTTAACAAGGTGGTGTTTCCAGAATTGAATTTAAGTGCGTTTTAATATTTGCCATTTCTTCCCTAAACACATCAGGATACCCTCATCTCACCTGTACTCTCTCTCCTGGAGGATCTCCACTGGGTCAAGACCCCGAGGTTTCTGGATGGGTGTGATGCGGTTCTGCTTCTGATGCAGGACCATGGGCGGCTGGGCCGGTTGTCCTGGAGACTGGGTCTGAGGGGGCATGACGGGAGAGGCGGCAGGAGGAACTGAAGGTGGCGCTGGAGAAGGGCGGCCCGTGGGCTGAGGAGGTATCAGCTTCTGTGGGGCACTTGCAGGGGCGGCAGCGTTCACCATGGGCCCTGGAATTACAAATGCATCGTAAATATGCGACTAAGAAATTACTTTCTCAGAAATTCATTTAATACAACCCTGATAGCTGTTGAGGTTTCCCGGATCCAATACAAAATCTACATTTAAATTGCTTTTTGGTAGTGACTGTGGACAATTTTCATAATTAACTGACCTTCAGGCCAAGATTTAGGTGGCCCATTGGTGGGTTGTCCCTGCAGGCCTGGAGGAACACCAGAGGGTCCTGGAGGAGGCATGTTCGGACCGACCATTCCTGAAACATCCAAACAATTGTAATAGAATAAGATTAAAATAAATTAATTGTAAGAATCTGCCAAAATCTGTCAAGAATATATATGTCCACATTATAAGACCAAAGAAAAAGTTGTTACATTTTACTTTGAAATTAGACCGTTTAGAAGATTTTTTTGCATTTTGAAAGACTGAAAGCTTATTTAAAAAGAATAAAATGGTAAAATACATCAAGTATTTGTAAATAACAGAATCTTAAAGGTACGGTAGGCAATGTTTTTCAGCTTTAATTTCACGCTGTAGGCTGACCGTAGGAAATCATTTTTGGAGAGCTATGAACTTTTTATGAAATGTCACCTTACCAGGAGGTCGATTGTAGTTGGGTCCCCCAGGAACAGGGCCACCTGGTCCAAGAGGTCCTGCTCCTTGTCCTGAAGCAGGGGGCATGTTGGGCATCCCCTGCTGCATGCCTGGCATGGGCCGCTTTCCCTGCACCGCCATCTGCAGGTGGTCAGGTAGAGGCTGCCCACGCGCCAGCATCTTATAGGCCATGATCTGTGCCCGCAGCTGGTGAAGCTGGTTTTGGTTGAAAGGAGTGGGTCCGCCGGGTCCACCAGGCCCACCTGCATTTGGAGGTCCTCCGCTGGGTACCGAACCTGCACCTACGCTCCGATTCTGCGGGTCACCGCCCTCCATTGGGACAGCACCAGGACCAGATGGCATCATGGGGCCAGATGGAGGACCGTTAGAAGGTACCGGGCTGGGGGCATGATCAGAACCACCAAGAGGAGAGGGATAACCTGGAAGAAATTAAAGAAAATGTCATTGTTAGATTTCCCCCAAAAAATATTAGTCATGGATGTTTTTCAATGCATTGCTAACGTAATTGCGAATGCATTCTGAATTGCGTTATAGTACATAAATCCCAATTTGCGGTGTCATTCATGTCTGTTACGCACAGGTTACACACCAGTTTAATACTTGGGGATGGGGTAAAAGTATGATCAATTACAACAGTGATGTTTTCTTTAAGGCAAATACAAAGATATTAGATTATATTGGTAGATTATGACAAATATAAATGCAAACTTTAAATAAAAAGTCAAATTTTCTGGCAAAAAAATGTCAAGCCATTCGTTGTAAAATTTAGGCATGTGGAAAACAATTACAGAGCTGCAGAAAACACAAAACACTCATGTCTGTTGCTTTCTTATAATACTTGTTTCTTTTTCTGTCATGACTTTGTGGTTTCCAACAACTGTCTGTCTTTCCGTTTCAAAAGGGTAACCCCATTCAGTCTACATTTCTCTGTCTGGAAAATAAGCGTGCGTGCGGCCCCAGTGGAGGAACAAAGCAGTGCACATCAAAGGGAAATGTGAGCAAACAGGTTGGATGGCTTTTTTACACCCAGTCTCAACAGTTTAGCAGCGAGCACACCATCTGTTTGCCGTATTACACAGAGCGCACCAAACATCTGCATATCCTACATTTCACACATGTGCATGTGTATATTACATAATATATCATTGATAGAATGAGTTAGAAAGATGAATAGAATGACAGATAGATAAAAAGAACAACAGACAGAACAATAGATAGATACCTTGAGAGTGCTGGTCCATAGGACTGGGTGGGGGTCCCATGCCACTGTGCCCACCCTGTCTCATGCCCATACCCTTCATTTGACCATAGCGTTGATCTTCGGGAATGCCCTTCTCGTGCATGCCTTCCATGGGCTTCAAACAATAAAAAAAATAAAGAATGACCAAACAGCATAAATGAAACATGGAACACAACTTAAAATGAACCAGATGCATATTGATAAAACCTGTGAGTACCTTGTGCATCGGGTGCATGTTGTCCTGGGGGTAACCTGAGGGGCCCTGTGGAGGTAGTGGGTGTCCTGAGGTGGGGGGCCCAGGGCTGGGGCCCATCATGCCATGAGCAGAGCCAGGTGAGGGTCCAGGACTAGGCCCTAACATGGCCCCGGGAGACGGCCCAGGGCCCGGGGAAGGGCCCGGCCGAGGGGTCCCGCCCATAGGAGGGTCAGGGGTGGACATCGCTCAGCAGAGCCAGAAGTAGTAAGAGGTGGAAAAACAGTGTTATGTATCTGTTTTCAGAAGGCCTGAGAAAGAAAATAAGATGAATTCCAGCAGCTTGATAAACAACAACAACAACACATTAAACATGCCAAAACTAGCTTAAAAACAGCATATGTATAATATATACTGTATAAAACAATTTTAGCTAATGATAATGATGGGAATGAAAGGAGAAATAAAAATATTTCCACAAGCTCATACTCATGTATATAGCAACCAACCAGAACCCTCAATTAATAAAAAAAACTAATTTTCTGTACAACTGTAAAAACACATTACACGGTATATACATCACATGCACTTCAGATTAATCCAGTTATGGCTACAAAAGGACGGCCCATGAAATAAGACAAGAAAATGGGTTAATTAATCTGTGCCTTAATGTATGTCAATGAATACATTTTAGTGAAGACCCCAAAGGAGGCTTTTTTTATATATATATATCAGATTGCATTTCATTTTGCCTATTGTAGGCTATATCAAAAAATTTTGTCACTTTAAAATATACAAAATATGATATTTTTATTTTAAAATAATCAATTGTTCAAAAGTGACTTTGAAACAAATAACAAATCGTAAGAAATTACCTTGCCCTAAAACATGAAAAACAACAATAAAAAGCCTTTATATTATTTTAAAAAGACTTTTATATCTTAAAACAAATCAGACTTGACCATAAACTACAGCTTGCAACAGTATAAAATGAGATTTTAAAAAATTATATAAATAAATATCAAATTACACAGATGTGTTTTCTTTAGCAGTGAAAACTTAAATAAGAATTTGTACCAAAAATGTATAAATCCTCAACACTAATATAATATTACAATTGTATTATTGCTGTAAATAGCCTACACTGGCATACATTCAGACAACAGTCAGCTATATAATGACATGCGGAAAATGTATCATTTTAATAACTGACAATAACAACGGAAAAGTTCAATAGTGTTTTGTAGCAAAGAAACAGTAACACTGACACAAATAAACCCACCCTGAGAAATATTTACTGGAGCCAAAATTGACAACTAGCCCCGGGGTTAACTATATAATCAAATAAAGTACGTCTTCTACTGGTTCTCATAATAGGATTTCAATTTATGAAACAGCTGAAAATACATTCTGAGGTCTAAATAATGCAAAACAATTAACTTTAATGAGGTAATTAATTACTTGCTAAATGCATATGCCGGTTAACAAGCTTTCAGCGGGTTTATATATATTAAAAAATAACCAAATATTCACAAACATTTCTTTTTAATATTGGTGCAAAACAAACATATCAAAAACACTTTAATAAACAGTGATAAAAAGAATAAACGTCAAATTTCCCCCCAAAGGCTAACGAGAATTAGCAGCCTGCTAACACCGAACAGCTAAACATTAGCCAACAATATCCCATTAACTTCACTAATATTTGTTTTCAACATTATAATAAATCACGTTATAATGCTGCAGGAAATTTCACAAAGGTACCGGAAATTGTGGTAAAGAAGTGATCACTATTTTAGTGATTTTTGAGGACGTGAACGATCTAACGTTAGGGAACAAGAGGAAGATTAGAGCCCCATTAAAACCAAAGACATAAAACAAAACGACTTTTAACTGGTTAAACCATTCCCGATATGTGTTCACAAGACGGCGTGTGTTGGAGCAGAGTTTAAACGTTATATATACCATTTTAAATGGTTTGAAAATAATAAACAAGAGCGAAAAGGAAAGACAAAGAAGGGCAAAAGGCCGGTTTGTGTGTATGTGTGATTACAGTCGGCCATGCTGTGCTTCTCCTTGTCTGTGTGTGCTTTAAAAAAAAAGGAAATAATTTGAGATATCCAACTCGAGCACAGAGATAAATACCGCGAGCATCTTTTTAAAGGTGATTGATCCCACCCGCCTTCCGTACGCTTGACCCCGGTACCCCGCTCGAGTTACATTCCCAAAACTTCTTCATTCATTCTGCCGCTGCTCTGGCACTGTAATGTCGGACTGATCGGAGCACAAGCAAACCGGCGATACAAAGAACGTGCTCGCGTTCTATCGCCGTTCCAAAAATGTATCAATTTAAAAGTCCGCCATGACGTCATGTGTTCTACAAACATTGTGCCGTGTTTAGAGCGTGACTTACAGTGTAGATTCGCGCCGGTCTCTTCCCCGTACTCTTCGGCAAATCTAGAAACAAAGGGCAGCTCAGCTAGTTCCTTTTTCCTTCTCGCTCCCCCCTCCCATCTGGTCTGATTGCATCTCTAGAGCGGCCTGTGCATGCATCAGTCGGCGGCTCGCGAGCGCCCCCTAACATCAGCAGCCGGAAGCGGTTGGGCTGAGCCTCATCATGTAGGATGGAATGTAGACTGCATGGCGCAATGGGGGATGGGTGTCGCTGCTGGTTACCTACTGAAAACCTACTTTTTAATATCTGTATATATTTTTAGTTTTTGTAGCATAGTCCAATTTTTTATTTTGTAGCATAGTAAATCAGGTTCTGAGAATGAATGTTGTAAAAAAAAAAAAAGAAAGCCTGTCTGAAATCGGCATGTTTACCAAACACATACGATTCTGAGTTAGAATGGTTCTATAATATGGCACCAAGTGTTGAACGAGGAATTCAATTATCTCGATTTTCCTTTCCCAATATTTATGCGAATAAATGAACAAACAAAGCTGGTTAAATAAAACATTTTAACCTGACTAATTCTTTCCTTTTTGAACTTGTTAGCACCGGATCTAAAATACCACTTTTTTTTATAACATGGATATACACAACATTCAAAAGTGTGTGGGGTCAGCAGGATTTTTTTTTTTTTTTTTTTTTGAGCACGGATTCATTAAATTGTTCAAAAGTGACTGTAAAGACATTTACATAAACACAAGCTTTTACATAATAGTTACATAAACATCACAGTTTCTACAGCACTACAACTGTTTTCAACATTGATAATAAGAATTTTTTTCTTGAGAACCTGAAGGATCACGTGACACTGAAGCCTGGAGTAATGATGCTGAAAATTCAGCTTTAAATCACAAGAATAAAGACATTTTAGTCAAATAGAAAATAGTTATTTTAAATTGTAATCATATTTCACAATATTACTGTATTTTTTTTTTTTAAATGCTACCTTGGTGAACATGAGAGACCTCTTATAAAAATATGAACAATTCTGTTATTTAAATGGATCTACTTAAATACAAATATTTATGAATATAAGCATCCCATCTCTGGGCTGATATTCCTGATTTTTGACTGAGACAACCTCAAAAAGCTATATGGTATGGAAGCCTGTTTTTGTCTCAGAGTTAAAAAAAAAAAAATATATATATATTTTTTTAAATAAACATTATAATTTGTGACATATAAAGCTGCAATTACAAGAAATAAAGTTATTTGTCTTTTTATTTTTTACTCTCAGGCATAAAAAGTCTTCCAAAATATAGGTAGACTACATCACAGACTAATAATAGTGACTACTACTCCTATGTTTACATGCAAACCTAACATCATGTCAAACAAATGATTGCAAAACATGAGAATTTCACATGAAAAAACACATGAGAAATTCACATTTGACTTTACAGAAGCACATCCATACAAAAAAAAATTTTTTATATACATTTATTATGTACAAAAACATTCAATTATCAACATTCATTTGAAGATAATTACCAGTAATAGTCTCATTTGTTTCATAAAAACCATGTTTTCAATGTTGAAATACCTTTTTCCAACAAGGTTTAATGAGCAGAGACTATAAGACATTTGTAGTCTGAATTCCCTGAAAAGTGTAAACCACATGGGACTGTGGATCTGAGGTCTGATCCGAACAGCCCAACATTAGTTTGTGGCAGGAACTGGAAACCCGTTTGAAAACAGTCCTTATGCCATTTGATTACGTTAAGGCAGCAAAACGTATACTTCACCTGTAAACAGCGCAGCTAATCTGGAAAAATCTGTGCATAGCTCTGCAAGATCTCTCCCACAGACACATTTGGAATTTCATGAATAACATGTCTTAATACTCTTTTCAGTGCAGGTATAAAGAGTACAATACATGTTGTTCTTCAGTAAAACAATCAACATTTCTGATTGCTCTATTTAAGGCACTACAATACAGATCAAACGTCATGAAACATGAAATGGCAGAGTTAATTCACCTCAACAGACGGCATAAAATGTCTTTCATAGTCTGAGACAAGTTGCTGGTCCCACCACTCTTCACCACCAGCACCCTCTTCTTCATCAGTATCAACCATCTCACTGTACTCTTTTCTCCAGCTGTCCTGCTTTGAAATGTTTCGTCTGTTTGATTCCTTAGAGTCTTCTAACCACTTCTCCCCACCTACATTTGTTCTGCCCAGTCCATCTGGCACCTGGAAATGTTGGGGATCCACATCAATTAAAATCTTCTCCAGTTCAGTCTCCGGGGGAGAGGAAGGTGTGTTGGGATGCGGGTTCTCCACGATCTCCAGCTCAGAGATCTTCAGAGGCGTTTCCGACGGAGAACAGAGCCATGGCCATGCATGCTGGAAGAAAAGCCAAGCTCACTGTTTAGAAGAACAAATATTCTACCATATTTATATGGGTGACAATCTCTTTCATATAGCTTTATAAAACTTTAGATTCTTACCTGAAAGTTCATATGTTTAAATGATTTACTGTTTAATGGATCTGGGATCTTCTGGGAACAGTAACGTAACCTGTACCAAGACAGCAGATATTAATTTACCAAAGTGCGTCTAATTTACCAGTTGAGGACCTAATATAGTTCTTTTTGTATTCTTCGCTTAGGGGTGAAAAAAAGATTTACTACTTTTTACAATTCTAAAACACCAGTTAAGAAAGCATCTGATCATAGCGATATGGGTATGTTTGCATGAGCTCTGCAATTCGGCACTCCAGTAAAGTCACAGCATGTTTATTTATATAGCGCTTCATACAATAGATAGCTTGGCATGGCAATGGTAAATAATAGGATGATATACAGTAGTCAACATTTGAAGTGGATCAAAAAAGTTCATCAAAGTTCTCCTAAATCAAGAACAGGTATTGTTCAAAATTCATGTATAACTTTGATGAAAGGTTTTGTTTTGATCCACTTCAAATGTTGACTACTGTAGTTGGAATGCATTGTATAATTGTTATGTGATAATTGAATAGAATGCAATTCACAACAGGGCCAAAATTATGTGGATTCCCCTAACCTGCTCATTAAGTGTAGAAGATTAAGATTAAGGTCAAGATTTATCCTCACAGAAATGACTAGACTAGTCAAGCTCACTATTTAGAAGGGGGGGGATCCATATACTTTTGGCCATATATTGTATGATGGAATTATAATGAAAGGTAATACTCACAATACCCATTTAAAAGCAATAACTAATATCAGGAAAGACAATGGTATGAATACAGCCATCAGTATTGAAGAAAAATAACCTAGGGGATGAGATGGAAAGAAATGACTGGTTAACTACATGATGCTGTATGCAAACAAAGACCTCTTAGTATTTTGGACAATGAATGCAATGTAAACCCCAAATGAAGGAAGGAAGGAAGGAAGGAAGAAAGAAACAGCTCATCTTACTGTTTTCCTCAGTGGTGAAGAAAGTGGTGATGCTCCTCATGCCTTCACCAGCAGCGCTAACAGCGCTCACCCTGGCGTGGTACTGCCGGGACGGCTGCAGGTCTGACAGATGCATGCTGGTCCTGTCACTGCTCACGTTATACCCTGTTAAAGAGGCCAGAGGACAAAAATATACTCTACTGTTAAAAAGTTTGGGGTCAGCAAGAATTTTATTTTATTTTTTAAAGAAGTCTCTTCTGCTCACCAAGGCTACATTTATTTCAGTGGTATTCAAATGGTGGACCTGTAGAAATGGTGAAAGGGCCCAGTAAAATGATGTCCCGCGGTCCAGATGGAACCAAGTACATATTTGTACCGGGCCATTTTACCGTTTCAACAGTTTAAAGTGAGCAGTGTGTCAAAACAACGGAGCCGTTCAAACCAAAAGCGCCCAGGGTCATTTATTTCAGCGCTATATCCACTAATATTTTTATCTAGAGCCAAACTCGCTTCATTCAAGCTCTTTCTGTTCCGTGCGCGTTGCTTCTCTCTCCCCATAAAGACATTGAAGCTGCAGATGACGCGGCTATTTTAACAACAGTAGCAGAAACACGGAGAGTAGCAAATAGATACTTTTGCTAAAACGCTGCCGAAAATCAAATGAGAATGAAGTAATTACAATTATTTTTTACATTTAGTGTTATTAAAAGCATTTCATAAAAAATTATGTTATAAACTGGAAATTATTTAGAGATGGCAAGGGAAGACAAAAAAAACGTTGAAATTACTAGTTAACTTTGTTTTGTGCCCATAATGAGTTTTCATTATAAGTTTGTTTTATTAGTTTATTACCTACTTGAGCAAAATATAAAAATGGTCCATTCTTTCCTTAAGAGGTAAACACTGAACCCCCCGCTTTCTTAGTCCCAAGGCCTTCCATGTGCCATACATGGTTTAAATGTGAAATAAATAAATAAATAAATAATAGCCGGATAAAACATCTGACCTTTTTTATATCCATATCCAGTTGGTAAAAATAATACATAATAAAACAATAATGGTAAACATTCTTATACATATATGCTTTGGCTCTTGGGGCCCAAGATTCCCATCTTTTATGAATATTTTGAGTGTTTAGGATTTATTATTTTACAGTACTATGGCTGCGGTATTACTAAAGTATTGTGACCTTGTGAGGTATTGACCTCCGCTGGGAAAGAAATATAGAGACTGAACCTCTTTAACTTTAATTGAATACTCCTGATTTATTTGATAAAAAATACAGTAAAACAGTAATGCTGTTAATATTATTACAATTTAAAATAAAAAATGATTTATTCCTATGATGGTAAAGCTGAATTTTCAGCATCATGACTCCAGTCTTCAGTGTCACATGATCCTTCAAAAATCATTGTAATATGCTGATTTGATGCTCAAGAAACATTTATTATTATTATCAATGTTTAAGACAGTTGTGCCGCTTAATATTTTTGTCGCAACCATGAAACATTTCTTTGATGAATAGAAAGTAAAAAAAAACAGCATTTATTTGAAAAATAATTCTTTTTGTAACATTAAAATTGTCTTTATGGTCACTTTTGGTCAATAAATAAAAGCATTTCTCTCTCAAAAAAAACAAAAAAAACTTACTGACCCAAAACTTGGTAGTCTAAGTATTAATATTTCATGTTGCAATGTTGGTCAAATAATAGAAACTCAGGGTCTACAATATAATGAAAGTACTAAGCATTACTCTCTTAAGCCCGGGACACACTAAACCGACGTCAAAGGACTAGCAGCGATTAAAGCTGACTGTGTTGTCGCCTCTCATCAGCTGCGTCTCGGCCAAAAAGTTGCGCTTGAACACACCAAAAGGACTATAGGAGACTTTCAACTTGCACGTGTGTTCTGCTCCTGCGTGTGAGGAAATATCTGACTATATCAACGGGTATCAATAGTTTATTATCATCATTCAGAAAGGGAAACCGAGACTAGGACTGCAGATATACAAACCGTAAACAAAGCAGCGCTTGTTTACCATTTTGAAATATCAATCACACTGATCACTTTCTTCATTCCATTATGAAAATATTCATGCATTCGAACGCTCAGGTAAGATGATGTAAAATTATAATGTTAGCCTTCTGTCTGTACTATCTTGACGTCTTTGCTCGCTTTCATCACTTTGCTCATACGATAAGCTGAACAGCCAATCAAAGCTGTTCAATCAACATGCTGAATCGACCAAAGAAACCCAGATGGCACTTGGCTAGAGCCAACAGTGCAGAACACACTGAAAAAACGAAGCCCTAGACGCTCAAAAACGGCCCTACATTAGTTTGGATTGTCCCGAGCTTAAGATTTACATTAAAGGAGAGATAATGGATTACCTGTCTCATTGATGCCCACCAAGTAATGCAGGATGACACCTTTGCTCTCATGCACAGGGATGGGGCTCCACATCAGAATGACAGAAGACTGAGAGATGATCTTCACATGGAATTGTGGGACTTTAGGAGGAACTGGGCAGGGAGATAAAGAGATGATACCAATATGAAGGCTTGATGACTAGCAAATCTGATTACAAGATACTTTGTGCCCTAAAACTGCCACAACTATCTCAAAAGTGAGAAAATGTTTTATGAATGGAACGCATTACACTTTTTAAAAATCAATCTAAGTGAATGGAAATGTTGCACTATTCAAGCTAATTATTGACAATGCAATATACTTCTACAGTGGATGTGTCTTTTGACAAATAAGCTTAATATTAAAACTGTTAATCAGGGGTGTATGTTTGTAAATACACTGCTATTTTCCTGAATTTTGTCTCTCTGTCGTATTGGACAATTTGCAATTAAAACGGAATAGCCAGATTTTATTTGATGTCTTGTGGACTTTGGTCTGTTGTTAATAAAACAACCAAAAGTGCAGTCAGTAATTTAAAGGATGTCATACCTCCTTGAAGTGTGTATGCAATCGCTGACTTGAGGAAAGTGCTGTGGTTGTTGAAGACAGCATACAGTGACACATTATATACTGTGTAGTTCCTGAAGTCACCTTTGGATGGAGACAAACGTGAAATCACTGTTAGGGTCAGAACAAATTACAGCTTTCTCTCTTTCACACATCCACTTGTTTCACTATATTAGTGACGACACTGCAAAGACCTGCATTGATTTTACTTTAGGTTAATGGTATTTTCTATGTCCTAAAGCAACCCCTACCCCTAAACTTACCCATTACAGAAACATGTGCAAAACACTGGATTTAAAGAAAAAAAATTGGCAGATTTTTTATCCTTTTTTACTAGTGAGGACCAGTAAAATGTCCTCACTAGTCAGTTACTAATATTTCACTGAGGGCATTTGGCCCTCACAAGTATAGCTAAAACCTGTACACACACACACACACACCTGTGATTGCGACAGATGTCTGGGTTCTGTTTACTCTGACCCAGCTCAGGCACGGACGGTGAGGTAATGACACGTACTGGACCACATACTCCAGGACGCTGTCAGAGAACTGTGGGTGTACAGACCATGAGACCCGCAACATCTGTTTCTCACCCATTACAGTCAGATTCACCTCAGGTGTTGTCTGTCCTGCAGGGCATAAATATCATATAAATATAATTTTACACTACCATTCAAAAGTTTGGGATTGGCAAGTCTTTCATGCTCAGCAAGGCTGCATTCAATTTATAAAAAATACAGTAATAACAGTATCATTGTGAAATATTTTAAATAGCTGTTTTCTATTTTAATGTTTTCAAATATAATTTATTCCTGTAATTTCAATGCTGAATCAATTAAATGTGTCCTTGCTGAATAAAAGTGTTATTTCTTTCAAAAACATCTTACTATCTTTTTTAACGGTAGTGTATATTGCATTTTATTATAAAAATATTTTATATATATATAAAATATTTTATATATATATATATATATATATATATATATATATATATATATATATATATATATACATACACACACATATACATATATACACATATACATATATATATATATATATACATATATATATATATATACACATATACATATACATACACACACACACACACACACACACACACAGTCGTGCTCAGAATTAATCATACCCCTGGTAAATATGATCAAAAATGGCTGTAAAAAATAAATCTGCATCGTTTATCCTTTTGATCTTTCATTAAAAAAATTGGCAAAATCCTAACCTTTCATTCATTTAATATATATATATATACACACATACATACATACATACACACACACATACATACATATATATACATACATACATACATATATATGAGCATTTTTAAGTAGAACTTGAACAAAATGAGAGACAATGGCAAATGACTAATAATTTTTAAATTAAATATCAATTATAAACTCAACATAACATAACTTTGAATCAGAATTTTGCATTGACATGACATACCCCTCAAAGGAAACGGCATGAATGCGGGGACGGACGTGCCCAGTGAAGTGTTGGCTGACACAAAAACTCCCACAACACCCATCTTGAGAGGGAAACGTATGAGCTGCGAGCAGTTCTGCTCGGTGCGATGTTGACTTCCTGTGTCTCCCTGCTGCATGGTAACCTGCTTGATCTCAGTTCCATTTTTAAGCTTCAGTGTCACAATATAGTTGCTTATTTCCCCTCTAGCCTGAGACCGGGGCATTTCCTGAGAGACACGATAATGTCAGACAGTCAAAAAAACTACAGCTCATTCATGATGTAATGAATCATGATTGACCCACTGAACAAGAACCAGTAAGAATGATGGGAGTATAGCCTACTTTCCAATAGATGTTACAGGAGGAGTTGTCAGAATAAGGGGCACAATCACTCCAAACGTCCAGCTGTCCAACCGGTGCTGAAAAGACAGAATATAACAGACAATTATCGTCACTGATTATTTTATATAATAGATTTTAAATGGAATGCTAACAAACTGAATAAAGCATACTGTGCAGTAGTATGTACTGTATACCATACCATAAAAAAACAATTCAAATATTCATACATACATATACACATATATATATATATATATATATATATATATATATATGTTGGGTAAAAAGAACAGTAAAAATATTTATAATGATTAAAAAAAATTGTTTCAAATAAATAAATAAGAACTGTTTTTCGAGCACCAAATCAGCATATTAGAATGATTTTCAACTTTGTCCTCACAGGAATAAATTACATTTTTAAATAATATTACAATAGAAAACAGAAACTGTTTGTTTTAACAGTTTTTGATCAAATAAATGTAGCCTTGGTGAACATAAGAGACTTAAAAAAAAAAAAATGTTTTTAGTGAAGAGTCAGAGTGGATTCTAAACATGGTGTTCACTCTTGTTTAAAACTGAATTGCGTGTGTATTTAGCACTGACAACTGTATTCTGCTGTATTCAAGATCATCCTCAAAAACAGTAAATGAGTGCTTTAAAGGGTAACTAAACCCTAAAACAACTTTTTTTAGTTAATGATCTATAAGACTGGGGCTTCATTAATGCTGTTCATTGATTCAAGTAATTGTTTTGACATTTGGGTATAAAGTGTTTTAATTCTACAATATATGGTGTAAAAACGTCTAAGTGCTGCCCTCTTCAGGTTGAATGGGGGCTACTACAGTTGATTTTTCCTATTGGAAGTTGTGGTGCCGTGACGTAAGAGAGCACCAGCTAACCGCTCAGGTGCACGGGCACCAGCTAACCGCTCAGGTGCACGCCCCCTGGGCTCTGCCCACTTTTCCAGCATTTTTCAAATATTGCCAGTGGGCGGAGTCAGGCTATGACCAGCAGTTGAGTTAAGGCCAATTTATACTTCTGCGTCGAGTGTACGCCGTAGTGTACGTCGTAGGGTACGCACGTAGGCGACGCCGTCGTGAGCATTTATACTTCTGCGAATGTCTGTGTTGCTCTGCAGTTACACCGCCGAAACGCTAGTTGGCGCGGGTGGGTTTTAATGTTCCAGTTCCACTGTGTTTACATTCCTCGCGGCTGTTTTGAGTTTAGGTTTCTACGAGCAATGGCGACTGAAGGAGTCATACAGATGGCTGTATTTCCGCACTTCTTCAAGCAATCTCTCGGTCACTTGGTTTATTTCCATGGCTCTTCACTGATCTTCGGAATTTAAAAATGGCGGGCGGGCGGTGCAGAGTGCAGAAGATCATTCCGGAAATGGGTAGGAGGAAACGCGATGCTATCCAGCCGACCAATCACAGATCTTGCGGTCCGCGTCGCCGCGACGCGTAGTTACATTTTTGAGGAGGTGCGCGTCAGGGTACGGCGAAGGGTACGACGTATGGTACACGTCAATGCGTATGCTACGCCGTACCTTCTACGCGCACCCGACGCAGAAGTATAAATTGGCCTTTACCCTTTAATGTCCTAAATCAGGGATTCCCAAAGTGTGGTACGCGAGCTACCACCAGGGGGTGCGCGAGAGTAAAAATGTAATGGCGGTCTGTTTTTTTAAGTGGGATTTTTCCACACAATAAAAAAACATGAACAGTAAACATTTCCTTTGTAAATTCCTTTTCCTTTTATTTTAAATAAAAAAACTATAATTTATTAGTTTTTGATACAACAAATGCATATGAAATGCACAACGACACACCTAAAGTCACTCACGCACATACAAGCAAACTCTACACACACGAGACGCGCGGAACTCTCCGCGCACATACTCATATGAGACGCGCGCGCGCACACACAAACTCTCCAAGGACATACTTATATGAAACGTGAGCACACACACACACACAAACTCGCGCACATACACATACTCAATGTGCCCCGAGCACACACACAAACTCTCCGCGCACATACTCATATGAGACGCGAGCACACACACACAATACCATAAAGATGTGGAAAAGTCGATCAAAAGTGTGGCTACATTTCTCCAGGCTCGATGCCAACAATGCGCGATGCAGTGTGCGGTAAGACCGGTACCACGACAAATATGATGAAGCCCTTGACAGTGCACGGAGTAAACAGAAAGTTGCTCCGTCTTCGACTGGTAAATGAAGAGATACCTTGTTGATCACTCTGATAGTGTTTATATTGCAATGATGACCAACTGAATGTACACCGCCGTTCAAAAATGTGTTGGTTAGTCAGAATTTTTTTTCAGTAAGGATGCATTAAAGTGATCAAAAGTGACCTTAAAACATGTCACGTGTGTAATGTTACAAAATATTTCGTTTTTAAATAAAACTAAATTACGCGGCTGAAAATAACCGTGGTCTGTCACTCGTCCTCTTAAAAGAGGAGGCTTGTGCGTAGCTTTGTTGCATTATATTGAAACTTTGTTGATGTTGTTATTGTCATGCGTGTTCTGGTTATTTGTGCATGATTAAACATGAGTCTTTATATGGCGATAAAACAAAGCTTTGTTGCGTTATTTTTTTGAAGTGGGGATTGGGGGTGCGCCAACCCGGTTGGGACATAGTAGGGGGTGCGCAGGAAAAAAAGTTTGGGAACCGCTGTCCTAAATGAATGGATAATGTGTGTCTTTCTCTGACCTGCAGGGGGAGTTCTGACTGAAAACACTGAACTCCAGTTACTCATGACTTTCTCTTCATATCCACAGTGGCAGCGAACACGAAAAAGGTACTCTGTGAATGGCTGAGAATCCTCCAACGGAAACGTGGACTGGAAATCATCCTCCTGCACAATTAAAATTCAACAATTGGTTTAACTAGAACATAATTTATTAGAGGTTCAGTTCCACCCAAAATTTTAATTCTGTCACCATTTAAGCTACTCACCCTCAATGGTGTTCTTAATGATTTTGGGTGAACTAAATCTTAAAACTAGTATTGATAAATCTCTGACATTATGAAAACTATTCAATTATCGGTAACACTATTATGATGGTCCACTTTAGACATTCAACTAACAATAAGCAACTTTGCAACTACATTTCAACTACCAGTCATTAGAGTATTATTAGACCGTCTGCTTAATCAGGGCTGCCAAGTTACTTTTGAGTTTAGCTTGGAGTGTTGTGACTGGCAAAATACTTGGATTTCATTAAGTTTAGTAGTTATGTTTACATGGTACGATGACTGGTAGGCTACTGTTTTTCTTAGTGCTTGACTCAATTTCAATTCATAAGCATGTAAGTCAATTCCAATCTTGATTCATTTGGATAAATATCAGATACAGTAGCTACATGTTAATTTTTCTCAAATATTCTCTCAACTAATGCTGTCCTCTTTGCTCTGCGATTTTTTCACTGCGTGAGAAAATGGATGTGTGGCGTGGGAACGTGAGAACTGTGCGAATCTCACACTGAATGCGTGAGAGTTGGCAGCCATGAGGCCTAATATTTTGATGCTCCCCAACAGACATTCTATTGACTATAAGTAACTTCGCAACTACATAATTCTACAAACTAACCCTAACCATAACAGTCTACTAATACTCTAATGAGAGTTAGTTTACATAGTTGCAAAATCAACTACATTGAATTGAACAATTGAATAGTTTAACACTCATTAACACTTACTATTCTACTCTATTTCTATTATCCTTTTTTTTTTTTCATGTATAAAAAAAACTTGCTATGTGTACTTTCCTAGACTAATTGGTACTTGTCACAGCACATATTGTATTACATATTGTTGCCCTATTGTTGGTCTGATTGCTTCTAGTGCTCCCCTCACTTAACAGCGTCTGCTAAATGATTAGATGTAAATCAATGAGAGTTAGTGGACATGTACTTGCAAAGTAACATAATTAGTAGAATGTCTAAAGTGGACTGTCAAAATAAAGTGAAACCGAGCTATCTTTGATTGCTTCCATACAGTCATAACAAAAAATAATTTACATTAAAAAAGCATTGAAAAATACATTTTTCATTAATTTACATTGAAAAATTTTGACAAAACACAAATGTGTTTGTCCTAGGCCTGGTTTAAAATCTACACTTTTACTAAGATTTGTATTTTAATAATCCAATACTGATTCTTAAAACCCAAAGATCCATCTTTTAATCTGTTTTAATGGATGTGATTATCCTTCATTAAACTTTACGCACCCCTCTGATTCTGCAGATGGATGGATTTTCTTCTGGACTAACTCACTACAGAAACTCAGTTCACTAAAGCACTTTTGAACACATGAGTGAAAATGCCAGAGCTGCACCCATGAAGCCAGTGACACCAATCTTAGAGGAAAATGTTAAAATATTCTGAATCAGAATCGGATAAGGATTTTGTGAATGAGAACTGAATCAAATTAAATGGGATTTTCCATTCCTCCTCTCACCTGAATCCAGTCCAGCATGTGATCATGTGCGCGGTATTGCACTTGACACTTCTTGTCTAAGGGGTCCACACTGTCACAGACCATGTTCCAGTAGATCACCAGCGGCATGAAGGTGTAGGTAATTTTGTTGGGGGGGTCTGGACGAACTAAAAAATAAAAAAACAGGGAAAAGATTTAAAGCTAGAACTAAGCATTTAAATTCATTATTTTTCTAAGTGATGAAACTTACAAGTTTCATTAACTTGAGCTACACTACCATTCAAAAGTTTGGGCTCTTAGTCTCTTATGATCAATAAAGGCCAAATTTATGACTATGTCTACACTAACCACATTTGAAAACAAATATTTTACCTCTATGTTTTGGCCTTCTGTTCACACTGAGAAGAGCTTTTTGAAGACACTATCCCAAGTGGCTAAATTTGAAAACACCATTTTTGCATTGTACAGTGAACTGTGAAAAGGAGGTATTTGAAAACGATGACATGTTTAGTAATGTGGAGAATCAAAAACAAAGCTGGTGTGCACATCCCAAACACCCAGATTGGGCTCAGGTGCAGGACAACTGAGTGATATAAACAAAAATAAAGAAGTGTGAAGTCCGCACTATCCCTTTAGTCAATAGACTTAATCATTTATTATTTTTTGTTTATTATGTTTTTTTGTTTTTTTTTTACATGATCTGTACTTGTCACATGATCTGTACTTGTCACATGATCTGTACGTGTCACATGATCTGTACGTGTCACATGATCTGTACTTGTCACATGTTTCTGTGTGTGTGTGCCCAAATAGGGTGATCACCTGTGTCTATTTAAAGTTGTTTTCACTTCACATTGATATTGTGCCTGATGAAGACCTGAGGGTCGAAACGTTGACTTTTTTAATAAAATCCATTTGGAAGCAGTTAACATCAGTGTGCGGACTTCACACTTCTTTATTTATGTTTAGTAATGTCACACATATTATATTGATAGTTATCTATGTGTACTGGCATTGTAGTTCCTGCTGTTCATTTACATAGTGTTTAAAGAAAAAAACAGAAAGTCAGCACACCAAAGCTCCAAAATATGCAAAAAATTTAATTCAACAACACACAGAGTGAGTCCACTATTACATTTTTTGCATATTTTGGTGCTTTGGTGTGCTGACTTAAATTTTTTTCTGATATTTCTTTTGTCGAGCACCCAACCCGGAGCATATTTTTGACAGTGATGTGCGTGCTTTGGTCTTGTTTTTGCATAGTGTATTAAAAATAAATGTTACTTTGTTCAATCTTCAAATTATGTTCCTGCAAAATAGAAGACAGAAAATTTACCCGCCATTGCTGTTCTGTGTCAAAACATGAGTGCAATTGCGTTTCCATACATGGAATGGTGATTTAATGCGACCTGGACACACTAGAAGTGGTAGAGAGTAGAGAGATTTTGCTAATAAAGCGATCGTGTCAGAAGAATAGCCTGAGAACTTTATTATGTCTGGTCCCGCTGTATCATTTCAGTGAGCTTTTATTATAATTTACACATGCACAATAAGATGACTTCAGCTGTTAAAACGGCATTTTCAAATGTATCCACATTAATGTCGACGTTGTCTATTTGATCAAAACTTCAGTAAAACCAGTAATATTCTAAAATACTGTTACACTTTAAAATAACTTTTTTTATTTGTGTGATCAAAAGCTGTGATTTACAGTATTAGGCTACTCCAGTCTTCAGTGTCACATGATCCTTCAGAAATCATTCTGATATGCTGATTTGATGCTCAAGAAACATTTATTTTTAATATTAATGTTGTGCATTGAAAATGGTTGTGCAGATTTCATTAAAAAAGTACTTTGATTAGTACTGTATATCGAGGGAGAAGAGAGAGACTTGGAGGTGATGGGCTCTTTTTTTTAAACATTTTTTAATAATAATCATCATCAGAATTGTGTGTATACTGACTACTTTACTGTGCTTCAAATGGTTCAGAGAAATGGTTTACAATGGAGTAAACGTGACTTACTGATATGGCCTGTGTTGAAGACAGACTCTTCAGATTGTGCAGAACCCAACACATTTTTGGCAGTGACCCATGCTGTAATGTCAGTGCTTTTCGTATACTCCTCTCGGTTTATGATCACATTCTCTTGATCGCTCTCCCTTGAGTTAATGTTCCTGAATATAAACACAAAAAAGGTTCAAGTTAATCTTTTATATTTGAAGTTTAAATATGATATTTAATTTGAATTATTAGTCATTTGTGATTGTACTTAGGTTCTACTTAAAAAATGCAAAAGTTTTGACTACTTATTAGTAAGTTAACACTGTCACACCCATCACAATCTTTCCAGTGAAGAGTGTAAATGGTTGGAATCATTGGCTCATTGGATTTCGTCCAGGAGCAGTGAATGTCTTCATCAAAGTCTTTATTAAAGTCTTCAATAGCACAATCAGGGCGAGATGGGGAAGAGGGTGGATCTGTAAAAGATGGAAAACTATTCTTGAGGAAAGCCAACAAAAAAAGCATAGATAAAGGGATGGGAAAACAAAAACAAACAAAGCCATAATAGCCAACACAAAGAGCTGCACCTTTATTTTCAAGACTGAGAAAACAGGAAGTCACATGTGAAAATCAGCAAAAGTAAGCTGCCAGTGTTTCACACACTTCCCCTCCTTGTCTAATTTTGGACATAATTTAAACACAAGCATTTCTCAAAGAATGTTCCAGACTTGTTATGAACCCAGCATGGGTTATATTTGTGGTTTGCAACGTGTTGTCTCCTTTGTCGCGGCTTGCGAGCCGGCCGTGACTGACTCAGTTCAGATTAAGCTCTGTTACCAAATCAAATCATTTACAGTTACACATTTGGCGAATGCTTGTATCCAAAACTACTTAAATTGCATTCAAAGTATATATTTTATCAGTTCATGCATTCCCTGGGATTTTAACCCATGCTCTACTAGTTGAGCTACAGCAACACAACTTTCAGTAATGCACTTACAATGGAAGCCTATGGGGCAAGGCATCCTAGAGAGCTTAGAAACAAAAATGACGCATCTTGTATTTTTGTTAAACCACTTCGATTTAGGGATGCACTGATATGAAAATGTTGCCCGATAATTCTTTATATCTGAAAGCCGATAACCGATTGGCCGATAAATCTACATTTTTATATAATTTTTGAGAGCCAGATTATAAAAAACAAAAAAGTCTCACCATTACCATGTCCCAAGCACACAATTATAATGTTCTCATTATAATTTTATGACAGACTTTCCTTTTTTGAAGTGATACCAATCATATTTCAAGCAAACCATTATGGAGAACAGTGTGCTCAGCTGAAGGGAATAATCCATTATTTATCGGCTTTAATATATCAGCCAAATTTTCTTATTGGGCCGATAATGAGAACATTAAAAATGATACTATATCGGCAATAACGATATGTGGCCAGTTGCATAAACTGTTAAGACTAGTCTTACAAGTTAGTCATCCAATTTTATTCTTTAAAACTGTTAATAACTTTGTAAAGTCAGTAACATAAAAACGTAGATTGGTCTAATTTGACACCGAACAGTAAGACTGATTACCCCTAACTAACTTCTAGTTGATCATACTAGTTCTTAAAGACACAGTCTTAACATAATGGCTATGTTTATGCAACTGGCCCCTGGTGGCCGATATATCGTGCATCCCAACTTCGGTTCATTAATGTGTGTTATTTTGGCTGTGACGTTCTCCTTTACATTGTATGGTTATGATTAACAAAATCCTGTATATAATTGGTTTTTCTTTGTAAACAACTCCCTTCAGGGATCCTTGTGTGTGTGTCATGTGAACATAGACACTTGAACATAAAACTTGTGAAACCAAGAGCATTCCCAGATTCAGTAATGAAGTCATTGTTGATAAATCATCAATTCTGTTATACTCACAGCCTCCTCTTACTGTTACATTGCAGGTATCGGCTGTTTTTCCATTACACGTGCAGCGAATATGCCCTGTATGTTTTACTGCGATAGAGAAGTTGAAGGTATCTTTGGTCCTGACACATGCGCTGGGTAACAGATGTCTTTGCCCAGGCGTGATAACACAAAGCTGGAAGAGATCACAACTTTTCGCTCTTTCCCGTGCACTCGTGTGGCACACAACGGACACATTGTGTCCAACAGGATGAGCCCGATTCCACCAGCAGTTTACATCCACTTCAAAAGAGGCTGAATAAATAAAGAAGACAATGAATGGCAACAAGAACAGGCTGGGGCAAAGATGCAGACTTGCACTCAGTTCCACAAATATATCCATTTAAATGATAGATTATTGAATTCATGTTAAACTTCGTTTGCATATTTTTGACATGATTTGAATATTTAATGTATGTGAAAACTGATTAAAAACACTAATTTGTATAAAGTTAAGTTGCCTAAAAAGTATTTGGACACTTGAATAGATGCCAACTAATGCTGCTAGAGCTTCACTTTTGTAAGGTATTTTGCTATTAGTACCGTTATGTCTGAAACTGTGATGTTTCATCATTTAAAACCTAAAAACTTACTTTTTGTGAAAGGTGTGCTATATTTGATTATATATTAAGATATCAAATACATATTTTATTATATACATTCCCCGAAAAAAGCATAATAGTCTCAGAATTTATGATAGAATGAAATATTCCACACACACACACAAAATGTTTTGCTCACCTTGACAGCATATCCACATGTAAAGTAGCATAAGAAAATGTAATTTTACATTCTGCCATGCCATCGCTCACGGCATCCGCGGACGCAAAAAACTCCAGTATTACGCAACGTTCCGTTAACCGAGTAATAGCACGTTTACAGGAAATCCAGGCATTTGTTTGTTTCGCTGCAAAGTTACATCGTTGACCGGCAAGGAGCACATGAAAGTTCTTCAGCCAGTCCACTTAAAAGTAATCACTTAATAACGTCATTCTCTACAGCCTGGAACGAGCATTTTCTATTTCTTGTTATATTGTTCCCTTATGTTATGTTTGTTACAGCTAACGTTTTCCGTCGCTTTAGTTGCACTCACTGTGCTCGTCCTTCTTCAGACAAGCTCGAACTCGCTGACTGTACAGTCCACGCCTGTACGTGAGCTCGCGGCACAAGACTCAGCCCATACGTCACAACTACGCAAAACCGTTGACCAATCAGATCACGGGGAAAAAAATACGGTTCCTTTGGTGCCTTCCGTTAAATGAACTTGATCTCGTGTGTTGCAGTGAGGTATGAGCTACTGGATTCCTTCAGTAAAATGAACTTTAGCAAAAGGGGAAACTGCTTGACTAGTTTGTTTCTGTGAGACTATGCGCCAACTAAACTCACACTGTAACTTATATAACTGGTCAACTAAAAATGTGCGTATCTTCTAAATTAACTGGTTTTTATTCAAGTCAAAAATATTATTTAGTAAGAAAGAATAATGGATCCACTGATGATTGGGTCAGACTCCACCGAGTCAGATGCAGAAATAACTCTTTTAGATCGGCTTTGCTTTGCTTAATGTGCTGTGCGGATTGGCTAATTTGATTGGTCAATGTATGATTATTAGTCATAATTCCCGCATCCAGGAAGTGGTTTTCTTTTCTTGTTGTTTTTTTGGTGTGTGGAAATTCTCCATTCTAAACGATTTTTTAGCTTCCCCCTTTGAACCGACTAGACACTAATTGCCTAAAGTGGGGTCCAAAAGTCTGCAACTATGAAAGCACTTCTATGTTGTATTTTTCCAAAAAGGCAGGATTTGTTTTTGTTTTTGTTTTTTTAATTAGCATTTGATATGTCTCCCATAACATTTAACCTCTAATTTCCAACGTGATTCCAAAGACCATCTTGTGCTTCAATTAGTTTATCATAAAATATCTGGGTTACACTTTACAGGTCTCATTTGCAAACATTAATGTATTCACTAACATGAACTAACAATGAGCAATACATTTGTTACAGTATTATCTTTATTAATGTTAGTTGCTAAAAATCCAGCTGTTCATCGTTGTTAGCTCAAAGACTAGTGCATTAACTAATGTTAACAAATGTAACTTTTGATTTTAATAATATATTAGTAAATGTTGAAATTAACATTAATTAGTAAAAGCTGAGTATTGTTAATTCTTATGTTATCTAGTTAACTAATGAACCCTTAGTGTAAAGTGTTACCAATATATGTTCTTCATTGTATATTTTACATTCATTTAAAGCATTAAACTTGCATATGTGTATAGAACTAAAAGCTTCCAGTGTGAACACACTGAACATTTGTTCATATTTCAGCACAGACTGATTCATTAACGCTCAATGCAAATAATCATCTTTATTCAAGATTGAAATATTGAAATTAAACATATTGAATACAAACAGTAACTCATTACATTACAACATGTATAAAATCACTGTTTAAACGAACTGTGACATGGGAGCTCAATGCAAACAAACAATTTCAGTTCCTCAAGCAATGAACAGAGACAGAAACATTCAACAGAGGAAGGGGTGTAGAAGCACAAACACACACATACTCTCTTTTCTTCACTCATGCCACAGAGAAGGTTAGTTTTAGCAAAGTGAGCTGATTTCTCCTTTGCTGCAGCCCCACTTGCAGCAGGCGTTGGACAGTCCCACCACTACATCGCGACCCTTTCTGTCAACGGTGCGCAAGGCTTCAAGCACCTCCTCTGATATGAGAGAGCGCGCAGGCCTGCTGAACACGTCCCCTTCCTGTTCACCTTGTGCCAGTGATGGAAGGCTTGAGTCAGATGCATGCTGGGAGGATGTTGCAGCACCGTACAGCACCGAGGTAACTGCAGCATTATTGTCATTCGAGTTCAAGAGGTCCAGTATTTCATCTGTGCAACATAAGAGATGTTGATAAATGTAATAGTTGTAAAACAAAATATGGATAAGTAAGTGATAGTATGTACAAGTCAGAGGTTTGTATACACTGAAGAATCTCAAGAGTTTTTAGCTTCTTTTTTTTTTAAATCATATGCTACTGTTCAAAAGTTGGTGTGATTTTAATTTTATTTTGAAAGAAGGATAAGCTCAACAAGGTTGCATTTATTAATTAAAAAAAGTATATATATTGTGGCGTATTATTACAACTTTAAATAACAGTTTTCCATTTTTAAAAATGTAATTTATTCCTTTGATGCCAAAGCTGAATTTTCAGCATCATCACTGTGAAATATTACATGAAGTTATGACAACATATGTTTTTACATTGCTTTAACTCATCAAAACAAGTTAGGCATTTTTTTACTTTTTTTATAAGTTATACAAGATTCAACTCATTTTTAAGTCAGTTTAATGTGATTTAAGTAATGTGATGTCATTTTTTTCTTTTTTTTTACAGTGATTACTTCGTCTTCGGTGTCACATGATCCTTCAGAAATCATTCTAATATGATGATTTGATGCTCAAGAAACATTTATTATTATTATCAATGTTGAAAACAGTTGTGCTGACCATTTTTGATGAATAGAAAGTTCAAAACAGCATTTATTTGAAATGTTTTGTAACATATAAATGTCTTTACTGTCCATTTTTATTTATTTAATGCATCATTGCTGAATAAAAGTATTAATTCATTTATTTTAAATAAATTATACTGACCCCAAACCTTTGAATATTAGTGTACATAATTCCCATATTCCATTTTTTGCTATTTTATCATTTTTATTACTTTGCTATAGTAAAACCCATGCAGTGAAAATAATGAATGAGTAAGTGTAGCCTATCCAAACTTTTGACCAGTCATGTATTTGTAATATTTTTGGGATCAAAGTATTTTAAAATTCAACATTTTGAAATTGTGTATTGCCTTTAAATATATAAGGATTTTATAAGTTTTACAAAAACATAATAATAACTGTGAAAAGTGAAATTAAGACTCCTGCTCTGATAAGTGTTCAGTACTAACCTGTGTTTGTTAAGGAGCGTTTCCATCGAGAGCCTCCGCAGGTGAAGATAACAGCGCGGATGAACTCCCGGCCGCATAATTTGACCCCATACGAGGGGCCGTCCAGTGCCTTTACTCCGGCCAGCAGCAGACACACTGCGAGCGCTGTGGTTTTCCACATCATGCTGAGAGCAGATATTCACTGACAGCAGCGGTTGATGTTCAGAAGCTGGTCACCTGCTGGGATCCCTTTGGTTCAGAACCAGATGCCTGTTTGATGATTTTTCCTAGGTTCCTATTCCTGCTTATAAAGAGATGAGAGGCACACATGCTCATACCCCCCCCCCCCCCCCCCCCCCCCCCCCCCCTCACCCCTCACCCCCGCAGGCTGGCAGGAGTCACAGATAACCCTGTAAGATAAAGTCAGAGACCTTTCTGGAAACAAAAGCAAGAGCAGGAAAGGTGATTGTGTAATTATAAAAGATGCAATGTGACACGAAACACTCTTTCTCCATTTAAATTAATGAATCATATTTGCAATATGACTCATTTCAAGTCATTCCTGTGTGCAAAATTGATTTGACTTGACTTGATTTGTATTGATTACACATTTCATGACAGAAATTGTAGTTGGTAACCTTTTACATTACATATAATCTGACTACGGTTTGATTACTTTTACATTACTTTTGACCTAAATGTATCACATATATACATTGAATAAGATTATTATAACAAAATACAAAGAGAAAGAAAATATAGTACATTCTACAACATGAAAAGTGCATGGGTCCATGACGAAAGGGGTCCATGACGAACAGCCTAAATAAATACTTAAATAAATCATAAAAATGTCAAATAAAATAAATAAATAAATAAAAACACACTTACTACACTTACTAAGAAAATATGTATTTCATTTGTTTACCTGCATGTCAATATAAAGAGAAATGTAAAATAGGGGAAATCCCTAAATGATGTGTTCATTTAATGTCACGCAATCCATAAAAAAAGTAGTTTTAATCTGATTATGAGCTTTTTAAAATTAAAGGTTCAATAGATGATTCTCTACGGATTTTTTTTTAATTTTATTATGCTGGTTGAGGAAAGTCTCCTCATATCCTCATAGCAATCACTATATGTTCAGCGGTCTAAGTGTATTTTTATAGACATCATCTGTGGAAAGCGTAGGAATGCTTTATTTTTATTTTTTTAAATCATGTGGAAATAGTACAATAGTAGGCCTACTGTTAAATTGTTTCAGCAGGGACTGGTTGTCAGGATATTGGAAAGCCAGGCTATGCAATTGCCACAGGGTTCTAGTTGGTTATGGCACTCGTTTTATCATCCACTATAGGTGAAAATTGTAAGTCTGATCACTTATGAAAGTATAAACACACCTAAAACTGTGTCCTGAGTTCACCCAAAAGCTTGTTTTACCTTCTTTGCACTTCTATGCATCATTTATTTTTCCTTTTTTTTCCAGAAGATGTGATGACTGTGAGGTTAAAGGTTAAGAGACAAAGAGATGTAGCGAGCATGGCATTTTCAAAGTATGATAACACAGTCCATTGCACATGGTAATCTTTGTAACCACATGGACAAAGGTCGCCAATTTCCCAAATGACAACAGAATAATGAATTTTTAATGAATGCGATGATAACAATGACAACAGCATGACATTTCGAGAGACATTAACCATAATGTTTGACGTTTACAACTTCGCCTGCAAGGACGGTGGCCATGGACGTCTGTGTTTGGTTTATACAAATATTTAAATATAGAATATGTTATTTTAAATATTTTATAGAAGCATAAAATTGCAGGTCCGTCATTTCCCAGATCTATTAAGTTATTCAAAATATATGCATAAAAATAAATAAAAATAAATTCAATACACCTTGACATTTTTCTTTTTAATTAAAAGTAATTAAATACTAATTCAACAATATTTAAATATAAAAAAAAAAAATTTAAAGTGTGTTTAATTAAAAAAGCAAGGATGGTGGCCAGTTTATACAGATATTTAAATATAGCATATATTATTTTAATTATTTTAGAAGCAATTGCAGATCCATCGTGTTCATGAGTGACACAACATTTAAATTTTTTTATAAAGGTAGCCAAATACTAATTAAATAATATTTAAATATAATTAATTAATTACGTTTAAAAACGTAAAATGTATAGGTGATGTATTTTTATATTTTCACATATTTTAAGGCATGTTTTGATCATGTCAAATGGAGTAAAGGTAAAAAAAAAAATTGTATATGTCAAAGTATGTACATTTTTTATATTTCGTATTTATGCTAGATCGCGTTAACAGCTCGTATACGACGTAGATTCAGATCAGCTTTCTGTCAGTTGTGCTGTAATAGTAACACTTTAACGAAACAACACGACTGATTCCAGATCAGTACATTAACACCCCGTTTGCACAATCTGAGCGCGAGGCGCGTGTGATTGACAAGCTTCAGACAAACCAGCTTCTGAATGTCGCATCGGCTCCCCAGTTCCACAAATAGGAAGACGCGGGGTTATAGTCATTGTACCTGGACCAATCAGAGCTAAGAAATGGGGCGGGAACACAGCGAGTGGGTAGCAACAGTTGCCTGGGTGAGGACGAAGCGCCATAGCCACGGTAGTCGTGGTGACAAGAACCCAGCAACGAGAATCAACAACAACAACAACCCGATTCATTGAAAAAAGCATTAAATCAAAAGTACCGCTGGAAAAGTCACTCGGAATAAGAGGTGATTCCGTTTTTTATATTTCATATGAAGTCACACTATGTTGAAAACCGAAACAGGTGCGAGGATGATGCTATTCTTGGCGTCTATCGATGTCCAGTAATCATTATTGGTGGCAGGGATTGCTAAGCGATCGAGTCGCGCGCTGTAGCCAGCTCATGTTTCTCATAAACGATAGACATGACCAACAGCCTCAGCAAAAGCTGCTCGTTGTTGTTATGACGATATACTAGATAGGTTGTACAAAATGGCGGGTGTTGTTTGCAATAATACGCGAGTCTCCATACCACACATTGCTGGATAGACACCCATACATAGCATTCGGCTAGCGTTGCTATGGAGCCAGGTGTTATAAACGCTGTTGGCATAGTTACACCGACGAGCACGCGGACAAACCCGCAGTTATTGCTGGATAAACCAGGGACCCTCATGTCCTTAACCTCACTGATTATTGGATATTAAACCATGTGTAATTATGTGCCGAAATAACCTTCTGTTCATTGTAAATAATATACACATGCCCTCGTGCAAACCAGGGAATTTGAGTGCGCAGATACTGTTTGCACGTCAAGAAAATTTTATTATTTTCTGCAATATATATTTAATCTTTCTGCATTATTTGTATTTTATTTCATTATTATAGTAACTGCGATCAAATACTTATTTTGATTTAATTATTATTGTGGGGTGCATGTGCATATATTATAGAAGAATAGCCTGGATTGATCCTATTGATGATATCAATACTTGTTAATTTATGTAAATAATATTAGTATTTTATTACAATACATTATTATTGTGGATAATTATTATACTTTTATTTATGTTGGGCCTTTCATGAACCAAGTGATGCAGAATAAAACAAGAGCAACAACAACATTCATAAGAAGAATACATAGGAAACTAGATGTATACAGGCTTGATTCGAGGATTGTTGCGTAACTGAATCGTGATTTTGTGAGATTGGAGTAACAGTAATGAAGTAAATTGATACTGACACATGACATTATCGGGTAGGTTGTGTAACAAATGCTGGTAACAGTAGAAGACAAGCACCACTTAAGGGTTTTATTAACTGTGAGATTGGAGTTTTAAAGATCTAATACCACATATGGTTGTTTTTTATTAGAGAAATACACCTTAATTTAAATAGAATTTTCATTTTTTAGTTTCCGAGTCCCACTTTGTGTTCTTGTTCTGTGTGCCCTCATTCATTTGCAAGCAGTGATCAGGTTACTGGTAACAGGACACCAAACGCTCTGCCCGAACCTTCCCTCCTCTTCTTTTTGCTGGCCCAACAATGGTTGTAGTCTTTAGGGCTTTCCTGTAACCGTATGGTTGTGCCAAGGTGGTACTTTGTAAAAGTGATTAGTGATAATGATAAAAACCCAACTAACTTTGATACTGTTGTTAGCTATGGCAAGCATTACTATTAATTTTGGTCATACTTTGACTGAGTTTTTACATCAGTGCATAATTCATCCTGTACTATTGGCAGTTTTAGGTTAGGGATTGGATGAAATTTCACACAACTGCATTTAAATGTAGTTTTCTATTATATTTTCTTTATTACACAGCTCTCTGAAATGCTTGATTCTGATTGGTCAGTTACAACGTTCCGAGGTCAATAGATTACATTAGTTCCCGTCACCCTTTTCTGCGGCGCTGGTTCCGGAAGTATTCCTTTTTCCATTCCTTTTTTTCCATAGGGATTTTAAAATAGTCTTTGTTAAAGCGTTATAAACAATTAACCAAGCCAATTAGCTTCAAGGTGAATCATAACACTACACACTTTGATTTGAAGCAAAAAAGTTTTAAAAAAATTGGACAAAAGGACAAAGGTACACAACTGTGCGAAAATTGTGAACAGCGTAACAAATATAAAATTACTCATTTACGAATGTTGATTATATGTTGTATAAAAAACTATATTTTAAATTTATTGCAAAATATGCATATATTATACAAACAATTCAGTATTTTGAGAGCGTAGAGAGATTGTCTTGATTACATCATACGCAGTGCTTCATGGGAGTGGGCGGAGCTAATGAGCTATTTTGGCGTGTGTTGCTTTTTTTCGACTCTGATTGGTGTAATTTTCAGTACAGCATCATGGGTAATGTAGTTTTCCACCAGGAATTCCAATGTTAAACACGATTATTTAAAAAAATAAGCTAAAATAACAGGCTGATGGCTTCAGCAGTAGAAAATACCATGGATTAACAACCTCGTAGCTCACAGTAAGGCTTTAAAGGTTTATAAATCCCATTAGTTTACATTTTTTCAACTTGTTTTTAAAACAATGCTGTTTAACAGTTGAATTTGTGGTGAAAAACTGCATTACCCATGATGCTGTATTGAAAATTCCACAAATCTGAGAATCATGCCAAGCAAATTGTGCCTAAAAAGCTCTTTAGCTCCGCCCACTCCCATGTAGCACTGTGAATGACATCATAATGTTGGTCTCCCTATACTCTCAAAATCCTTAAAGGGGGTGGTATAATGCCCTTTTCACAAGATGTAAAATAAGTCTTTGATGTCCCCAGAGTGTGTATGTGAAGTTTTAGCTCAAAATACCCCACAGATATTTTTATATAGCATGTTAAAAGTGTCACTTTTTTGAGGGTGAGCAAAATGCATCGTTTTTGTGTCTGTCCCTTTAAATGCAAATTAGCTGCTGCTCCCGGCACAGGGGGCGGAGCTTCAAGAGCTCATGTCCTTTTACCTCACACAGACATGCACTGAAAATTTCAAAAACGTTTAGCCTTTTATGTTCAAAACGGAGTCAGACAAAGATGGAGAGATTCAAGAAGAAGTGACAACATGTAGACAACATTTCTGAATGGTTAGTTGATGAATTTATGTAGCTTATGTGTAGTTATCTTCTAGTCACTGATTAGCATATTCTGTCTTGATAATCTATAAATCGTGTTCCCGGGGGCGGGGTTTATAAACATTTTAGGGTTGGTGATGTCATGTCACTAACCCGGGAGGTAAAAGAAAATATCTCCCTTTGCTTTGAACTTAAAGTGTTGTAACTGCAGATGTTGTTTATGCTCAAACAGCAACATTACAAACTAACTAAAGTTAGAATCATAATCAACCACCCCTTTAAATATTTTTGTGTGTATATATATATATATATATATATATATATATATATATATATATATTAATATATAGAATATTTTGCAATAAACTTAAAATATATTGCTTCTATAGATATAATCAACTTTAAATGAATAGTTTTTCTCCATCTTTATGGAGTAGGCCTATATTTCTCGATCTTTGATTCATTGTCTCCATCTCAGTAATCATGCTGTTCACAATGCTACATGGGATTGTAGTTCTTTGTAGTTAAAGTACACAGTCTTGTACAATTTGTCTTTTTGATTGATTTTCAAATACTTTTTTTGCTTAAAATAAAAAGGTTGTGTAATGTGATTAACCTTGTACCTGACTGGTTTGGTTCATGGCTTAAAACACTTTAACAAAGAATTTTTAAAATCCCTATGGGAAAAACAAATGGAAAAAAAATTATGAAAAAGTGGGCGGGCACTAATGCACTCTGTTAATCCTCCGATAATGACCGTCGTCAATAGCAACGCTGTATAATGACAGCTCATCCTGGTATTTGAGGCTGGCGCGTATTACACGTCTCGTATTACACATGATGTACATTACACCTTACATATTATCATGTGATTCCATGTGATTTATTGCACTCAGTCCAAGGGAACCCAATGGCAACTCCAGTTTATGTGAGAGAGCTGCAGCAGACCTCCCAGCCTCAGGGAGGCGGTGTGACTCCCACATCAGGGCAGGCTACCACCGTGACAGCAGCTCCCCAACAATTCCTGGCTGAACTTCAGACGACAGGGGCCACGCCTTCAGCGGCCCCGTCCACCGGCCAGACCACGCCCCCTCCCTCACAAGCTCAGAAGAGCCAGGCAATCGTCCAGGCACCATCCTCACAAGCCCCGCCCACTCAGACTCAATATGTCACAGCTGAGATTCAGAGCTCACCTACGCAGTCCAGCAATGCTCAGAATACACCACAGTACATTGTTGTCACAGTTACAGGTAAGAGTAAATCAACTATCTAAGAATGAATGTCTTGAGATATACGATTTAAGCAAAATACGTGGGAACAAAAGACCTTGATTTTATACATGCTTATATTGAGATATCATTTTGGTAATAGATGTCTTCTTCCATCAGATATGATTGTATTTTGCACAACTTTTTGCAACTGCTTTTTATCACTTCATTAGAAGAACCACAATTACCAAATTGTGTCCTCTGTTACATAGGGACTACTGAAAATACATTTAGATGTTTATTTTAAAATGCAAAGTATTCAAAATCAAAATAGAGCTCTGTAAACATTTGCATTTTTATAGCACTGTAAGTGTGTCCCATCGGGTAATCAAAAGTTCTGCACACACACTTGCAGTCTTCACGCCTACTTGAACACTTGGGCCAAATACAGGAAAAACGTCATGTAAGTAGACAAAGGGTCAAGTGCAAAGACCGCTAGTGTGGGTACTTGGACAGGCTCTTTGACTGAAGGAGGGACATATCTAGAGAGCAGAATTAACATAGACACTTGATGTCCAGTAAACAGCCACATAGAACATCCTAGAAACCACCTAGCCAACCCTTAGCAACCAGATAAAGCTCCCTAGTTACTAGTGGTTCAACTAAAAAAATGAATTGGGGGAAGGGGGGTCAGTAAACAAAAAAGAACGAATACACTAATTACAAACATAGATAAAGTAGTATTCAGGTACAGAAATGTAATTATTCGGCCTAAATGTAAAATAACACATTAATGTTCACTGTATAAATTAGATATAGATTAATCTTCGTTAAAGCTGTGTTTTGTTGTTTGATTGACATTAATGACTCAGACAGCAGCAGGTATTCATAGGCTGCTGTCACTTTAAGAGCTAATGCACGGATCCGATATAACGATACACATCTGATTTCTTTCTCAACTGTGTTTACGAGAATTCTTGCCGAATTCTTTTTGACATAATTTTGTGTCCGTTCAAGCGCAAGGAGATGTGAAATAGGAATCAATTCGGTATGTGCGCGCTATCAGTACGTAGCCTCTCTTGTGTGTGGCGCGCTTTGGTTGTGTGCATAGATGACAGCGCGCAAATAATGAATTGAGTTCTCTTTTGCCTCTTCTTGCTGTAATTGTTTTAAATAGCTTGAATGTGTTAATTGGCAAGACAAAACATGTGCAAACGATAAACTCTATAATGGTATAATGGTAAACAATGGTCTATAAACAGTCTATGATGGTTAAACTTTGCAATTAATCCACGAATCACATGCGTGCTGAACCGTGGGGCCTGGTCCGTACAGATCATGGATCAACTACGATCCGTTTAACCCCTACTAGTTACCACCAAGCAACATCTGGGAAATCTGTCATGGCAGTGTGTTTTATACAGGCAAGAACCACTCATATTTTCTTCAGAAAATGTAAAAAAAAATCTGTATTTTTATATTTTTTCTTTAATAATCACCTCTATAAATGGTTTATTTGACCATATATATATATATATATATAAAAAAATTATTTTAAATATATTTTTAGTAATTCATATTATTATTCATATTATTAGTTCAATTCCCAGAGAAAGCATGAACTTAATAAAATGTGTACCAAGTTGCTTTGTGTAAAAGCGTCTGTCAAATGCATAAATGTAAAATATTATTTTAAAATGAATATACTTGTTTTTTTCTCAAATTGTTTTCCTCTTATCCTAAACAGTTTTCTCTTTTCTTCTTCTGCTGTAGAGGGTTCTCTTCATTCCAGTGACTCTGTGTCAGATTCTAGTCCTCCTGCTGCTGTAGTCCAGACTGGAGTTCCTACGCAGGTGGTGCAGCAGGTTCAGGCCGCACAACAGGTAACACAAACCCTAAACACCAAACCTGTGCACCCAAATACACAGTAAAGCCACCCGCACCGCCACTCACCTAAACAAACAAGCACAACTTTGGAATGCACTGCAATGGCTTCATGTCTTAAATCAAGAAATAATTGAATATTTACACTACTGTTCAAAAGGTTAATACTTTAATACTATTCAGCAAGGATGCTTTCAATTGATTAAAAGTGACTGCTGAGTGCTGCTTCTTTCAGAAACGTTGCAAAAAAAAATCTTAATGACTCCAAGCTTTTGAATGATAGTGTGCTTTAATATACCGACTGACAAAAGTGTATAGAAACCCTTTGGAATTATCTGGCTTGAAAACATGATGGTTATGGTGACAAAAAAATGTCAGTGCAGTCCTATTCATTTTTTCCCCCATATCTGTACACAAATAAAATTATTAAAGTGATTAAGGTCATGTATTTAAAGGGATACTTCACCGTTTTTTCATATTAAACTATGTTATTCCCTTAACTAAGACGAGTTGATACATACCTCTATCGTCTCAGTGCGTGCACTAAATCCCTCTGTCTTGCGGCGAAACTTTGTTAGCCCAGTTCATTTAATATGGGCCAAGCAGAGAAGCTACCAAACACCTCCACGTTTTCCCTATTTAAATACAGTTACTCGCGAAGTGTAACTCGACCTAGGACGGTGACACAAAACAAAACGTTGCGCTTTTCTAAGCGTGTAAAATGGATAACTATTTTGTATGGCGGAATACCATAGCAAGTGCTTGTAAGCACTTCGACTTGGCGTAGTAATATCTTCACTCGTGAAAAATCCTCTCACCGGCCCCCGCTCCCTCTAGTGAAGATATTACTGCGCCAAGTCGAAGTGCTTACAAGCACTTGCTATGGTATTCCGCCATACAAAATAGTTATCCATTTTACACGCTTAGAAAAGCGCAACGTTTTGTTTTGTGTCACCGTCCTAGGTCGAGTTACACTTCGCGAGTAACTGTATTTAAATAGGGAAAACGTGGAGGTGTTTGGTAGCTTCTCTGCTTGGCCCATATTAAATGAACTGGGCTAACAAAGTTTCGCCGCAAGACAGAGGGATTTAGTGCACGCACTGAGACGATAGAGGTATGTATCAACTCGTCTTAGTTAAGGGAATAACATAGTTTAATATGAAAAAACGGTGAAGTATCCCTTTAAAGGGTTAGTTCACCCAAAAATGAAATATCTGTCATTACTTACTCACCCTCATGCCGTTCCAAACCCGAAAGACCTTTGTTTATCTTCGGAACACAAATTAAGATATTCTTTATGAAATCCCAGAGGTTTCTGAACCAGCCATAGGCAGCAACGTTATTGCAACTTAAAGGCCCAGAAAGGTAGTAAAGACTTTGTTAAAGTCCCCCTGTAGTGAAAATCAAGTTTTTAATGTGCTTTAAGACAAACCATGTGCAAATCAAAGATGAGTTTTAAAGGACAAGTTCGGTATTTTACACTTAAAGCCCTGTTTACAGATCGTTTCTGATGAAATAGAACGGTTAAGATTAAAATTTGGACACATGCTGCTGGCTCGAGAATTTTAGGTTTCTTTCGCTTCTAAGTAAGTTAGATTATCAGATCAGAAGAAGTGTTGTTGAAGCTTGGAAAGCTGGAAGAGGATTTCTAAACACCTGGGCCTCAGTCAGTCCACAGATGGAGAAAAATTCAGCACAGCTTGTTGTTTGAGTTTTGTAGAACAGCAGTTCTTATAAAAAGGCTTGCCCTGCAGACCTCAAACGAACGAGACATGACGATTGAGGGATTCTGCTGTTTTCTAAAACCCTGAACAACAGAAGTAACCAGAGAGGAAACCACAGCTCTAAAAAAATAAAGCCCATTTTAAATATGTTAAAGATCACTTGGTGTTTCACAGTACTGCTGGAATGCCCCCAATGATTTGGGTAAGTAAACACAGGGCTAGATGTGCAGGTTAACAACTGTACATCCACAGCTAAACATCTAACTAAATGTCCAAGTGTACTAATGCAGACTTCCTTATAATGATCCACATCACGCAAAGCCATTTGCCATTTCTTAGGTCTCTATCGTTCGCATGTACAATGATGTGACAGTGCATCTTTGGCCCTAAGAACTGATACGCTTTTACATTTTCACCAGAGTATAGCGAGTTCTTTATGCAATATAAGATTTAGATTACGATTTAAATGACCGTTCCTGGTTAATCGCAACATAGGCTTCCATTGCAAATGCATTACTGCGAATGCCTTTTTTGTTTGTTTTTTATGAACTATACAAAATAAAATAAAAATTTGTTTACTTAAGTCGCACTACACAATTAATTTTGTAGTTTACACTACTACTCAATTTGTGTACACCACTGTTCAATGGTTTATGATCGGTAGCAGGGCCGTAGCTAGGGTTACCCCGAAAGCCTGCCGAAATATTAAGCTGAACAACTGTTTTCAACATTGATAATCATGAGTAATGTTGCTTGAGCATCAAATCAGTATATTAGAATGATTTCTAAAGGATCATGTGACACTGAAGACTGGAGTAATGATGCTGAAAATTGTCGTCACAGAAATAAATTACATTAAAATGTATTCAAATCTCAAAAATGTTTTGAACAGTAGTGTTCCTAAAACATATTTAAAGGTTTATTTAGTAAATTGTATTTGTGTACCGCTATATTGCACAACAGTGGTCTTTGACACCTAGCATCATGGATGAAGCTTAAAACATAATAGTAAATTTATGTATCAGTATAGAAATACCCTTTTTCACAGTTAGTAGTGATTTATTCCCTAGAGAGAAGATTCTTATAACAGGGGTAAATGTGATTAGTATTCAGGTTAACATGTGATCTCAACATCTCTGCCCCAAATAAATCAACTTTAATTAGGCCACTGATGTGACTGGAGTCTTTATCTCATTTTAAACACAAGTTTAAAACACAGCGCTATTCATTTATTTTTAATTTTTTCAGAAGTAAAGCTTTTTAATGAGAACAAGCATTAGAGTTGTAAACCTTGACCCAGTTTTGAACAATTAGACTGTGGTTTGTCAATCTTATACAGTTGCTTGTTCAGCGAGCTAATGTTTTTCATTTCCCCCTGCAATCGATTAACAGAGGTCAGTAGTTCAAGCCACATCTCAGACAACGAAAACCGAGCCGAGCCCCCAGCTGAATGTCACCGGCCTACAATCCGTGCACCTGACACAGGAGGTAAGCTGTCTCTCTTATATAAATGTGTTATTATGTCAGTTAAGACTGGCTTTGCTGTCAAATTGATGCCACTAGCTATGTTTCCATCCAAAGTAGTGAATTTAAAGGGATAGTTCACTTTGAAATAAAATTTTGGTATGTTTTAGCTTACACAGCCATGTCCAAGTGGTTTCGTTCCAATGAACTGCAGTAGCCAAGGCGACATCTAGTGTATATATCAATACCCGCCCGCACTCTCAGATCACTTGGACGCGGCTGTGTACAAGAGGTAACAACGATATAAATACTGTTCGTTTTCTCACACAAACCGCTCGTTTCGTGTCTTAGGCCATCAATGTGTACTTACGATGGGGAATTGTTTAATTTGGACGATGTGGAATTGTTTTAATTTGGACTCTGTGCATGCTCTTTGAGACAGTGACCATAGACCTGCATTATATGACTGACAGACAAGAACGGTTTGACCTAAAAATATCAAAATTGAAACTACTGCGGAAAAAAAGACACCTACATCTCAAAAATTTATTTCAACTATCCCTTTAACTTCAAATTTGAATTTAAAGCACAACATTTAAAACATTTGCGAATAAAGCACCGTTTCCATCCCATGTGTTCAAGAGAACCAAATCATCACTTCCTGGGAAATTGGCACAGAAATTCTGTAATAAATATGGAAGTTACTGCAATGAGCCTGTTTTTTTTTGCGTCTCAGAGCTAAAAAACACTGTCATTTTATCTTGCGTTCGGACGCCTGGTGTTTGGGAACGCAATCAAGTGAGACGCTTCTGAAAGGTCATTATACCCAACCGTTTGGCTCAGGAATTTCAGAACGATCAAACCAACATTTGAGATGCTGCGCAATGAAATTGGTCTGTTGGTTAAGCCCAGTTATCCAATCACATCCACTTTTGAGGCAAAGTCAGTTTTTTTTTTGTTGCGCATCGAGGGATTTATTCGGTAAATGTCTTTACTTTGTAGTTTATGCGCATCTTCTTATTGGATAAGAAAAACTTCCGCCTCAGTTGAGAGCATACGTTTTTTATGTGCATTTTCATCTAGCTTTTTTTATGCAGTATTCCAAAATTGACAAATGGAAACATGGCTGATGATGTCAAGACAGGTTCAACCCGTGACCAATATAAAATACATTTCATGTGCATTTCATCTAATGTTCATAATCATGCCATCTTACATTAAAGGAAAAGTTTCTTAACCATTCCTTTAATGGAAAATTCTCTAAGCAGGCAGTCGTCTAACCCTCTAACGGTTGCTTTCAGAGCCCTTTTCTCAGACAGAGAGGAAGTGATGCACAGAGAGAGAGTGAATTGAAGAGAAAGAGAGAGATAGAGGACTGGTTGGAGCGTAGGCCAGCACTAGTACTACTAGAGAAACTCACTAACTCTTTTGGAGACAGTTTATCTTACGCAACTGTTAATGGAGGTTTGCTGGATTACTCATCTTGTTTCCCCTCATCTCTACCTGTCGCTTATTCGCCCGTCACCTTCTCTCTACCTGTCATGTCGGTGGGCTGGGAGACAGACGGGGTCTCCTACACCTCTGCTGCTGTGCCAGATGTGCAGTCTTTCTTCTATGAGATGTCCTCAGCCCATAGCGTAGGTGACTTTAGCTAAAACAGTGTGTAGGTGAAGCTGTGGTCAATCAGCGAGAGATTGTGTTAGATCAGTTAGCGCAGTGATTTCCAACCAGGGGTCCATGTACTTCACAGGATACATTGGGTATTTTGCTTTGTAAAAATGATAGAACATAACTTAAATTAGTATAATTAATAATAAATAAATAAAAGTTTGGGGTCTGTAAATTATAGATATTTTTAATGTTTTTTAAATGTATTTAAAAAAAAACAAATGTTTTTGAAAGTATCCTTTACCCACCAAGGCTGCATTTGTTTGCTAATAAATACAGTAAAAATAGCAATATTGTGAAATATTATTGCAATTTGAAATTAGTTTTCTTTTTAAATATAATTAAAAATGTAACTTATTCCTTTCAGCATTATCACTCCAGTCTTCAGTGTCACATTTTGGCACATTTAGAAGTCAATATAATATGCTGATTTGATGCTCAAGAAACATTTCTTATTATTATTATCAATGTAAAAACAATGATATTTATTATAGGGTTCTTTAATGAGTAGAACGTTTATTTCTAATAGAAATATTTTGTAACATTATAAATGTCTTTACTGTCACTTTTGATCAATTTAATTAGTTTTTTTTTTTAAATAATAAAATAGAAAAATCAATAAAAAATGTACTGACCCCAAATGTTTGAAGTGTAGTGTAGATATACAAAATATATAAGAATATCTAAATAAATAAATAAAAAGATCTGTTTTGAACACATTCCAAAAAAGCTTTTAGTTTGCTGTTGAGGATGTGATGTTTTTTGACGGGTACATAAGACTAAAAGGTTGGGAAACACTGAATGTGGTTGCAGACATTATATATAAACAAGTTTATTGCAGAACTGTGATGGTGTCAATTGTCCCTTCTCAGTTTGTGTATTGTTGTATGTGCGCCACAGGTACAGCAGCAGCTCCAACAGGTGCCAGTCCAGCATGTGTATACTAACCAGGTGCAGTATGTGGAAGGAGGAGATGCTAACTACACCACCAGCACCATGTGAGTATTCATGGAAACCATCGCTCGGCCCCAGCATTGTGCATCTGTGCTGAATCAGCTACAGGGCTTTTCACACTAAACATGCTTCCTCAGTTAACTCTTCATTAAAGTCACTGTTGGTGGATTTCGGCCGTTTTATTCAAAAGTGGAGAAAGATGAATGTGAGCTTGCAGGGACAGAGCTTAAAGGGATAGTTCACCCAAACATTTCCATACTATGGAATTCAATGACAGAATTTTCATGCATTTAGAAAATAGATAGGGAGAATTTTTATTTCATTCCAATTTGACGGGTTTTTTTTGTACAATTCTGTTCAAAAGTGAAATATATATATTTTTAAATAAATTAATATTTTTATTCAGCAAGGATGCATTTATAATGTTACAAAATATTTCTATTCATCAAAATCATCATATTAGAATGATTTCTGAAGGATCATGTGACACTGAAGACTGGAGTAATACTGAAAATACAGCTGAAAATGAACAGTTTTAAACCTAGAACAAGACCATTTTGAAGTGACTTGTTGCCAAGTATGGTTTCCCATACTCGGAATTTGTGCTCGGCATTTCACCCATCCAAGTGCACACACACAGCAGTGAGTATTGAACACATACACACCGTGAAAACACACCCGGAGCAGTGGGCAGCCATTTTTGTTGCGGCGCCCGGGGAGCGATTGGTGGTTAGGCGCCTTGCTCAAGGGCACCTCAGTGTTTATTCACTTCCCCAACCTACATTTCCTGTTGGTACTGAGACTCGAACCCGCGACCTTGGGGTTACAACTCTCTAACCATTAGGCCACAACTGCCCCTAATTATGCTCACAAAGTGTGAAAAGCCCAAGTTTTTTTGATAAAAATTCTGAATCCTGACCCTTGTCATTTTCTCACAGTCGTTCCAGCAGTTTCCCCTACACAGAGACCCCTCTGTATACCCAGACCACTGCTGGACAGTACTACGAGAGCACCCCTGCCTCCGGTTCTGAGGCCACGTCCCCCGGCACCCCTCTCACCGTCTCAGTCACAACAGGATCCCCTGGGGTGTCCATGTTTGTGGCAGGGACAGGGCAGATCGTGGCCAATCCCACGACGGCGGCTGTAGGTGGAGTCACAGCTGTAGTGGCAGCCACGGGGACATCAGCGAACGGTTCTGGAGATTCTGGGGGTGAGGCTAACGGTAGCAGCGGGAGCTACGTGATTCAGGGCGGCTATATGCTGGCTGGCAGCGGCACCGGCAACAGCGGAAACGGTCACGGTTATCCGCACCCCACCCGTGCCTCTCCGTCCACCGTGAGTATAAACGAAGGCGAGGACAATAGCGTGCCGTCGGCAGACAAAAAGGTATGACGACAGCAGGGGCGGGGCTTAATCGTCACTCATCGCCACTCACAGATTCCCTCCTCTTTCCGCCATCCAAACGAATTTAAACGCATGGCGATCTCATTGATCAGTTCCACGTGTCAGAGAGCACAGTGATACTTCCAAATCCAAATTCAGTTTTATTGAAATAAAGCCATCAGACTGACTTTTGTCAGAATGCTATTTCTATGACGACACATGTCCAGTTGACATGTAGCTCATCATTGATGCTTGCTAAGGCTTTCACTGTGCTGTCGTATTCATCGCAGAAAACATTACATTTCAGTCATGACCATATTCATATTATCCATGAGTGACAGAGGGCCTTGTGTGGTCCTGTTCAGCATGTTCATATATACAGCAGCCCAGTTCCAAATTTGCTGCACACTCTATTACAAAATTCTTTCAGTTAATGACTGAGGCATTCCATTGATTTAACGTTTCATTGCATACTCGTCTTGTATGCCACGGCACGCAGAAACAGTTGTCGAGAGGCATACATATTTGTATCCTGAATGTCATCCGATTTACTAATGTATTAAGCAGCATTTTCATAGTTGATAATGATAAGAAATGTTTCTTGTGCAGAAAATCCGCATATTAGAATGATTTCTGAAGGATCATGTGACACTGAAGACTGGAGTAATGATGTTGAAAATTCAGCTTTACCATCACAGGAATAAATTACATCTTAAAATATATTCAATTAGACAACAGTTAGTTTAAATTGCAATAATAATTCACAATATTACTGTTTTTACTGTATTTGATCAAATAAATGCAGCCTTTGATGAGCATAAGAGACTTCTTTCAACAAAACACTTAAAGTCCCCCTGTAGTCATTCATTTTAACCCTTAAAACTCATCTCTAAACTCATCTTTAAAGTTTTTTCCAGTGAAAAAAATTTCTTCAAGCCTTAAAATATCTTGAATGTAACTCTACACCCTTGTTTAATTTAATCTACGCGGAGCCATGCATATGCTAATTAGCCCCGCCTCCACTCAATCACACCAGCTCAGAGATCCACTTGGTCAACTTTACTGTAGTAAACAACGCTGCACAATGGTATCGCTCTTTACAGCGTCGAACACATAACAGTAATTGATATGATTAGCCTTTTTTTTTACTACGTTATCAAACAGCTAATAATGTGTTGCTAATGTTACACAAACCATGTTCCCGTTCGCCATCTCAGAGTCAGACAGCTGCTTTCTAACAATCAGTATCCTTAGAAATGCTTTGAACAACATAGTAGCTCAGTGGAGAAAGGCATGTATTTCATGTCCGTCACATATATAATTAGGGGTGTAACGATTCGTTTTAACAACGATTCGATTCGAGATTCATGGTTGTCGATACGATTCAAGGACGATATTGGTTCATTTAGAATGATACGATCCGAAACGATTCAGTGACTTGAAATCGATTCAGTGACTTTTTAGCCAAAAATTCAATTAATTATGGATATAAACAAACAAGTAAACAACAATTAATGTCAAATGCATTCACATTTTATTTAATAAGTAGGACTGAAAGATTATGACAAAAATGATAATTGTCGATTATTCCCTTGAATTTGTAATTGTGATTATTAATTACGATTATCACAACATTGAATGATGTTTTGAATAGTTTGGCCATGGGACCCACATTTCCCCATGGTCATCAAGCCGCGACCCACCTTTTTAGGAATTATATAAGCCTATTATAATACATTTGTTTACACAAAAATTGTTGACATACAAGTTCTGTCCCCCTTTACTTAACATACAAAAAAAAAAATAATTTGTAAGAATATGACAAATACTGATAAACAGTAGGCACTTTTTTTTTGTTAATACAATCTTGGTATGAGCCACCACAGTCATATAAAAATATACAAAATAACCAGTAAGTGGCATTTTGTTATGGAAACAAACAACAGTTAGTGGTGATACACAATACTTAGAAGAACTGGTAAAGAAACATGGAAACTGCTCCAGATAAATAGCAACACACATGACGTACCAATAACGTAATTTATTGGTATTTTACTTTTATTTCGTAACTTACCAATTTACGACGTTGCATGCTCGTATATCTTTTGCGCTTTAGTGAAGTGATACAGCGCGCTCCGCCGCATTTGCGCGTGCAATTGAAGAGTGCGCGCTCCTGCAGTATAACGTAGCGGCTGAGAGGACAGGAAAGTCCGTGAGAGACTTTGCGTTGCTTGACTGTTGTAGCGCTGCTGCTGGCGCGTCACGCATGGCGACGACGTCACAGATAGGCAGACTGAATCGAGTAACGTTTAACGCCTTTATCATTAAAAGTGCAAAGAAAAAACATCCATATAAAGTCTAACGTGCTTAAATCCAATGCGCTATTTCCTAGTATCGATACAATCGATTCATTACCTTTTAAAACGATGTTAGATCGATGAATGTCGCCAATTTGCCGATCACAGATCGATGCAGTAGGATCGTAGGAATATAAATCGATACATCGATGTAGTTGATGAATCGTTACACCCCTATATATAATTCATCCGCTATATTGCTAAATGTACCTGATTTTTCATATCAACAGAAAAATGTACTGGGATAACCTGGCTTCTTTTGAGACTCCCCTGCTTCAGAGAGCAGTTCATGATATGCTAAATCCCGCCCACACGTTGATGTGATTGGCTACATTTCAAACTGCGTTTTTGAGACCGTCTTTGGTTCAATGGCGTTTTAAGGAGAAAATACTCAGCAATGATGTTGACTTATGAATTTCCACATGGTTTGTCTTAAAACATATTAAAAACACCACATAGACATATAAACGACTTTAAAAAGTTGATTTTCACCACAGGGTGACTGTTGGTACAAGATTTTTCTCTCAAACCAAAATGTTTTGCTACTTGTTACCCAACAACTCTACTAAACAGTTCTGCTTTTGATTGATCTGTCAGCATACTTCTTCAAACTTAAATTATTGCATACTGAAACCTTGAACACCATATAAATGAAAGACACACCAAAACTTTGTTTTCATTTTAACACCAGGCTATATATTACCACAATCTATAAGAAATGTGCACAAACTCAGAAATTCAGACGAAGACATTCACAGCACTGTATGTTTTCATGAAGCTGTCAGAATAAGAATATTTGTATAGACATGGCTAAATAATGCCATTTGTTGTTTATTTAAAGTCAACATGAAATTAAAATTCCACACATTCCGATCCAGAACAACTGCTTCCTATCATCCAATCAATTCATGAGAAATAAAATCAAGTTCTGTCCTACGTTGTTTTCCCACTTGAATATTTTGTTTTGCTTTAAAGTGAACTAAAATGGGTTAGTGAATGCTGTTTTTTGTTGACTTTAAATGATATAACATAAACTATGCATGAATGCATAATTAATAATTACAGTGCATATGCATGAGCGGTGTCTGCATGCAAAAGCGCACGCACATGTTTGCATTTAGGCGTTTGCGTGTATCTTAGGTCATCCTTTAGCCTGGGCTCTCTGTCTGAGTGTGTGTATGGCTGTGTGTGTGTCTTATCCCGGCAGCTGTCCTCTGGCCCTCAGGTGCAGTGGTTGTTGGATAATTATGAGACCGCAGAAGGGGTGAGTTTGCCCCGGTCCACTCTTTACTGCCACTACCTGCTGCACTGTCAGGAGCAAAAGCTGGAACCTGTCAATGCAGCGTCCTTTGGAAAACTCATCCGCTCGGTGTTCATGGGGTTGAGGACCAGACGTCTCGGCACACGGTGAGAGAAAGGTCACGTGACCTCTGTCTGTTAGCGCCCAGTTTATTTAAGTGAATCAGTTTGTTCAGATTCAAGTGAAACGTAGTTGTTTATCACTAAGTTTTCGTCTAAGTTAGATTGTTTCATTTTCTATATATTCACATCAGAATCAGTTTATAACGAACGATTCGCTCACAAACATCAACTCACAGTAAATTCATGTGGCATACACTACAATGAAAAGTTTGGGGTCAGTAAGATGATTTCTTTTCTTTTCTTGGAAGAAATTAATACTTTTATTCAGCAGGGACACATTAAATCAAAAGTAACAGTAAAGACATTTATAATGTTACAAAAAAAATTATATTTCAAATAAATGCTGATCTTTTGAACTTTCTATTCATCAAAGAAAAAAAGAACGTATCACTTTTTCCACAAAGATATTAAGCAGCAAAACTGTTTTCAACATTAATAATAAGAAATTATTCTTGAACACCAAATCAGCATATTACAATGACTTCTGAAGGATCTGAAGGATCATGTGACACTGAAGACTGGAGTAATGATGCTGAAAATTCAGCTTTAACATCACAGGAATAAATTACATTTGAAAGTATATTAAAATAGAGAACATTTATTTTAAATTGTAATAATATTTCACAATATTACTGTATTTTTGATCAAAAAAAAAAAAAAAAAAAAAATCCAGCCGACCCCAAACTTTTGAACAATAGTGTATATATTATATATTCATAGTTTTTAGTGTATTAATTAAACAGTAGTGTATGTTTTTGTGAGTCATGCATATATACACGTATGTGGTTAGAAGCCTCCATGATCCAATGGTTCAGGTCATGCAGGTGCACTGAAGCTTTGGTGTGTTTGTTCCAGAGGGAATTCCAAATATCACTACTATGGGCTGCGGATCAAAGCGAACTCATCTCTGCTCCGACTGATGGAGGACCAGCAGCACCTGGCCATGAGGCAGCAGCCCTTCTCTCAGAAACAGAGGTGCACACACATGCTCTCTGTCATTTCTTGCTCTCAGTCTCTCTGGTTCCTGTGTTTCTCAATACGTCTAATTCTGTATCCCTGCAGGTTGAAGCCGGTACAGAAGGTGGAGGGAATCACTAACGGGATGTCTTCAGGCTCTGGACAGCAACAGCAGCAGCAGCAGAGCTCGGGTCTGTCGGACATCAGCACACAGGTCCAGCAGTACCAGCAGTTTCTAGGTGAGATTTTTAATATACACTTGACTGATAGTGTTCAATTTATTTGAGTGAAACAGTTTTTTTGAACAAGCCATTTTATGGTTGCTGTAATCCTTGATATTTAGATGCGTCCAGAGCTCTCCCCGAATTCCCTGATGTTGACCTGCAGGGAAAAGCTTTACCAGAGGGCATTGAGCTGGAACATCTCAAGAGCTTTCAGCTGCTCTACAGAGAACACTGCGAAGTGAGTCTTGTCTCTTCTTCTCTGTTTGAATCCATTGATTTTCTGTTACCATCTGTTTATGAGCTAAATATCTTTTCAAACTGTCTTTTTTATCTGATGTTGTGTGTTTCTTTAGGCCATTCTTGATGTAATGGTCAACCTTCAGTTCCCTTTGGTGGAGACTCTTTGGAAAACATTTTGGAGGTTCAGTGAAAGTCAGGCAGGAGACTCAGCAACACTAGCTGTGTAAGTTTACTTCTCAGTACAACAAACTCCTTTAGACCAACACATGTCAAGGTTTTCACTGTTACATGCGTTCAGGAGGAATTTATTAATGTGGTTCTTGGGTGGTTGAGGCCTTACTCCGTGTCTACACTGGACACGACAGTTGTCGCAACAGCTTGAGGCTGTCTACACAGGATGTGACAAAACGACCGATGCAAATCCCTTTGTTCTTTGGTCAAAAATAGAACGGGGCATCAGTTTAATGTCGGGAATTTGTCGTGTCGCTTTGCGTAACGCCACATCTAGTATAGACAGCATCTCTGATTTTAAGGCCCTGTGTCCACCAAAGCATTTTTTCACACGACTGGCGTATTTTTCCGATTGATTTCAATGGTTTTAAAACGCCAGGGGCGTAACGAGGTGCTAAGTATGGAAGCTTGTTTCTGCCATAGAATAAAAAAAAAAAGGTAATTGCAACTTTTTATCTCACAATTCGGACTTTTTTCTCACAATTGCGGGTTTACATCTCACTTTTTATCTCAGAATTGCGTGATATAAAGTCGCAATTGTGTGTTATAAAGTCAGAATTGTGAGATATAAACTAGCAATTGCGAAAAAATTGCTTGAATTGCATGTTTATATCTCGCAATTCTGACTTTATAACACGCAATTCTGAGATAAAAAGTCAGTCTTTATACCTCGCGGAGCTTGTTTCCGCCACAGAATAAAACAAAGAAATAAAGTCAGATTTGCAAGATGTAAACTCGCAATTGTGAGATAAAAAGTCACAATTATATTTTAAATAATAATATTTATTTTATTCTGTGGCGTAAACAAGCTTCCATAGCTGAGCGTCTTTTTCATGCTGAAGCGCAAATACTTTACAATGTATCAACATTTTTATATAGAAACAACACAGAAACAAACTACCTGTGAAATGAGATACTGTTAACACGCGGATATTCTGTATAATAGCAAGCAAAGCGTCTCTGCTGAAAAAAACAATAGCTAAAAACACTTTGGTGGACACGGGGCCTAATGGGTTCTATTTTCTGTTGTCGTGTTGCGTTGCGCCGCTTGCGTCTGGTTTAGAAACGGTCTTAGAAATTCTTGAATCAAATATGTTAAAGTAGGCTTCATAGAGTTAATGAATAATTAGACTCTAAACATTATCCGTTTTTCTTTGAATGTTTTATTAGACATGATGAGTCGGAGAAGAGGCTGCCCAAGTCATGTTTGGTGCAGCTCTGTAAATATGATCCAGTGCTTCGCTGGAGTCGTGACTGCGACAACACACTGTACCAGGGCCTGGTGGAGATGCTCATCCCAGACGTTCTGAGACCTATTCCCAGTGAGTTGACCAATGTACTCTCACTACATATTTGCATTTTAATATGCAGCAGTATGTGCAAGAGCCGGTGGTGATCTATCAAGTGAGTCACATTTTGCCAACAGGGGCCTCTTTTCACTCACATTCACCTTCATCTTGCCAACTTGTGGGTCAACATCAGGGCTGTTGGGTACCAATTATGGGCGTCCACTGCCAGACAAATCATATATTTTGCTGAAATTAATTCTAAATTTTTTCTCCAAGGTGCCTTAACACAAGCCATCCGAAACTTTGCCAAGAGTCTCGAGAGCTGGTTGACTAACGCCATGATGAACATTCCTGAAGAGATGGTTCGTGTCAAGGTCAGTGAAATAAAAAAAGAGAAAATCTAAAGACCTTAAATGTTTGTTAAATGTTTGAACGGTACTCTTATTGAAAGGGTACCCATGCTTCTTGAAAGTATGTGAAAACAAACATAGATCCTTGAAAGTGCTTGAATTAAACTTGAACTAAATTTTGTTAGAGTAGTATGGTGAAATCACAAAAATTAGCCTTTATGCACTGCCAAAGCCAGAATGAAACAGCGCTATTGATTGAAGGGAAAGTGGGAAAAACCTGAAAAGCTTATGGATCGTGATCACGTGCAGCAGCCCTGCATGTGATGTATGCCTGAGAACCTCAGTGTCGGTGAAGTTCAAATTCATCGATGCTTGGCTCAGTATCAAGCTACATCAAAATTGGTTAATGAAAGTTACAACAAATAACACCTAATTAAATGTAGTGTTGTTTATAGGCGCAGCGCTGCTTTGTTTACAGATATAACTGG